>NW_026588752.1:12026602-12557419 GCF_907164565.1 Psammomys obesus | reverse complement strand
CAGCAGCAGCAGCAGCAGCAGCAGCAGCAGCAGCAGCAGCAGCAGCAACAGCAGCAGCAGTAGCATTCTGCCTCAGAACTACAGCTAGTGTCACTGCAGTCCTTGTGGGATGTGAAAGAATCAGGTGAGGCTGAGCATCCTCTGGAGTTATATCATTTGCTATTTTCCGAACAAAACTAGCTCCACAAAAATGTACAAAATCAGCAGAGCACTTCTGTACACAATTCACAAGGGAAGCCCTAGCGGGAAGCCAGACAAGTCCGTGGTCACAGAATCCAGCAGTTAACTAACATAGAGTAGTCACAGCATGTTAACAGAAGTTCACTCCGAATTAGGCACCTAGGATACAGAATGAGGTATAAGATAGCCTTTGAAAATGGAAAGGTGGCTCCTTATTTGTGATTTTGCATGCCAACCATCTTTATCATATAATTCCAAAAATCCAAACTGATTGGTATTTGTTTATGATATATATATATATATTCATATATGCATATCTTCCAAGCACACTTTTTTCTAGACTGACGAGAAAAACATATTACAACTAACAATTTTTTTTTGTGTGTGTGGGAATCCTGCTTTCATAAACCAAAAGGGGACCAGACACAGGAACAGCCTTGACACCCTGTTTGTCTTCTCAGCGTTACCTATTTTTTTCTTACCTTGTTTTCTTTAAGTAGAAAACAAGAAATCTAGTAGCACCTTTGTAAAAATGATGTTTTAACATTATAAAACTCATTATTGAAGAACAAATTGTACAAGCATTTGTCTGCTGCTCTTTCAAAAAATAATAAAGCTCAAGTTTTTTTTTAACTGGCAAAAGGAAAAAAAAATATGTTCAAAAGAAATGCATACACTTCATATAATTGAGTACTGTTCACACTTTGTAGGCGAATCAAACACTTGATCTTAGCCACAATCTGTTAATGAATTGTCACTACTTCTCATCATTAAGAAGCTGCAGTAATTCCACATTAAAATGACATTTCACATGAGCAAGGAGGTGAACCTATTATTCTGCACGTTTAGTACACTTGTCCACCAGATCCAGGAATACATGCATAAAGATATGTTTACCCACCCATGAATTATTTAAGTATCTGCAAAGATCCCTGTCCGTGCAACTGACAACTCTATGCCTGTACCTCCTAAACACATACTTACAGGTGTATGATCTCACTCATGTACCTATGTAAATGAAAATGTATTTTACAAAACAGTCAACATAATAATGGACTTGTGACATTTAATGTGGATATACTTACAGAATTACTTAGGAAATTGATTGCCATCATTCCAGTGGCATCATAAGGAAGGGACAGAGTCAGGTTAATTAAGCTTTCTGATCACAATAGCCTGCTTGGGACATAGTTGAAAATTAAACAGAAATCTGCTTTAACAAGCGGCGTTGGGTGTACTTAGCCACGCAGCTAGCATGGTACCTCTTGTTCAGTATATATCATATTGCTGCTCAACATATGTAACTTCTGAGCAGGAGGATAACTGCATTCACTTGCATGATGCCTCTAGAAGCGAGCTCTGCAACAATGCAAACACTGCGGATGGATTAGCAACAAAGAGGCACATCCGACCTTGGAGAATAAAGAGGGGGCTCACACATAGCTGGGAGATGTCAGTTAACTCCAGTTCTGTGTGGAACCTTCACATTCAGGGGTGTTTGGCAAACGAATTTCCACTGAAAAACCTAAGTGGGGGGATCCTTGCAAGCCAGTGTAGCACCAAGGGGAAGAGGCAGAACCCCTGTTTCATGCGTGCACGTCAAACTTGATTTTGAAACAAATTCTGGCATTCCTAGGGAAATAAAGGAGCAACAATAAAATGGACAGAAAGTCCGTCGCTCTAAACCAGCCCACATTCGTAAGGAGAGAGTTTCATTTGACTTTTTAGATCAAGGGACCCAAAAAGCTTGGTTGCTGTTTACGAAAATGTTTTAAGGCTCACATTTCAAGTCAGCTCCAGACCTGGTGGTCATCTTTGTGTCAGGATATAAAGACTGACGCAGTCTTGAAGGCATCACAGTTTGCCTGTGACTTTACCTATCCTATTCTGGGAAAACTCAGCCTAGGCACTTTTCAGACATCCATGTGATGACCATCAATTCTATTGGGTCCTGGGGCAGAGTCCATTGGAAGGTTATTAATTTTCAGAGCATCATTCTCTCGCTTGGTCTCTAAAAGCTTCAGATGGCTTTGAATTCACAAACTTGCTTTTGGTTGCACAGACACTAAGAGGCTTCCCACTCCACATGTGCAGGCTGGTGGGCACCTGAAAGTATCTCAATTGTTCTACTGTGCCCTCTCAACCTTACTGGGAATTCGAATTTCTTTGCAAGATGTATCTGTGTTTTACTCACTGGCCTTGCTGATGTCATGAGTACTCAGAGGCTGGACAAATAAATGGCTGTCTCCATAGCGATTGGGGCAGGTCTGTGGTTTCCCTAGTTACACTCCTGAGAGATAACCATCTGTGGTTCGTCCTCAGCAAAGGCACAGGATGGAGGGAGGAGTGAGAAACGGGAAGATGAAATGCACTTTTGTGAACAGGCATGAAGTTAGACCTCTGTATACCTGTTTTCACTCCTTTTGCTAAAGCAACCATCACAAACTCTAGTGGGGTTGATGATGGGTAGTTGTTTTTCTCCACCCCATGAAGGTTTCAGAAAATTTCATATTGGGCACAATGAACAAATACAGCCCCATGATGATAGCTAGTAAGCTGAAGCCAAAGTGGAGGTATTTCTCCCTGGATGTCAGGCAGGTGTCCACACAAGAGGCTGGTTCTTCGTTCTCATGTCGGATCGTAAGTATCATCACTCAGGGCTGAAGGTACCTGTCACCACAGCCTGAGGACCTTTCCCTGTCAGTGCACTGTGTTTGCTCCACATCCTTAGACCCTCAAAGATTGTTTTCCTTTTTAAAACACCACACAGATCACTCATCTAGAAATCTAACTGTGTGTCTTTGAATTTTTCTGCATTTACCAATTCATTGTAACAAATCCTTTGTGAGTTCTCAAGGTCTGATACCCATTTTAGTTTTTAAATGGGAGGCCAGAGCTTATTTGATTTCTAGCTATGGAAACTAAGTGATTTGTATTTGTGTCCTCAAATCTCAGTTTCTATGAGATGGATGCAATAGTGTTCAGCCAAAAGCCTATTGTAAGAATTAAAGTAATGAAATGCGTATATGCTGGAAGCATATTTCTGGCTTTGCTTAATTTTATTTGCTTTAAAACTAATGTTATTAAATAAAGGAATCCATTTTTTCTTGCGTGATCTCTAAGGTCTCTTTCTGCTCTGAAGTTATGTGTCCTGAGATTGATTTCTTATGAGTTCTTAAGGGGAAAAAAAATCCTGTTCATTTTACTCATACTCCTTGGTGCTCCCAGCATATCCAGTTATCCCTTCTTTTCCCATCCCGGCCCAAAGATTCTATTATTTGAGATATTCAATATATTCCTTCTGCAACAAGGGCAGCAGTTCAGACACACGGGCTCTTCTAACTTCTCCAGCCGTTAGGAGAGTGAAATTCAAGAAGCCAGTGAAAACTTAGATCAAAGAAAACACACATTTTTCCCTCACAAGAAAATGATGCCAATACGGCGACATATTTGGAATCCCATGGGGGAGAGTGACTGCAAAGTTTAACCTCATTTGTTGATGGCTGTTTCCAATTAATGATCAATCAAGTAATGTACTGGGAACCTAAAGCAGTCAAGGGTCACACTATCTCCTGGTATGTAATTTTTTTCTCTTTTATTTATGTATACATGTGTGTGTACCTGCTTGTCTATCTGTGCACCATGTTCACAGTGGGTGCCTTTTGGGGTCAAAAAATGGTGTCAGAACTCTAGAATCAGAGTTACATGTGGTTGTAAGCTGCCCGATGTGTAAGCCTAACCCGTGTCCTCAGAATTAACACCACGTGCAATTAACTGCTAAGCAAGCCATTGCCCCTGCCCAAGTATGTAGTTTCTTAATCTTAGCATTCTTTAGTCTCTACACAGAGACTCCCTGTAGCCCCCATTTCACACTGTGTCGCCACGACGGTCACTGTAATGGCATACAGCCTTCATTAACTTAAGACTCAGGTAGTGAACTAACATCGCAACAATCCCTGTTTTACGGAAGAGGAGTGTGAAGGGTTGAGAGGTGATGGGTCCGAATTTGGTTCTGGACCCAGGGGTGGCCATACTCCTGAAGACCGGAAGGGATGCTACTTCTAAAGTGCAACATGTTTCACAAGGCAGAGCTCCCTTCCCTGAGCATTTCACATATCTTCACGACTCTGTGCCTCGCTTTTGCTGGTCCTCGCTGCCTCTTCTCTTTGTGAAGCACAGGCAGACAAGGACATCCCCAAAGCACACATCCTCTATAAAAACATGTACAAACCTACCACACTGTTTCACTTCACCCTCAACTTTCAAAGTACAAAGACTGGGAGGTGATGACATGACGATACCACTATCTGTTCCTGAAGGCTGAGAGGAGACAGATTCAGAAAGGCAGGGTCTGGTCTTGGCATTTGTCACGGGAACCCAGTTACTTCCACTGGCTGACAAGTATCCTTATGGGAGATGGTAGAATAAGGAGGAGCCATCAGTGCCACCCCCCCTCACTCCTCTGTGTCCCTCAGTTAGATCCCTGGATATCAGCGTAACTTTTAGGTTTGCTGGCAGACACTGCCTTGCCTCTGATTGCTGAAGATCACAAGAGTTTCCTACAACAGGGGGATATGAGGCAATTCCAGGTGAGGTGGCCTGCTGGGACCCGAAAGGGCCTAACTTTCCAGCCAGCCTAAGAAAGCTTAGCATTTTCCTGGGTAGGAGCATGACATGTAAATAAATACTTTGTTGTCCCCTTCCCTCTCCACACCCAGGCAAGTTGTAAATTGCAAAGATTCTGATCAGCGTTCTCTAGGCATGCCTTCCCCAGAGGTGTTACACATTTGTCTTCCGAAGGTACATAAGCCGCAGGTACAGAAATTACCACGCAGCTCTCACTACATTGTGTAGTAGGATATTGGGGGGTTGGTGACCATTAGCAAGGCATCACTCAGAGGTATCTTCGTGACAGCGGAAGCCAATTAAAGTATGTCTTGTAAGCTTGGTGTAAGGGGATATCAGGGCCTCTGTAATTAACTGCAGAGAAAGTGTCATCAAAACTCAGCAATGTGGGCGTCGCTGATAACTACATTCAACCAAGCTAATACATGGAACTGAAACACTAGGAAAAGGCCTGCTTCGTTTTCTTTACTATTACTCTTAGGGAATAAGGGATATTTAGATCGATGGGCAACAACATCTGTCCTACCTGTACCACAGTTACAGTGGCTGGCACAAGTCAGGAGCTAGGTGCGAATCTTAGGGGGCACAGGAGACACTGCTTTCTATACCACTAAGACTGCTTTTGTGAAAGCCACGGGGAAAGCACATGTGCTCAGAGAGGGCATGAGATTCTGGAACCCAGCTACACTGCCAGTGGGAAGCAAAATGGTGCAGCTGTGATGGTTTTCTTAAAAAAAAAAAAAAAAAGATAGAAACAACTGCCACGTGACCCAGAGATTCTATCCTCAGCCAAAAGGAGGGAAAACAGATGTTCAGTCAAAAACCTGTGCACAAATGTTCACTGCAGCATGACACCCAAAATGCAGAAACAACCCACACCTCCACCAATAGATGGATGGGTAAACACACTGTGGATACACACACACACACACACACACACACACACACCATGAAGTACTAATGAACCACTTAATATAGGGGCAAGGCAATGATACATGCCTCAGCATGGATGAACCTGGAAAACATTCTACAAAAGACAAGAAGCTAGGCATGAAAACTGTACTGTTTGGCTCCACTAACGTAAAATGCCTAGACTAGGCAAACCCAAAGAACCAGAAAGCAGATTAGCAGAACTGGAGCAAGAAGGGGATGGGAAATGAATGGTAGATGGTTTCCTTTCAGGAAGATGAAAGTGTTTTTGGAATTAGAGAGAGGTGATGGTTGTTTATTATTTGCAAATATGCTAAATAAAAATTTACTGAGTTTTACACTCCTTAAAGTTGTTTTTGTTTTGTTTTCAAGACAGGGACTCACTCTGTAGACCAGGCTGGCCTCAAACTCAGAGATCCATCTGCCTCTGCCTCCCAAGTGCTGGGATTTAAAGGTGTGAGCTGCCAACACAAGCCAGCTAACATTTTATCAGTTTGTTTATTTTTTTATTTGTGTGTGTGTGTGTGTGTGTGTGTGTGTGTGTGTGTGTCTGTCCTATGGGTGCCAGAGGACAACTTTTGAGAATCAGTTCTCTCCTTTCACCGGGTGGATCCTGGGAATCAAGCTCAGGTTATCAGGATTTGTGGTAAGAACCTTTACCTACTAAGCATCTCAGTGGCCTGAGTTGTATACTCCTAAGTAGTTTATTTAGAAGCTAATATCCCATGCCTTGGACATATAGTAAATTTTTCGTGGTTTTTTTTTTCTGTTTAAAAAATGTTTAATTCTATGCATGTGTGAATTTTACTTTGAGGCTGGGACAAGAGAGAAAGAGAGAGAGAGAGACAGAGAGAGAGACAGAGAGAGAGACAGAGAGAGAGAGAGATTGAGGAAGGGAGAAACTCTTTCCACAGCAAGGAACGTGGTTTCAATATCACACCACAAGGGTCTTTTCCTGTGATGATATCTAATGGAGAAGTAGGGGAGCCTGGCACAAGCCTTTGACTAGGCTCAATAACACAGCAAACCCTTTCTGTCTGAGAATTATGCTAGCACGCAAAGATCAGAAGGGAAATACAGGAGAGAAATACAGTGAGAAGATTTCATCTACCTACTTTCGGGGATTACTTATGTCAATTTTTAAACCGCTTTCTTCCTAGCTTGCTCTGGGGACACTTCCAGTCACTTTGCACTCAGGAAAGGACCGTGTACACAGAGAGGATGGGGCATAACTTGATGGGAGGGTAGGAGACTGCTCGCTATCCACCCAGGTCCAGCATCAAGTGTGTTGTGTCAGCTACTACCTTGCACCTTCCGCCCTCCCCCCCCCTCCCCCGCCTGCCCATCCCCTCCCGAGGCAGCACAGAAAACTCAGCAGACTGCATTTGCATTTCAGCAGCAGCAGCTTTTGCCTTCACACAGGCTGCTCTTTGCTTCCTTCCTCTGGGAAGATGGACAGCAGAGATGGGTACTATCGAGGCAGAGAAGCACCTGTGATCAGAAATCCTCTGCCCAGCCCTTGGTCTGGTTGATTAGGAGCCACATGAGCCCTGAGGAAGAGATGGCAATAAAGGGCTTGAGGGAAAGTGACAAGTCCTTTCCCTAAGGTTGTCACCAATTTTTTCTAGGACTCAGGAACAGCCACATTAATGCCACTGAGCTGAGGAAAAATAATTTTTTTTTTTTCAAGATGGAGTTTCTCTGTGTAGCCCTGGATGTCCTGGAATTCAGTCTGTAGACCAGGCTGTCCTCAAACTCACAGAGATCCCCTGTCTGGGTCTCCTGAGTGCTGGGATCAAAGGAGTGTGCCGCCACCACCTGTTGAAATGTTTTCTTTTCATGTTGAAATAGAAGGAAGGGACAGAGAAACAAAGGGGAGAAGGGACTGGAAATTATAAAGCTACATGAGATGGTTCCTTCTTGGGTTCAGTCACTCCAGTGGGGGCTGATTCTACATGTGGCTATGATTAGTTTTTTCCTGAAGACACTCTAGCACTGAAGGGGTTATGAGTCCCTCCCAGTTCTCGAGATGGGCCAGCAGGCAATTGCTGGCACCTGAGGATCAGGATAAGAAGGCACTGCCCAGGAGGGTGCAATGGCAGCACTCTAGTTTTTATCTTAGCAGATAGGCTTTGGTGAAAACCAAACCAAACCAAACCAAACCAAACCAAACCAAACCAAACCAATAAACAAGCAGGCAGTTTGCTGAAGAATCAGATGGCAAGGACCTTTTGCCTTGCTGGGTTATGACCTTACCTCTCTAGGCTAAAATGACCCTCTCAGTAAACAATGGTGTGAAATGGATGACTTTTGGGGCTCCCGAAGAAGTGACATTCTGGGATGCTGAATTCCCACCTAAGCCCCTGTGTGTACATGAGGGTGTTCTTTCACTCTGCTGGGTCCTCTGTGATGAGCTGTAGCTTATTTTTAATGCAGTATATGTTGAGAGTGAAAGTGTGAGCCTCCTCCTGTTTGGAACAGCTAAGCTGAGGGAGCTCCAATGCCTTGGAGGCCTGAACAGTAGGTTGGAAGAGAATCGAAGTAAAAATGGATGTGGTATTAACGTTTTCCAAACTGCTCCCCAGGAAAGGACACAGCACAGAAGCCCCCACAGCATGTGTTGGGTAGGAACATGTAATGAGGATGCGGCCAGCTTTCGTTCTCCTGCATGCTGGGGCCTCTGAACAAGTGGTTAGGCTGCTGCAGCTCCTTCTACTCTCTTCCTTGGAAAGTCTCCGTGCCCAGCCATCCCTTCCCCCGTGTCTCAGGAGCAGCATTTCTTTCTCCCACGAGTCATAGGGAGGTGTTAGAAGAGCACCCCTGGTTTGAATACCATACAGTAAGTCAGCACTTTTTACAAAGCTGAGGATGGACTCCTGTCCAATAGAAAAGTTGGAAAAGGAGACTGCAGGAGGGAGCGGCCACTGCTGGTGACACCCTCATGCCGAGTGGCCCACCAAGAAGTGCTAGAGGTGCCACGGAAGAGAAAAGTCAGCAAACGACCTTCATCACCCAAGTCCACCTGAGATGGGACTGCCCCATGCCCGGAGAGGAGTGTAGGCTCACACTGCTCTTTCTGGAAAGTTCATGCCACGATCACACCCTAGCAGGAGGTGAGCTCCTTCTTACTATCATGGTTGGGAAAGAGTAGGCCCATCCAAGCGGAAACTGGGAAAGAAAATCCTCATTTCTGCATCAAAAGTGAGAAATACGGCATCGCGGCCTTGATCTGTATCCCCTGTCCCTCGAGGAGTCTCCCTTACTTCCTGGGTTCCTAGAAGCCTCTCAGTGCCCTTAACTGTCCCTGGCATTCTGAAGGTCATGGATGATGGCTCCAGACAGACATGCTGTTTCTTCTTATACTCAGTGTCCTCAATTCTATTTCTTTCTTGTTCAGTTCATTGCCCGGGGCTTCCATTTCCACCCTGGGTAAAACTCACTTGCTTTCCTGGGCATTTACATACTGAGATTAGTCTCAGTTTAGTTATTGCCTATCCTTGTCTCCACGGCACTGGCTTCTCGACCTCTGGCTGGGCTGGGAACAAGGACTGACATGTGAAATGTGTTAGAGGGTGGCTGTGATTTTGGGTCTTCTCTAAACAGATGTTAAACGAGGCTTAGGGTGTCTGCACTTACAACACCATCTCCAGGGCTTCCACAGGGACAAGTGTGAATGCGTCCGATCAGAGGAAAGGGTTGGATAATCAGAGATAACATTTCCTTTGCCTGTGATAGATAGCCACTTTGGAAATGTCTCCCATACTGCTCTTTTTCCTTGGGTCAGCATTGTGGTGGAGGCAGTGGGTGGGGGAAGGGGTCTCCGTCAAGATGTTCTCTACTAACCCCTCCAAGAAGAGAGCAGCCCAGAATTGTCTCTGTACAAAGGACTTGCATTAACTGTAATGAAGCAAATGACAAAATCAATAAAGCGGGAATTGCGCGGCTGTCATAAAGATGATGTAAATCCAGGGTTCACGATGGTTATGAAGCTATTTAGAATTGTAATTAAAACCAGCACCATTTTTTTCAAGATAAAAGCCCCTCTGACAACCATAAATGCAAGCTACAGGAAATTTTCAACAAATATATTCAAAATTAATGTATGGCACAAAGATGGCATAAATTAACTGAGGATAATCCATAAGCCTGGGCTTTGGAATGTAAGAGCACCGAGTAAAGAGATTTCGATTTCACGTTTGGTTTTCAAGCAATGTGGTTTTCAATTTTAATCAAGTTAAAGCTTGACAGAGCACTTAGAGATTCCGAGTGAATGGCAGCTTTCTGACAACCACTTTTCAGGGAGACTGAAGGTGCTGTCTCTGTATTTGCCCAACTTGGGATCTATGGCTCCGGTCATCTTACTCAGCTCTCATATTCTAAAAGGAATCCAGGACGTGTGTAGGAGAAGATGACATTTTTGGTTTTGGAAAGGGCCTGAGGGAGGACAAGATGGGGAAGATGAAATGGCGACAGGACTTCCATGCTTTCTTTGCTTAAGGACTTACTGTCCTTGAACTTATTCCTGAGCCCGGATTTCACCTACAATGGGGAGATTTCCTAGGAGACATCTCTCTACCTTTGCCCACCTGCCCATCTACCCACTTAACTGTCTGCCTGTAAGTCATTACAGTGCTGTGGTCTGGATGAGCATTCCTCAAATTTTCAACCATGTATTTAAATCATCTTGATCTCTAGGGTGACACTGTTGAGAGGTGATGAAAAGTTTTGGAAGTTGAGCCTAGTGGGTGAGGTGGTACTTAGGCCACTGAGGGCATTCTCTCAAGGATCTTGAGGGGCCCTGATCACTTCCCATAGCTGTCTTTCTCACTTCCTGGATCAGGAGGAGAACAATGTTTCTAGCAGTTTCCACAATGTGTTACCTTCACCAGAAGCCCAAAGTAATGAGACTACTCCATCTTGAACATGGACTTCTTAAACCATTAGCCAGAATAAACATCTTCTATTTCTAAGTTAAGGATCTCGAGTATTTTGTCATACTGATGGAAAGAGAACTAACTAGAAAAATAACTCACTTTCTGTTCAAATGGATTTCTTCTTAAAGAAGATTTCAGCCCGATGGGTGATTTGGCAGTAGACTCATATAATGGTGGTACAGGAGACCAGAGATCACTGGTTCTCAGGCCCTTCCTTCCAAAGGTTGAGGAAGGTGAGGAGAAAAAGAAAGGATAAACTACTCACAAATCGTAAGATGGCATTCAACAGGGAGAGAAGTCAGACCTGGGTTGTTAATGAAACCTGGGTGGTTAATGAGTAGAGGATCACACTGTCTGGGGGAGAAAAAGTGACACATGATACACTGTGAAAAAACTAAGGTTGTACGTGATGATAACCTGTAGCTTCTGAAGTGCCATAGATTTTGGATATGCTTGGGTTTTTTAAATTTAATTTGGGCTTCAATATTTAATTTGGGTAAGATACAGAGGCTCAGAGGGTCACAACGGAGGACTCTTGGGGACTTAGTGAGATGATAATACAGTTTTTATTTTCTGCGTTTTATGATGGCTTGACCCTGTGTAAAGAGGGCTTTCTGGCAGGGAGATTGTCCGTTGTAGAGCTAGTTAATTCCTAGGAGTAGTAGACAGCTGACGGTGAGCCCACCATCATTTATATGCAAACCAACCAATCATGAGCCTAGGCTCTCAAAGGCTTCCTTTAAATAATTCTCGCACCTTAAGCCGGTATTTTTCCCTTTTCAAATCAGCCCTGGGCCAGGTATCATACATTCAGGATCAACTCCCACACCTCTGTCCCCACTGGACTCATCCATACAGTCCTGGGTTGTCTCCCTGCCTGGCCTAGTTTTTCAGCAGAAACCCCAATAAAAGCTATGACCCCTGCCTCACTCTGCTTCTTTCTTGGCTCTTCTGGAGCTTTCCACTCCATCCCCTCACAGTAAGCCAGGCTCTTCATTTCTACGAAGGCTGTCAGTAACAACAAAAGTCTCTTTCAATGGCATTGGCCCGCCTGTGTCATTGTTCCATCACCTTTATGAGTTAACACCAGGAAACAAAGGAAGTCTCAGTTTGGCACAGCTCTTGCTGACTGTCCGAATAGTCCTGGACAAATTTAATCTCCAAGTTGTAAAAGGAGAAATTTGGACCATGTGGTTCATTTCTTAAAACCCTTTCTAGCTTGTTAAGTCCGTGAGTCAGGAGAGGGAGGCGAATTCTGAGCCCCACAATGCAATAGGCAGAAGGGCTGGCTGCAGTAAAAAAAAAAAAAAAAAAAAAAACCAAAAACCAAAACCTGTGTGCTTGCCAAGCTACTTATCATAAAAACACTTCCCATGCCCACTTCAGCAGTAAAACAGCAAAGGAAGAAAGTCATTTTTGGAAATCTAATTGCATTAAGGAACTAATTCCAGAAAAGGGTCTTGGATTGGTAGCTCACCAAGAAGATTCATCTTCTGCGTGACAGCTAAGAAAATCTATACATCTACATCGCATTTGTACTTCTTGATGCAGGTTCCATCTTGTGTGTGTGTGGCGTGTGAGGCTTTGGATCAAAGCTAAGGCCTTACAACATGCTGGGTAGATGCTCTGCCACTGAGTCATACCTCTAACCTATATACATATATATATTTTTTTCTCCCACAATGCTGAGGACCTACCATGGAGCTACATCCTAGCTCCTACATCAAGGGCCGTTCAAATTTCTGCAAATGTACAAAGACTGAAGCAACTACATAAAGAACCCAGGTAGAAGTTCACTGGCAGCACCATTTAAGATGGCATAGGATACAGAAAGTCTGTCCACTCTGATGGAAACCATCCAGGCTCCAGGGCACAGGGTGAGTTAGCCTCTTAATGTTCCAAGCGAGAACTCCTGGGCCAGGAGGGTGGGTGTCTTGAGGAGGAGAGCAGAGATGAGTCCTCCCTTCCACAAGCAGCTGGGGAGCCACAGCAAGATGGAACACAGAGCTGTAAGAGATCCCAACCGCACTCCCTACCCAGCAAGTCTCTAGTGGCAAATCTTGGTTCTGCCCTCTCTTTATTTTTTCATGTGGCTGGACAGCATGCCTGCGGAATACCCTGGGATATTTAAAACAAGTCATGGAAGAGAAAGGGTAGATTAAAGGGAATGAAGATTTTAGCTTAAAGAAAAGTCTTAGGAAAATCTTGTGTTCTAACTCCCGTGTCCTCAAATTTGAGTTTACGAAACTCCAAAAGCTGGTTATAATTAACTAAGATTTCCCACACGGTGATGTCCTCTTTACCACTCGTGCTGTGTGCTGAAGGTCCATCACTCAGCTACACCTCTCTCACATTCACTTTTTCTTTAGTCTGCAATAACCAAAGGTCTCCTAAGAGGAAGTCATGCCCTCCTTCATTATCTGGCCTTGGTACCAATGTGAGCTGGGAGTTGGGGAGACATACTTCGAGCCAGCAGCCTTCAGATCCACATCAATTCCGCCTGTTACATCATGTTGAACTTTCCGGATGGCTCAGTGTGTATATTTTCCCATAAGTCAGTGAGCTGACTCTCCTTGCCCCCAGGAGTCATATAGAGCAGAGACATATGCTGAACTTCGGTGTGGTGTCTTTTTTTCAGAAAGACACAAGCAAACATTTACCATTTATGGGGTTTGTGAGCTGAATATACTTAAGCAGACAAAGCGATATCCAGCAGTGATCTAATTGACATTTTAGTTGGGCATGAGAACTGGGGCCAGCCCAACGGCAAGCAAATTCATTTTCCAAAGGTCATGGGGTTGGCTGCTGGTGATTCGTTGTTGAAAGATATTTCAGGGTTGGTCAAGGCCACAATCAGAGAGGCCTGTGGAATACAAATAATTCCCTCACTGGAAATAAGGAGCCACACCTTGGCTGTGGGTATGTTTACGCAGATGGTGGTGACCACAGTTTCCAGTTTACGGAGGCCTGCGAACTCTGGCTTGGAAGAGGACATCTGTGACACTGATGCCAGCAAAGTGGGTGAAACAGGAATGTTTTCTTCCTTTAGGCTAAGATAAATGACAGGGTTTAACATATAAACAGATATGTGTGATAAAAGCATGTTCTGGAGTCAAGGAGACTAGGGTGAGAACAGCATCCTCTGCCCATGACCCAGGTTCTATAATTCACCTTTTCAGAAGGTGTTACAAAGATTCCCAGCGAAATTGTCCACAGATATCACACATGTATAAAGGCCTAGAAGAACAAACACAGGTCCAGAGATTCCTTCCCAAATCTGCAATGCTCAAGCACTTTTCACAAAACAGTGCAGTATTAGCATAATCCCACTCAATCCTCTAACTGTTAAATCACCTCTAACTGTTCCCAATCTGCAATAAATGTAAATACTGTGTAAGTCATTGTTAGACTGCTTGGGAAATAACAAGGAAAAATTCAATACATGTTTAGCACAGACACATTTTCCCTAAATACTTTCAATCCATAATTGTAGAATTGGAGGATGAAGATCCCTCAGACCCAAGGGTTACAGGGTCTGTTCAGACCATTTCACACCTTGTTTTCCCTTGTGTAAACACTGGGGGCTGTTTGTGTCAATCATGAACATCTCTCTTACTTCTTTTAAATATCGTATGACAGCCCAATGAATGAATGACCACGTCACAGGTCATTTAACGAAAGTCCCATTGACAGGGACTTTGGTAGCTCCGAAGACATTTTCTCTACAAATGACACTTCGCCTATACATTACCAGAAACTTCTGAGGACATTACAGTACAGTTATGAGGACTAAGTAGGTGGCTTGCAGGGTCTCTGTCATTTGGATGCTGCCACTAGCTGTCCTGTTAAAGGAGTTATGCTGGTTTGTTGTTCCTGGTGCCAGGGTCAAAGGTTGCCTTCTCCTTTCTCAGTTCAGTGTACTGACAAATTCTTACCAAGCAGTCAAGGAAAAGAAAAAAAAAAAGCCCTTTTAATCACCTCTACATTTCAAGGGAATAAGTTGAATGTGCTGTCTGGAATCAAGGCAGCCATGACCAATATATATTGATTCAGGCTTTCTTTGCCAACTTGGGTTAGTTTTCTAAAACTCTGAAACACAGCACTGGGTTTCCCTACTCTGATATTTGTTGTCATTGTTTTATATGTTTACTAAGGAAAATATTTTTTTTAAAAAACAAAACAAAACAAAACAAAATCAAAAACCAACTTCTCTTTACCGTAGAGAAATGCAAACATAGCCACACAAAGACTTAAACTGTTGTGCACTCATAGCAGCCTTATTCACAATAACCCAAACTTGGGGAGACCCTAAATGCCTATCAACAGAAGAATGGATGAGCCGCACAGGAGCAGCTCCATACCACGGAATGCTACTCAGCCATAAAAACAAAGTGCTGACAGACAATGTAAGGCAAACCTGAAAATATTATACTGAGTATAAGTATAAGAAGTTAGCTAGCCAAGACAATGAATGATTTTGTTTATGAAAGGAGTTCTACAGGCAAAACTATAGTGAATGAACGCAGCAGCAGAGGCCCCGTGTGGGGGAGGGGTGGGCTGTATGGAACATTCTTTGTTTTTTTTTGTTTTTGTTTTTTTTTTTTAAGATTTATTTATTATTTATCCAACATTCTGACTGCATACTAGATCTTACTATGGATGGTTATGAGCCACTATGTAGTTGCTGGGAATTGAACTCAGGACCTTTGGAAGAACAGTGTTCTCAACCTCTGAGCCATCTCTCCAGCTCCTAAGGGAACATTCTTAGTGGTCTCTTCAGGATGGTTCATTTGTGAAATGCCTTGATCAGTATGGTAAAAATGGTGCATTTTCTGAAATCAAAGATGGATTATGCTTTAATGAAGTTGATTAAAGAAACGGAACCATTTAAGTGTCTACCACCTAGGGATAAATAGTGCTAGCTCTGTGTCTTTGCGACTTCTTCCCATGTCAGTATGGACATATGTAAATGATTTTCAAATTTTTAAGTGTACTTTTTATTTTCTTTTATTTCACTTTCAACATGTGGGTGCTTGCATTTTCTTCACTTCAAAACCTTAAAAAATCTCCTTTCACGTTTTGAATGGCTTCATCCCCTTATCAAAGGCTTTCTCAGTCCTAGCAGAAAGAGGAGTGAGTCCCTCTGCCCTCCTACCTCCTGGTGGAGTACCGAAAATGATAAGGACATTCCCCTTACCTCTCTAGTGTCTCATGACACAGCCCAGGCTAGCCTAAAACTTGAGGCAATCCTCCTGCCTCAGTTTTTCCCAAGCACTGAGATAATGGTTATTATACGTCATTCGTGCATGCTCACAACAACGAGGGCGAGACCTTTCTGAAAGGCTCCTTGCCTTTTCTCTGTGAAGAATGCAGTTTAATCTGGCCTTGGGTTGATGGCAGCAGCTCGCAGCCTGACAGGATTATTTTCCCAAGGTGCAGCTACGGTTCCAGCAGCCACTGAACACAGGACCAGACTCTACCCATAGCTAGTGCGTGTTCACAAGAACCCTAACAGACCCCTGAGAAAAGCAGAGGGCCTCTACTGTCTGCGGAGTCAATGAAAGAAGGTATTGTTGAACCTCCGAGTCAATGAAAGAAGGTATTGTTCTACGGCTTCGCTCCACGTACTCAAGGCCCCTCAGTCCAGAATCCATTGTTGGGAATGGGACCTTCCCCCCTCTGAAAACATGCCCAGGGAGCAACAGATTCAGAGCAACAAAAACTTGGGTAATGAGCACAGAGGAGTCGGGGTGAGCCACAGCTCCCCACCCTGTGTCCCTCAGGCGTGGGCAGACGGCAACACACACAGCCAGCCCACTCAACACTACCTAGAGCGTGTGGCTCCTTTTGCTGCCCTCCAGTTGCTTTGTTCTCGTTTTAATTCTGGATTGATTTCCACCAGTGTCTTGTGAATCATTAATAATTCGAGTAACATCCTTGAGGGTTTCATTTCCACTATGCTGGATGACCACCCAACCTTGCTGATACTAAATTTCCTCATCTCAGTGCGATGTCACAATAGTTAGTCAAAGAGCAAGAATCTACGTTTGAATGCTGTGTCACTGCCTAACCGTTACCCAGACAGTGATTCAGCTGCAGCCTTGAGTACTCATGGAAAAAAAAAAAAAAAAAAACAACAAAAAAACCAACAATCAAGCATCAAGATATCAAATGCTTGCCCAAGATCAGCGGGAAAGACAGTATTTAAACTCAGATTCTCCTCCATTTCAGCCTCAAAGACTGTACAGTTAGCAAGAATATAGATCCGTACCCTAATGCCACCAACCCGGTACCTGGTAGAGAAAATCCAAGTCCAAAGTCACTCGTGCTGAGGTCAATTAACAACAGTCCATGTGAATGACTCTCGAGAGCATCTGCTTCTGAATCAGGTCAAAGTGCAGACTCCTGGCCCTTGACGAGAAGCTGTCACTCATCCCTTCATCCACAGACCTCAGGAAACACATCCCTAACAGGATGCAGAAGAGCCTGGACCAGGTGCCTTTCAAAACATGTTGCGGAGATTCTACACATGGCCCAGAGAGAGTTGAGACACACTTGCAATCCTGGCACTTGGGAACGGGAGGCAGGAGGACCAGGAGTTGAAGGCTACCTCGGTTATATAGTGTTTGAGGCTAGCCTACACTAACTGATGCCCATCTCCAATAAACAGACAAACAAACAAACAAACAAGAGAGCAATTCTAAAGTGGGCCGGGGGGTAACCAAAGGTGTGCCGAGGTCTTTTGAGTTCTCAGCTCCCCACTCTTTCTAAAAAAGAGGTGACAGCTGGTGACAGGATGAGAGGATGAGGTGATGCCGGCGACAGGGCAGCCACACAAGTGATGTCACTCAGAGCAACAACTTCTGAAAAGGAATAATGAATGGAGATGAAGACTGTGCTTTGCTCCTTCGGGATTTAAAGAGTCCAGGATGCTTCAGTGACAGTGCCCATAGCTGTGTGATTTAGAAAGAAGCAGGACAAGTCCCCTCCCTTCAGGATTGGGACAGGTCCATATCCTAACGGCATGAACCCACTTCCTGGCAGATCAATTCCCAAGGAGGATTAACAACAGCCCATATGAACGAGTCTCAGAAGCTTGTGCTTCTGAATCAGCCCTTTCCTGGTCATCTCGACTGCCACCACCAGCGTCACTCTTTCAAGGCCTTTGGATACATGTGGATTTTAATTGATTTATAGAATATGGCACTGTGACGTGCCAGCAAATTAGCAAGGGTCAGATTATTGGCACCTGGGGCTGACTGTAAGGCAGACAGCTAAACACCTCTAGTCACTTCCTCCGTCTGCAGAAGGTCGGCCCCAGAAGTAGGAGGTGAGCCGTAGTCAGAACTGTGGCTGAATCTGACCATAGGTGATATGGTTTAGCTTGCATGGTGTAGACACATGGTGTTCAGATAACTTCCCTACCTCTCTCTGTCCCTCCATCCCATTCTCCCTCCTTCCCTCCCCGTTTCCTGTGCTGAGGATCAAACTTTCAAAGGTAGGTAAGTATTCAATCCCTCATCCTCACATCCAGCATTTTAAAAGATTTTTTTGGCTGGCGGTGTGGCTTGGTCAGTACAGCCCTTGCCTTGCATGCACAAAGCCCCGTTTAATCCCTGGCATTACAAAAATAGACAAATACTTTAGAAATATTTTGTATAAAAGGTGCAAATATTCAAAACCAGATGATTGATATAGAAAGTTAAGTGTTTTACTTTGCTCAAGTCACAACATTAACTGTTAAACACTAGGCCCAAGTGCATCTGCTGTTACTAAATGGCTGGAACAGCCGCACAGAATCTACATCTCCAGTCAGCCACAGTGATGCCTCAGACAGCACTCAAGTTGTATCCATGTGACATGTGTCAACTTGCAGTATTGGAGTTTAAAAATCACTCACTGAAGGGTTTAACTTTGACATATCACGTCAGAGAAAGTACCCAAGACCAAACTCCTGACCCCAGAAGCCAAGGGCTCAACTGTGGGATGATGTGCTCAGAATCCGGGGGAAGTTAATGAATTGCGAGCAGGGTGCGGAGCGTTTGCACTCATTCAGCATGTCTTGGTGCCACATTCTGGACTAAGTTCTTCCCACTTGTCATCTCATTCGATTACAGTGAGGACTGTGGCCTGGTCAAGGTTTAATCATCATCATCATCATTATCATTATCATCATCATCATCATCATCATCATCATCATCATCATCATCATCATCATCATTTTGAGGAGGCAAAGGTGAAGAGAGGAAAATTATAGGGCCAGAGGGCCAGCAGCTGGCAAGCAGAAAGAGGACCCTATCCACTCTATCAGAGGCATCGGTCTTGCTAGGGACAGGTGAGCTGGAAACCCTGCCCTTAAGTGTGTCTATATGTTTTGCTACTTAGTAGGTTCTTCTTTTTCTCACCTTTTATCTCCCTCCCCTAGTTTCACCCCCTATCACTAGATAGAAGAGAAAGAAGGATAGAGGGTTGAGAGAGAGAGAGAGAGAGAGAGAGAGAGAGCTGTGAATCTGATTTCTTTCTTCTTGTTTTTTCTTTGAGCATGACTACTAGCCAACCACCACCAATCCTTCTGAACAACCAACAACCACCTACAGCCCCCTCAGTCCAGGCCCTAGCATTTATATAGCCTCTGAAAAGTTCCCAGAATTCCAAATGGCACACAGTTGCAGAAACTATCTGCTGCTGGCACAACCACGTCCCTGCTAGAGCATGAGGCAAATCACAGTCAGATGCTGTGGACAGTCTGAAGCAGCCCCACACCCCACACCTGGGATTGAAACAAAAGCACATTCTTGCAATATTTCTGTGTGTTTGTAAAGAAACCAAAATTCCAGAATTATCACTACATCTATATGAGCAGATCTGTCTAAAAGTACAGGACAAATGACAGAAGAGAGTACCTATCACTCCGTTTCAGCTTATTGCTGACACATAGTGGCAGGGCATCCAGTGTTGTTAATACATTTGATTTTCCAAAGACACCAGAAGTTCAACTTCTTAAACTAAAGTCATTTGTATGTACACACACAACAAATCCTGGGCCTTATAGGAGCCAAGATGTTTCTCTACCTCTGAGCAGTATGATTTTGGAAACTCCACACACAAAAACAATACAATTTTGCCAGAAAGTGTGTTTTGGTCCACACTTTCTGAGTTCCTTCAATTCATTAGTCAGCGTAGTGCAGTGGCTGCAGTTATGGAGTCTATATTTAAGGTCTGAGTTCAAATCCCAGCTCTGCCACTTTAAAGATGTGTGACTCTGGGCATATCACTTTACTTCCTGTGCCTTATAGTTTTCTCACTTGTCAGCTGTTAATGAGCATAAGGTTGTCATGAGGATTAAATGGGTGAAAGTTAAAGAGAATTAGCATTAAGAACCCATGACTGACCAAGAAGATTGAAGAATTCCGTCTGACCTGAACTGTCCTTTCTTAGGCTGCCTCTGTTGATTCTGTGTGGAGGGCAGGCAGAGATAATGATATTTGGGATTAAGCTACGGGCTTTCCTAGGAACCAAAGAAATACATCAACCCCAAGCCTCCCAAAATATCATTTCTATGAGCACAAGAAGAGTGCAGGTTCCATAACAGAATGCTATTTAGACGCAGCCTTTGAAATGTGCTGCTGAATCACCCGCACACCGTATACACCACATCTTAGCCACTGGCACTTAATGGTTTGGCTAGGCTGACTCCTTGGCAGAAAAAACCCATCATCTGCAATTAAAAGGAACTGTGGTTTGGGCATCTGCGCCTGAGGACTGGTTATCAGACAGTCAATCAAGCCAATGCTCGCTGTGGGTGGAAATGAACACGCTTGCCACATTTCCTTAGCACATTTACTCAGCACCAAAACCTGTAGCCTTCACTCTGGCGTGACAGTGCCCTGTCTATGGATGTGTCACTCTTGATACCAGAGTCTGCTATGAAGCACCAGCCCCTGGGGAAGGAGGGAAAGATCACGAGCACCCAGATTTCAGGTCCTGAAAGCCATTGTTCAGGCTGTGGCACCAGCAACCCCTTTATTTACTCAGCAAGAACAATTCTATCCCCGGCTGACCAAGTGTCCGCCTTGATGGACTCTATGATGGACTCTCTTTCTAGGACCAACCATTTCCCCAAGACACAAAGCAGTTTATCCAGGGCTAATGCTGAAAGAGAGTTAGGCAGGAGAGAGGGCTGAACTTAGCCATGCTGCAGATCTCAAACCAGTGCCCAAGCTGGCTGAAGCCCCTGGTCCCTTACCAGAAAAAAAATATCACCTGCTCATTAGTATTCAACCTATCTTTTCCTTCTTCCTCAACCTGTACTTGAGTGACAAGAAGACCAGAAAGGTGACCAGGGATCTGGGACAATCCTGCTTCCAGCTGCCTGGCAACTGGTGCTTTTTGACTTGGCAGCTGGGTTTATCTCAGTGACTAAACCTATCTTGTCTCCAATGGGAGATAGTTTTAAAGAGCCATCAGACTTAGCCATCTAGTCAGATTTGACAGGCTGGATACTAACCTGTTTTTTTTTTTTTTTTTTTTCAAGTATACCTGGCCACCATGATCTTTACTCAACAAAAATCTCATGTTGACCTCTAATGTCTAGTCAAGGTAACTTAAATCTTATCATCATTAAAAGGTGAGCATCATGCATGGATTTTAGAAACATTAAAACCAAATTTGCAATCTCTTGACCTTATGTCAACAGTATAACAGATATGAAAGCTGACGCAAGAGGGTCTAGGACAAGTGAAGGACAGTGTTATTAGCAGCACCGTTAAGCAGCATGAGTTTCCCAGAGTCCTGGGGGTCAGAACTCCCGTGTGGAGTTAAGTGGGTTAGTATCACAGGCAGGACCGTGTTCCCTCTGAATGGTCTTGTGGACAATCCTTGCAGATAAGAGCTGTCTTATCTGGATCCAGGCTGTCCCCATCCTGGGCATTTAGCCTTTTCTCTCTCTTCTGGAACATGCCTTTTCTCATGTAAAGATGCTTCCTGTTACTCTAAGCCCTCCCCTCAACAATCCAGGATAATATACACATACATTTCAGCATCCTTAATTTAATCACATCTTCAAAGTCTCTTCTACCTAGAGATCAGGATGTGGACACTTTAGGTGTGTGTGTGTGTGTGTGTGTGTGTTTTATTCACTCTGCCACAGGTTGCCACAAAACTTGGTTCTCCTGGGCAATTCTAGTACTTTCTGTGACTTAGTAGTGACAGAAAAAAAAAGGACTGGGTGGATGGGGAAACAGGCTGTCTTTTCATCTGACCCAGGAAAAGCCATAATTCTGGATGGAATATCTTCCCTGAAAGAAATGGGAGGGGGTGTGATTAAATTGTTTTTAAAAGGTAGTGCTGTCTCGGGGCCAGAGCTCTGTAGATATGACCTTCTTTGGAATGTATTCATCTGGGTAGGGACTATTCAGTCATTAGATGTAATAATTTGAGCCAAATTAATTCTCTGAGAATGAGATAAAAGCAGAAAAACTGATTATTCTCCATAAGATCCCCAGGAGTGTAAATTATTTCCAGTTACCACGTAGAAGCTGGTGCAAAGAAAGAGGTGTATAATAAGCTTATGATCACTTGAATGCAAGAGTCAGGGTTTGAACGCAAGCATGGCTCTCACCTGTCATCTGCCCATCTCAGTGGAAACAGAGCATACCATCCCTGCCCTGGTAGGTTCTTTAGATCAAACTGGATCTAGTCTTGGATCTTCTGTGAATGCTCTGGATCCATCTATGCTAGGCACTCCATCTATTCCTGTACAAGTCTCCCAGTCCCTAAGATTCCTGCTTTAACACCTGAAAAACTCAATATATAACTATATATAGTTATATGTAATCTGTTTATATATAAAACAACTATATATGTGTGTGCTTATATATATAAGCTACTGTGGAGGGCTGTGAAAACAAGGGATGGCTACTTTGAAAGCACCTATTTTGGGGTTTTGGAATAGAAAAAGGGATGAGTGGGAGGAGTGGGGAGTTTTTAGGGCACTGAATGCACTCTTGCTTGACAGCATGATGGCTGCTACACATCTGTCCACACGCCCAGAATATGCATCAAGTAAACCTCACCTTAAACTAGTGATCTTAGAACTGAGGCTGTGAGGGTTGCAAGAATTGGGAGATCCTTTATATATTCTGTTTAATCTTTTCCTAGACCTAAGGGTGCTCTCAAGAATTACATAGTCTATTAATTAAATAATAAAGTCTATTAATTAAAACACTTTGGAGCTATCTTGGTGTTCTTTTCAGAAACCCTTTCCACTCATGGATAACACAGCCTATTTCAGGTCTTGACTGGAGCAGGAACGGGAAGGCTTTTGCAGCTGATCAGCATACACTGTTTTCTTCAAGATGTATTCTGTCCATCCCACTAGACTGAGGACTTTTCCCAGTCCCTCACTAACTGTGCCCGCACTGTCCAGGAAACATTTTCTAGTCTTGCCAGGATAAGCTCTCTTGCCTAGAAACAACTCTTGCATTTTCCAGGGCCCATTTCCATCTCTGTCTAAAGGAAAACAAAATTCCCATTTATGAGATCATGGTGACAATTAAATGATAGGATACAGAGACTTCGTGCAGACCACAGAGAGGTAGACAAAGGAAAGGTGCACAGCTTCCTGGCTTGACTCCTTACTAGTTCCTTAAAAATGCCTTACACAGCACAAGGCTAAGGCTCATTCTGACTAATAAACTTGCCCGAAGTACACAGAGAGTAAACAGAAAATCTAGAATTGGAAAAAAATTTCCTCATTTTTTTTTTCTGCTCTAAAACTTGTATTTTTAATCAGTACACTCAACCAGCGATGAGATTAAGGATGTGAGCATCAATAGATACCAGATTGTCTAAGTGTGCGCTCCACAGCAACACTCATCATTCTGTAAGCCCCTTTCATTTCTCATTCGATCTAAAAATCTCCAGGCAGGCACTCAGTCCCACAGCAAAATTCTCATAAAATCTCTGGGTCCAAGTTTAAGGGGCCTGCAAGCCCCGTGCAAGCCTTGGCAAGGCTTCCGGGGATCCATCCCGGATCTTTGTTTAAAACCCCTTGCTTCCTGTGGACTTTACATTTAAGGGGGTTAAATATCTGTGACAAGTTTGTAAAAAAATTTGGCCTACAAAAAAAATTGTCCCGGATAATAAATTTTAATGCTGGATCAAGAATAATGGTCTCCATTATCTTGAAAAAAGAAAAAATCGCAAAGGCTCCTCTGGGCTTATTCTTGCTGCCTTGATTTCATTCTTTGCTTCCAGGACACAATCATGCTCCCCAGTAAGGGCTTTGGCTGTTCTCTATACATCAGAAGCTTTGCTGAAAGCCATCCATTCACCCAGAAGTTATTGTTTATTGTGTACCTACTGTGTGGCTGCAGAGAACCTTGAAAGTCAGACTTGGTCTCCCCTTTATATACCGTGCAGTCTACTGGAGAAGAACAGCCATGTACACAATCATTACTAAGGACAGGTGTTAGAAGAAACACAGAAACCAGCACAGGATGCCGATAAAACACATAGAGCTGTGACTGTGGCTTTCTTCCGGGCAACGTCCAGGCAGAGTTTCTTGGGCACTTACCACCACTCCTCTGCTTTTGGAAAATGTTGGACCATATGTTTTCCGGACTGACACAGTCTAATTGACCTATTTCTTCTGTTGTTTTTCTCAGCCAGTGTTTAAGGATCACTCATGCTGCTAGCCACAGGGCAGAGGGGGACACCTACTACATTAACCTGCTCTTTGTTCAGCTGTCTCCCTCTGTAGACTGAAACTCTTCAGAGCGGGGATGGAATGTGGTTTAATTTCAAGGAATGACTTTGAGCCTGGTGAGGGTAAGGACACGGTGACAATTCTGACAGGGGTATAGAAAAAAAAAAGGAAGACAAAAAGCAAGAAACAAGGGGAGGGAAGGATTGATGGGAGGAAGGAGGGAAGAAAGAAAGGAAGGAGGGAGAGACAGATGGAAAGGAAGGAAGAACAAAAGGACAGAAAGAAGTAAGGAAGGACAGATGGAAGAATAGATGGAAGGAAGGACAAAGAAAAGAAAGGATAGGCAGAAGGAAGACTAGATAGATGGAAGAAAGGAAGGACAGACAGAAAGAAGGAAGGACAGATGGAAGGAGGGAAGGCTAGCAGGAAGGCAGGCAGGCGCCTGCAGCACAAGATCTGAAGCCAGAACTCAGCCAGGAACACACAACAGGAAAAGCTCCCACACTTAGGGACTTTGGGGAATACTGCCTTGTGCTAGACAGGAAATCTCAAATCCCTCTTCAGGCACAGACCTGCCCCCCTCTTACCCCTGAAAAGGAATGGCATCATTCCTGTATGTCAGTGCCCACAGAGGTTACATGCACAAGGTCCACCTCTGCTTCTACTTGATAAGCTGGTGACAGGCACTGAAGTCAACCCTGGTGGCCCTGGTGTCTGCATTCCCCTTCCAAGTTAGCTCCCATAACTTCTGAATCCCTGTCTAAATCTCCACACTGGCCACTCCAGCTTTATTCTCTTCTGGAAAAATCTGTCCTCTGCACTGGTTCTGGAGCCACCATTCTTCGGTGACAATCTCATCAAGCTTCTTTCCTTAAACCATCATCACTTTGGCTTCTGGTGTTCAAGTCTCTCCCCTCAGCTTTCTGTTCTCTAACTTTAGCTCTTTCTTTCCTCTTATGCTGGGTATGCCCTAGGCACACATTGGTGACTAGCATTAACTCTTCCACATACTTTCTTCTTGGTGATTTTTTTTTTCTTCACACATTGCTCCTTCTGTTGGGAATATCCTGGTCTTGAGTGAAATATTCATCCTTCAAAGCCTAACACATGCCACTTCCTGAGTAAAGACAGAATCACTATGGTTTCCTAAGTTTTTTCATATCTTTGCCCTCACGCCCAATGAAACCTGTCATAGTTTTCTTTGTGTTGCTCTGATAAAAATCTGACCAAAACTACTTTGAGGACGAATGGGTTTATTTGGCTTACAGATTACATCTTTGAAGGAAGCCAAGGCAGGAACTAAAGACTGAACAGAGGCAGGAGCCATGAAGGAAAGCTGCCTACTGGCATGTTTCCAGGCTAACATTCAGCTATCTTTTATACAGCCATAGCATACCTGCCTAGGGGATGGTATCACCCAGAATGGACTGGGCCCTTCATTACAAGAAAATGCCTTACAGGCACGGCCACAGGCCAACCCAAGGGAGTCAGTTCCTCATTTGAGGTTTCCCTTTTCACAGATGTATCAAGTTGGCAACTGAAGCTAATTATGACAGAGCCCTTGACCCATGTCCCTCCTACACATGCTGATCCATTTGTCCATCCTGTTGTTAAGCTGCGAGCCCTTTAAGCATATGGATAGTCTTGTTCCTCTTATAACATTATTTTTATATTAAACCTTGGAATATTGTGCATGGATTCTAGTGGGTAACATTCCCCTAGTGGTCCTAGTGGGACAACGAACCTATCTGTGTCTTTGATGGTTTCGACCAACCTTACCCTCTGTCATCAACTGCCTGGTCACTGTGAGTCTCTCGGTGATCGGGACAGGCAGACCATGTATGTACAGGTTAGTTCTGTGAGACATACAGAAACACGTTGATAGATGAGCAAGATGGTTTCAGGGGTTGACAAGTGCTTCGAAGAAACATAACTAGGTAATGGGATAAATACGGAGGGTCGTGGGGTGGAGAGGGGCCTTGGACAGAGCACAGCATCAGGTGCAATTGAAACAGCAAAGAACAAGGGTCCTGAGACAGGTAGGTACTCTGGTAACCAAGAGATGAAACTGGACTGTGTGTGTGATACACACACACACAGGAGCGAATGGCATGTGAGCTGAGCCAAGGGGCACAGATCATATAGAGACTTGATTTGGGGGTGACCAGGAGTACAGGTGCCGGTTCAGGTAGGTTGACCGAGTGATCTGCCAACACAGACGCCCCCAAGGAATTGGGCCCAGTGTCCCTCCCTGCTCCTCCCTCGCCGTCTCGTGGGGCGGAGACAGCTCTCATTAATCTCTGGTGGAGGCTGTGCTCCTGTACAGCCTAACTAGAGAACACAAAGACTGCCTGCTCGCCTTTGTTTTCAAACCGTCAATTCCAAATTCTGCTAGCTGGCAGAGACAGGGGCTATTGATTTTCCCTTCTGGAATGCGTGTCCTACAGAGTCCTCGCAAATAGAAACTGAAAAACAGAGGGAAACATGACTGCCGAGAAAGACAGGGCCAGGGGACATTTCTTTTTAAAAGAATTTGTATGGGGGTTGGGACTTCTCACGCACTACCAGAGGACGGCTAATTCTTTCCATTCTGCCTTAGCTCTGTGTCTTTCTGATTTCTCTTGCTTTCTAGGTGCACCTTCATTTAGTACCTAACACAGTGCTTGCATACAGTAGGCACTTAGTACCAGCCTGGTGAATGACAACACACAGGTGGGTGTCCCCCAGTGCTTTTCTGCAGATCAGTTTGTTTGAGCAACTGTCTTGTTTTCCTTTAAAATTAGCACTCTTATCCTTCCAGACTGGCCACAGAATGGGACCATACAACCAGCTTGCAGTAGTAGCTTCGTAGAGTCCCCAACTAATGACTGTCTTCTCCAGAGGACCAGGAAGTACTTAGGGGCTTCCCTCTCCTGCCTAGGATGGGGCAGAGTACCAAGTCCCTGAGCAAGAGTGTTAGGCCAGTGCCTCCCCAGTTCCGTGGGTGTTCAGACATTGCTGTAACGGATGAAAGTTACGTGCTTTCCTCCTTGCCTGAGGCACGGTGTGGTGTGTGTGTGTGTGTGGGGTCACTCTGGAACAGAATATTCGGTCTTCCTGCGTTCTTCCCGTTTCTGGGACTACTGCAAGGGGGGGAGTTCATGGATAGCTAGCCAGAGTACCAGCTGTAGTTTGGGTGGAAAGTCTTAGCCTAATTTTGTCTGCCAGCTAGCTGTTACCAAATCGCACATATTGAGGGGGCATTAATTTTGTCACCTGCAAAATCATTCAAAAAGCTCTTTCTTCTTGAAAGGCACGCAGGGGTGAGCAGAGAAAATTCATTTCAACATTACAGAGCTTTCTTTTCAAGATCCCGGCCAGTCTTTGATTTTTCTCCTCATGATGCAGCATATAGTGTCATGGATAAGTCCAGTCAATTGTCACCTTACGTATCATTTGGTGTGGTTCTCTAATAGTTCATTTTTGGGTCGTATTTTACACGAGGTTATAGATCAACAGCAGTGTATTTCCTGAGCCACACAGTGTGGTGGAGAGGGGCTGGGGCTTTTTCTCAGACAGACTGATGCCACAGCTGTTCCTGAAATGTGGCTCCTTATTATTCACTAGGCCAAAAAAACTCCACGTGGGTGACCAAGTTCTAACAGGAGTTCTTCTTTAATGGGTCTCCTGAAAAACTGCTTCTCTGAAAAGTACCTCTGATTGTCCCTTCCCTAGCCTCCTCTCTTTGAGTGATAATGGGAACAGAACCTAGGCCTTGCAGATGCTAATCATGTACTCTTCCGCTGAGGTGCACTCTAAACCCGCAGATATGTTCAGTTTCATCATCACCTTTGCCCAGATGCCAACCCTCCATGAATTTGCTGTCAGCTCCAGTCCTGCATCTCCATTTCCCCAAGTGGCATTTCCTCTTGTGATTACAGGATCCTTTGATCTACCTCCCTTGCATTAAAATCAAGAAAGTCCAGAGATGTAGTGTGGCTTTGCCAAATGACCTTAATCAAAAAAGAACGAGACAGTATGTCAGATTCACCCATTTCCCGGGACATAGATGACTCTGTCCACACTGTCCATGGAAGACAAGACATCCCTGCACACCCAACACAATGACAAATCAAGTGTTCATCCTTTAAGCCTAGCTCCTGAGTTTTCTGTCTTTACTTAACAGAATCTCTGAGAAGACAAAAGTCTCAGATCCACACACATGACTCTCTGCTTGCCCCCAAATGGCATTCATCAGGAGCTCAAGTTGTATCTTGATGTATGCATGGATTAATGACTAGGAGAAATGGCCATCATTGTATTGTGCTCCTCAACTCACACTTCTTTCCCCTGCTTCTAAAGACTCACCAGACACCAGGTTCTATTAGTGTGGTCCCCTCCTGGCTTGTGGTTCCTCTTCTCCTTACTTCCCTTCCAAGCTCCAGACCTTATGTCCTTGGACTAGAGAAAACTTCACCTTCTGAGCCCAGACCTCCCATCTTCCACGGTTTCCTGTCCATATTCTTTTAGGATAAAAACCTCATGAGATGTCTCAGTGTCTGCCCTGGACACAACCCCTTATCCAGTTTTGCCCTTATACTTTGCTTGCCCTGCCTGCCTTGTTTACTCTGTGAATTCTGAGCATTGCTCTGGCTCAGACAAATAGAGCCTGCACCACTACGACAACCGCAAAGGTATGCAGCAGCAGCAGCAGCAGGTAGGATGTTGGACACACCGTCACTAGTCAAGCACCGCACAGAGTTATTCATACGCATTATTTTATTAACCTTCATCAGACCCTAGGAACTGAGGCCAATTATTAGCCTCATGTTCCAGTGGTAGAAACCCATGCTCAGAAGTGTCAAGGCATTTACCAAAGGTCACAGACCCAGTACCAAAACAGATGGAATTCATACATAATTCTCTCAGATAGCCAAGCCATGCTCCTAACCCCTAGGCTGCTTTGCCTAAAGCTATTTTCTTCCTCTGTCAGCCCCCCAACTCCGCAGAGCTGCTCACTTGCAAGTTTTCATGTTATCAGTATTTTATTGAACAACCTTTTCAGCGTACGTGCTTTTTGCCCCTGGTCACACAGTAAGCCACGAGAGAGAACAGGAATTACATTTCTGGGCCCTTATCGGTTTTCCCTCATGTGTACATTGCTAACTGAACTGATCAAGAGAGAAAAGTACTCCATTCTCTGTTAGTTTTCTTTTTCTTCCCTTAGGTAAATGAGTATGGTTCCCCTCTCTTCTTCCTCAGCCTGCAGGGAGATAAGGGATAAAACCCAGCGAGAGGAAAGTCCTACATTCAGGTCCTGAGTCTTATATTCAGGTAGGTCATCCATAATCTAAACCTTTCTGCATGTCCTCAGGACACCACAAATGAAAATTCCATACCAGCAAATGGTTTTATGCATGATAGTTGAAACAATAATCCCCCCAACCTACCTACGGCATGTAAATGACCTTCAGGCAGTGCATGTGGGGTATTTGTAAAACACAGATGGGTTTTGTGTTTAGATTTTCATCCTGCTTCTACAATGTCTCTTATACAAACATTTCAAAACCCACAGAACCTGAAACTCCAAAGACTTCTGGTCCCAAGTCTTTCTGATAAAAATAAATAAATAAATAAAAATGCTCGTCTTCTGTGTTTGCATAGACTCTATCAGGGAGACAGGCCTGCCAGCATTTACTGGACCGACTTAGGAACTGTGAAGCTTTTACTCCTGCGGCCTTTGCATGGTTGTAGATATTCCAAGAGGAAAGTAAAGTTCCCCTAAAACTCCAGTCACTACCGGGAACCACTGTGGGACTGAATTACTTTCCTGAGAAAAATAAATGCAGTTGACAATTACACGGCCCTGTTTATACCCGACCACAGTATGTCTGTTAACTGATCCATGTAAAATTACCACCACAGGACCACACAGATCATTCTGTATGTGGAAAGTGTTCGGTTGGGGCTCAGTCATCAGAAAGCTGGTGGACATCAGGTTAGTCATTGTCTCTCTCGGGACCCCCATTTTCTCCTGTCCTGGCAATTCTGGGATATTAATTAAGATGATGTATTGGTCTGAGTTCATGGTAGCCCTAAACCTTTAGAATCCAAGAGACAAAAATACTAGGAAATCTGGTGAAGGTGCCATACCTGGGTAAGAAACGGGGCTTTTCTCATGCGCTCTGCCACTTACTGATGTCCCCAGCCCCAAAGCTCTGCCTTAGGTAAGGCCTACACCTGTCTACAGAGCCACTCATGTGCTCTGTCCACACCTGTGCCACCCCACCCTTTCCTGATCCCAGAGGAAGAAGCAGGCAGCCTCCCTGTCCTAGAAGCCTTGCAAAGTCATCTCTACAGCCCAGCCCCTCCCCTTTCAAAGATGCCTATGCCCTCTGTGTGCTTAGTATGTTAAACGCCAAAGGTTTCTTGAGGTCCCAGCCCCTAGGGCGGGAAGTGGGAGAGGCAGATGGTCTGCATCTGGAAGCCATCACCGGCTCCCTGGCTTTGCTGGTAAACCAAAACTCTCTGTTTGTTACGGTGTGTGTGTGTGTGTGTGTGTGTGTGTGTGTGTGTGTGACAATTGTAGGTTTTTGGTTTTGTTTTGTTTCCTTTCCTTTTAGTCTCTTACAAGACTGCTTAAGTTGAGTTTGAGCTAATGAAGGAGGCTGGTGGGCAGACATGCTTGCTCAGCCAAACCAGATGGTATTTCTGTGCGCTTTGCCAAAACATGCTCTGAAGCCATGGTATATGGCTATGTGGGTAGAGATTCAGAAAGCACATGCCTTCTAAAGGCAGGGACCCTGGAACTGGGGAGTTCACATAGGAAAAAGATCACGGTAGTTAGGCAAATCTGAATGTGGAGTGTTAGGATAAGTTTGCCTCTGGACTGTGGTGACAATGTGTGTGGCTGTGTCCATGATATAACTGTGCAGAGCTGCTCACACTTGCTCTAGCAACCGGGGTGTGCAAAGGAAACTGAAGTCAGGAGACTCAGGCCCATGGACTGAAGTTCACTCCCTGCTGGCTAGAGGACTAGAGTTATGCAGAATGTTACTACTGGGGAACCCCACTCCAGGGACCTATCTATGATTTCTTGACATTCCCTGTCAACCAATAATGACTTTTAAAGAAAATGTAAAGAGCAAACAAATGAAAGTCAAGTGCAGTAGGGATGGACTGGAACATGTGTCCCCAAGGGCCTGGAAAACAAGTTCAAACACTGCTTCATAAGAGGCTGGTGACTAGCCCATTTTTAACAATAACTTCATCACCATCATCATCATCATTATCACGATACCCCCCACCATCTGAAGGGCTTGAATTGATTAGATACTATGAACGAGGCTTTTCCCTTTCTTCCCTTCCCTCCCTTCTTCCATCCCTCCGTCCCTTCCATCTTCTTAATTGCATAGAATACCTTTACCAGACTACCGCTCCCATGCTACACAAGCCCCTTGGAGAAGCTAGCTGGCATCACAGCCACGCAGTCAGGCTCTGGCCCAGGAAGAACAAGGCTTTGTGAAGCTCCCCTTCTTCCAGGCCACAGGGAGTGCCTCCTGTTTCTTACTCCCTTTCTGGCCAGAGGGCCCAGGTGAGGTCTGTCTGTGACAAAAGCAACAAAAACAGTACTTACAGGTTCTTAACGTCTGCGATGCCTCGGAAAGCCTTCCTCGGGATGCCCTGGATCTGGTTTTCGCTCAGATCTCTAAACAAGAAGAGAAGAGGCAGACCAGTCAAAGACCCAAACAGCATTCTGTGCATCTCATTATGATAACAAAACCCTTGGAGGCTGCCTGTGCAGCCCACCAGAAGTGTTTGAGGGGCTGTTTAGTCTCAGGCCCCTGGCTATTACAAGCCTGCACATTGTTTGGCAAGTGAGGACTTCTGCAGAAAGTTACCAGGCGTGGGGGGTGGGAAGATGGGGGGGGGCGCTGAAGGGGCAGTTTGCCTCAGGCCAGGCACTGTGGGTGGTCTCACACCTCCAGGCCATGAGCCAAAGCTCCAGGTTATTTGTTACACACACACTGCCCCCTATTCAGTTCTGGCACCTCCCAGAGAAGATCCTTACTCCCCTCCCCTCAAGAAGTCCCTCTCTAACTCAAGGTCAGCATCACTCAGTCTCCCATTTCTTGGGCAGTCCTTTGATGCTCAGGCTCTCTGCTCTTGTCATTTGGGGTTGGAACTGAGCCTAGTCGCTGGGTTTTCTGATAGGCACAGAGGGCCTCTTATGCATTTCCACATACCCTATTCAAAATAAGGGTCCCACCCCTCATTCTGCACTAGCTGCTTCAACATGGGTACAGAGCATACCCCGTGTGGCTGGCTCCAACCCAAATCTTCTTCTCCCAGCATTTAAGTATCTCCCAGAGCCCCGATTTCCTTCCCTAGAAATCACGCAGGCCTTTCTGGTTTGGTTTGTTCTCTGGTTTCGTTTGTATTTTTAATTTTTTTTTTTTCTGGACCAAACACGTGCATTTGTTTTCATTCAGACCTCAAGCCTGCTTGAATCTCAGAGAGTAATCAATCTGTAAGACCCACGAGGGCCCCAGGCACAAGAGGCAGCACTGCCAAACACTGCAAGCAGCAAGGCTATTTCTATACAGCCACATGCTGCAGGAGCATCTTCGAAAAGGGCTGTGGGAAGGAGATACGTGCATGGAGATGAAGCTGCCTGACTGCCAGCCCTCAGTGCTTTCTTTAGACATAAAAGGTGTATACATACACATACTTGTATACACAAATATACATTCCTGGTATTTTGAAGCAAAAAAAAAAAAAACCCTTAAATAACGAGGGGGGGGGAATATCCAACCACAGACATAACCACTGCTAACAATTGTTAACATATAAACACAGTGCATATAAATTTCACCACCATGGCTTCCTTATATACGGCCTATTCTAAACCATTTTTCACATGTTAACATCTGTCTAGGCTTTTAGCAAGCACGTCAATGCCAACATTTTTAACGACTGCACAGTGTCTAACTGTATGGTTTGTTGTATGACTGCGTTGTTAATGGGCGTTGGCTCAACTTCTGTCGCGTAAAGAAATACCAGGATTAGATGAGTAAGATGGCTCAGCAGGTAAGGAGCTTGCTACTGGACCCGGAAAACCTGAATTCCATCTCTGGAACCCACAGAGTAGAAGAAGGGAACCAATTCCTACAAGTTGTCCTCTGACCTTCACATATGTGCCACAGTATGTACGCACAAGTGTGTGTGTGCGTGTGCGTGTGCGTGTGCGTGGGCGCGCGAGAAGAATTCTTTTTTAAGTGGAAACACTATGATCCATTTCTCTGTCCATATCCTTGGGTATGCTTCTCAGGCACTTCCTTGGCACAAAGTCCTATAGTGAGAACTTGCTGGACACAAGTTAAACCTGTTCTTGCTGAGTGTGTCTACAGATGGATTTGTGATGGACGCTCGCTCACACTTTTGAGAACGCCTCCTCAAATTCTACTGAGAACTTCAAACATACGTGGCTGAAGAGAGCAAATAGCCATGTCCTATGGTGACTGGGCAGTCTACGGGAACACTTTGCAAAATGGGAGGCAGGGAAATCAGAAAGCAGAAGAGAGACATTATCCTCCCTGCCCCCCTTCTGTCACCTGCTGATAAGTGACACATGCTCTGAGCAGCTGTCTGAGCCTCAGGACAGTCGGTCTACCTCGGTCAACTTTCCGGCTCCTAACGAAGGCTCTCTATTCTGATAGGGAGCACCTGTGAATCCTAGACACTTCTGGGGCTGCCTAGAAGAGTGCTCCCCCATCTCAAATTCAGTTTCCCCCTTCTACAAACGATGTAAGTAAATTCTGGTGCATAATGAGCTCTGGTGCAGGCTCCCCCAGCCGGGCCTGATTCAATGAGCAGGGCTCCAGCCTGGAGTCGGGGCACTGAACAAAAGCCCACGATGACAGCAGAGGTCAAGCAGTGTCACCCAGGCCACTGGGCTGTTCTCCATCAGCCTCCACAGAGGGGGCCCAGGTCCTGTCAACCGACTAATGCAATTTCCACCAGGCATCTGGGCAGCACCGGAGGCTCCCGCACCCACAATGGGCCCAGTCCTTCCTGTCGAGGCCAGTCTCCAGACCACAAGCCTCTGTCCAATACCCTCTCAGCTTTTGCTGTTATCTATGGCTGCTAGAGAGATGGGGCCTGGCCACATGTCTAATAAATGGCTGATGAGAAAAAAATCAGGGGAGGGGGAAGAAGTCAAGAACTGACAGCTTTAACCACTCCTGAAAGGCAGCCGGAAGAAGATAGTACCTATTCCTGAAAGGGCATTAACCTATTTTAAACGGGATACGTATCGAAATATGCTGGGCAAGCATAGTAGTTGCACAGAAGTTGTGCCTTAGAGTGCTGAGCGATGAAGATAGGGGCTTGGCGCTTAAACAGAAAGAGATGGTGTACTGAGAGGTGATGGTTCTCATGGGCGGCCTGTGGACAAAACCCTGTGTTTGGGCGGGACAGCTGCTTTGGTTTTTCTGGTTACCACATCCTTCTTGTAAATGTACCCAGCTTTTTAGAGAGCCCAGTAAAAGCCATAGCTTTCTCTCCCGTCTCCTTGTCACTGTATTCCCTGCCTGACCCCTGTCCCAACTGTGTAAAATAGTAGATCGTAGGGAATTTATCCATTCCCCATGACAATCTGCTTGTAAATTTCATTAATTTTATTTTCTATCGAGCCTCTCTTCTCTGGCTAACAATACCAAAGTCATGCATCTGCAGGATTCTATATTGATTTCATAAATACCTCCAGTGGGCTGACAAACTGACAGATTTAATGGTGTTACTGATGGGGCGTGGAGGAGGGGTCAGGGCTGGGTGCCCCCCCCCAACCATCCCTTCACAATTATCACAGGGCCTTTGTGAGGCTCCCTAACAGTGTGTTTATCTCAGCATGATGTCTAAGCACGAGCTATTGTTAAGTATGATCCTTGAGAGAGTCAAGAGCAACCATTTAGGCTGACAATTAAATAAAAATAACAAAATCTAGCCATGATGCCTAAGAGCCTAGTTCTGGCCAATTCTCTAATATCTAACCCTTCACAAGAGAAAGAAATACACAGAAGTGACCAGGAAGGCATTGTTTTTAAAATCTTAAACGCAAGAAAAGCACAGGTTAAAGAAAGGTTGGGCTGTACTAAGTGTGCTAGACTTTTTTTTTTTGGGGGGGGGTGCCAGGAAAAAGATGGCAGGTCGGGAAGGCTTTCTTGGTTGGGAAGTGGGCTATGGATCAGGATGCCTTTTTAAATAATTAGGCCTCTGAAAGCTAAGGAGAACTGCATTAGCTAAAGTGCATTTTCCAGCTTCCGGAAAATGATTAACCGACTGATCATTCCATCCCAAAACACAGGACCAAAGAGGACTTATTAAGGAGACAGTAAGTCAAATAGGAGTTGGCAAGAATGGACACATGCCACAGCCAGCCAGCCCTCCCCCAACCTTTTTAATTTACTAAAATGCTTTGGACACAGATTAACTTTCCTGGCAAATTTATTATTGCTTCATCTACCTTGAAACAGAAACCGCGGACACTTTGATAAATGGATTGAAAGGTTGTCTAGTTCCAGAGGAGCTTTTGAAATTCTTCTTGGGCTCTCTCTGCAATGTCAGGCATGCTTTGTTTTCAGGGCAACAGTGAATGACAGTCCTTGCTTCCCCCACCCCCCCACAACCCCTCCTGCAGGACTCAAGTTGAAGACACTCTGGCGGATACACTTCTTTTAGGTACATTCATTCCGTCTTGTCTGTGTTGAATAGCAATTTACATGTGAGGATGGTGACAGGGTAGGGGGACACGCTCCAAAGTTTCAAACCCAGATGATTACAAATTTCTAAAACAGGTGGAAACTTTCCGAAACATTATGAACGAGCGCTTGTTCCTGAAGTGCACTGCATGACTTCTAAGTTATATGATCATTCAAGTTGCTTCAATACTCTGATTTAGTTCCCTCATCTTCCCAATGGGGTTACTGGTGTGCCAGCTTCCCCAACTGTGGGAACAAACCGTGGGTGCATGAAGAGCACTTTGTATCCCTGGAGCACGGAGAACCTTCTGCTTTTACTTCCCGGGTTTCCTCCTCACATAGGTTTGGATTTATGTAGCTACAAACATCCCCGGTGATCGCCTGCAGGACACATACTTAAAACTGGGTACAGAGTGAAACGCTCTAGTGTTCTTAGTACCTCCTTCCATAAAATCTGAGTGGGAGACTAATGCTTCCCTTGTCTAGCAGCTGCAAAGGACTCTCTGTGTTTGATTTTAGATCATTTCATGATGGTTGAAACAAGAGAGACTGGTTCACGAAGAAGGTTGAGACCAGCTGGGGAAGCACATGAGTGCCTCACTTGGCCATCATCAGAAAAAGCTCCTCCTGCTGTTTCTCCAACCAAGGACCATGTATGGATATAATCTAGAACCCCTGCTCGGATGTAGCCTATGGTAGCTCAGTAGGTTCTCTAGTAAGGGGAACAGGGACTATTTCTGACATGAATGCAATGGTGAGCTCTTCAACCCCTGCTCCCCCGCCACCCCACCCCCCCACCCTGGAGAGAGGAGCAGCTTTGGTAGGCCACAGAAGAGGACATTGCAGCCAGTCCTGAAGAGACCTGATAAACTAGAGTCAGATGGAAGGGGAGGAGGACCTCCCCTATCAGTGGACTTGGAAAGGGGCAGGGAGGAGATGAGGGAGGGAGGGTGGGATTGGGAGGGAATAAGAGAGGGGCTATGGCTGGGATACAAAGTAAATAGCCTGTGATTAATATAAAAAAAGAAAAAGCTTCTCCTGTAGCAAAATGGGACAAACACACAAACAGACATACACACACACACACACACACACAGAGAGAGAGAGAGAGAGAGAGAGAGAGAGACACGGCCAGAAAATACTCAGAGACTGAGAGAGTTTGGGACACTCAGCTCTAAATGGGATGTCTCTATTAAATCCCTGCCCTCAAGGCTCAGGGGACACGCTGAATAGGAGGTGGAAAGAGTGTTTGAGCCAGAGGGAATTGAGGACAGCAAGGAAGCAAGAGTTAAACAGAGAACAACGGACATACATGTGAACTCAGAGACTGTGGCAGCATGCACTGGGTCGCCATGGGTTTGTCCCAGAGGGGGTGCTAGAGATGAAAGGAGAAGCAAATGCATGCCCCATCCCTAACTGAGAAGCTATCTCATTGATAATCACTTGCAAATAAAAAATTTTTCTCAAGGGAATCTTACTAGGGAAACAAAGCATTCTTTAGGGTAAGCTGCATGCTCAGAAGTAGATAGCAGACAGAAAATGAACTCAACAGCGTCTTTGGAGTCAGCATTTTCTTTTTAATCTTACAGGTCCTTGGCAGATACATTGTGGCTTCTGGTTTTGTGTTTTTATAGGATTCCTGTGTGTGCAAACACATATGTCTCTGTCTATGTGTTTCTTGTGCTTTTTCTTTGTATTCTTTTCTTCTCTTTGCTTTTTTCTTGTTCTAATCTGTTTGCTTTTTGTTTTATCTTATTTATTTTATTATTATTCCTTAGATGCCTGTTTGTTTTCTAAGGAGAGACAGAAAGGGTGTGGAGCAGGGTGGGAGGGGATAGGGAGGAACTGGGAGGAGTAGGGGGAGGGGAAATCATAATCAGAATATATTGGTTGAAAAATCCATTTTTCAATACAAGAAAGAAAGAGACAAAGGAAAAAAGAAAGAAAGGAAGAAAGAAAAGAAAGAAAGAAAGAAATGAAGGAAGGAAGGAAGAAAAAAGAAAAGAAAGAAAGAAAGGAAAGGAAAGGCTTGACTTGGCTGAGGATCAGGACTCCAAGATTAAACAGTGGATTAACATAGTCCTTTAAAGACTTTCGGTACAAGAGAGAACAAGCAGTAAGGGAGGGAATCAGCATGAAGAAGGAAATATAGGAACACTTACTAGGTCTCAGACCTAAGAGTTTCTTTCTTCAAGTAAGGGGGCTAGACTTTGCAGCCCTGCTCCAGACAACCCTCGGTTAGGGACCACCCAAGAGAATGTGAACTCCCAGACTCTGCCTGTCCTGCTGAATGTAAGGGTGAGTGATAAGCAACCCGGGACAAATTGCTGAAGAGTTCCTAACTACGAGACTTACCAGTTAAATCACAAGCTGCTGGGAATGGAGGCCAGTACCAGAGGCAGCAACCTAGAATCCTAGACATATGGACCCATTGATAAGACACTTTCAAAGACAATTCTAACTTAGGAAATTGGTAGAGATTGAAACACCACTCCCCGAACAGAAATTAAGGGTCCACACAGGAAGTAGTCAATAGGGTTTATATAACTGCTTTGTCCAATGCCTCAATCCCTTTGTGCACAAGACTATTCAATGGTGCCTTTTCAGGAGCATTAAAAAAAAAAAATCCATCAACTCTTGATTATCCAAACCAAAGTAAAGCATGACATAAAAAGTATTTATATTTGGACCTATTATTGAATTGGGATCAGAGTGTTGGATTACCACTCTGATTCTCTTTGGCCTGAATATACGTTAAAATTACTTTCACATTCACTGCCTAGTAGGTAGGAATTTTCCCATTGGTGCACTGAACATATCAATCAAAACTCCTTTAGGGATTTAAAGATTTCTGACAAACCAACCACAAATCTAACATTTCTTGTATTCTCAACCCTACTCTTCTATCAAAATAACCCTTTGGTTTCCCTTCCCCAAGCCCCCCAACTCCTGATGTACAGTGTTCCTGAGACCCATCACTTTGCTCCAAGAATTAAAGGGGAAAACATTGTTCTTCCTTACTTGATGCTATGTGGCAGGAGGGAGAGACTTGGAGGCAAAATTATTCCCTGGGGATTTCACTGTGTGGACTTCAGGGAAGATTTATCTTAATAGGTAAATCTCTTCTGCAGGCAATTTATCTCAATAAGCAAGATTATATATTTGCAGTCGGGTCACTGTCAAAATCAAATGAGCCCTGAGCATATGTCTCAGCTAAGAAGCCCAGCTCCCTCCAGCTGGGTATGTCTAGTCAATGGTATCCTGTGTCACAGGGACGTGACAATAGTGTAATGGAATCATTTCCTGAAGAACTGCCACCTATCTTAGGGACACAGGGCGGGGAGTGGGGGTGACCCACAGTCACTTCCCAGCACTTCCCAGCTGTGTTTCTGGCTTTCACAGCAGGAGTCTACATAACCTACTACCTTGATATTAAAAGTGAATGCGAGGTATCAATAAGGCTGCTTGCATTCTGCCTTTCCTTACATACGCACCAGAAACTGTCTTTATCATTCAGGTGTTTAAGTGCAGTGGATGTCAGTTTACATTATATTTCCCTCAGAAAAGATGAATCAAGCACCTACTATGTGTTACACCCCCCCCCCAAGTGTTAGAATAGAGAAGCAAACAGAACTGGCCACTGTTCTTTCTGAAATTTACACTCTTAGCTAACCTAGCCACAGAGAAACAGATCCTTTGACATTGACAAGTATGAAATATGCTCTGCACACCTCCAAAAGCAAGAGCAGCGTTTTTAATGCTTCTTGCTTCTCAAGAAGAAGAAATCCTGTCTCTAAACGTACACTGCTTTTTTAGCGTTGTCTTTTGCTCAGGATCCAACATTAATTTGAGTTTCTAGAGCTTGAGAGAAAGATGCTAGCCTGATTCCCCAAGACTTTCGGGAATGCAGCCTGGCTTCATCAGAATTTGAAGTTTTGTCTTTCAGAGTTGACTGTATGGAAAAATAATGGCGGCACGAGGAAGTGGCTGAGAGCGAACAAGGTACAGCCAGAATTTATAGGTGCCAAAAGGTAAGTATCATGTTAATTGCTTTAAAGTCAGGATCGGGAATGGCTTCATGAATGGTTCTGTTCACTTCACCTTGGTCTTTGAGAGAGACACACGTGGAGGCCATTTGGGATGTGATGATTGTGTCTAGGTTTTGCTTCAATATATGCCAGAAGAGGGGAACTGGGTTGAAATACTGATGAAAGAAAGGCTAGCCAGAAGTTACTGGGGCTGAGTGATCAGAAAAGATTTCACTCATTGCTTATACTTAACTCTGAAATATGTACAAATTTCTTTAAAAAGTTAATGGGGATATTGGACCCACCATAGATCTATTGCACCAGACACCTGATGGGTGCTGGAGTCGAACTTTTGAAAAAGTCTGGGAATCACACACACAATGTTAGCGCTGAGGCAGGTGTTAAGTGCACATCCCAGTTTTGCTGTTAAGTGGGCCATATCTCTTTAAGGATCAGTTCAATCCTCTCAGCTCCAACCTCTCAGCTCCAATATATTAGGGTAGGCATCACAGAAAATGGAAAGCAACTGCTCTCTAAACCCTACTGTTTTCACTTGATTAGTATGAAGCAAACACACCATACCCTACTGTCTTAAAAATGTAAGTCTGTCTGCGGGAAAAATCCTGGGCACTAGATGCAAAGGTGCTTCGATTCAAAGATGTTCTAGAAGGCTGATAGTCATGTGCAAAAAATGCCTGTGGTTTGAACAGAGTGCCAGAGTAGTCTAAAGCAGAGAGAGAGAGAGAGAGAGAGAGCTTGGAAGAGTGCTCAGGAGCGCATGGGGGAGATGACCCAAGAGGGACAGGAGACAGTAGGCAGCTTTCCCTTTGCTGTGATCCCAGAAGAATGGCAGGATGACACTAAGCCCTTTGACTCTGGGCTCGCCCAGACCTCAGAAGAGGTGCTGGCTGCTACATTAGGACACTCCTGGAAGAGCCCCTCAGGCAAGTAGTTTCCTACAGGGTTCTCTAGGGGAGAAATCCCAGAGGGAGTTGACACCTGGGTTGGGCAGCCAGAGTTGGATACAGTGTTGAAGCTGGGGCCTAGAACACTGGCCTGGGGGACAAATACATTGGAGCTCCTGTCCATACAAAAGTAATGCCTTGGTTAAGCTGCAGTGGACACGGAAAGGCTGTGCAGAGAGAGAACACTTGTTTGCTTCAGCCAGTTGCCAGTATGGGTAGCCTTTGTGTCCCTTCCCAGGCAGATGACCTAAGGAGAACAAACTCAAATGCTTGGGAGTCTGCTGACAAAGTAAATGTCAATGAGGACAGTGAATAACAGTGACACTGAGCTGGGCCAAGGCAGGGCTACATACATCATATTAATTTCCAACAAGCCGACACTAAACAACTTCTTCTCCTGTCAACAGGACATTTTAGCCCTGAATGGTAAGCTAAAGTCTGTGATCAGTGAAGGGAGACTGTCAATCTCTTGGGGTACCTGCTAATTACAGAAAGTCACTGGCCCACAGCTATGTAACATGAGCCTGAGACGCAGTTTAAAAAATTCGCATTAGTCACATTAAAAATGGGAAGAAGAAATGGCTGAAGGGTCAGAGAGATGGCTCATCAGGTAATGGTGTTTGCTACCAAATCCGACAACCTGAGTTTGATCCCAGGATCTACATAGTAGAATCCTACACACACACACACACATACACACGTGTGTAAAAACTAAAAAAATTAATAGTTACTAATTTCAGGAAAACACTTTAAAAATTTTATGTTTAAAATATTGTTACTTGTCATGTAGCAAGTTTAAAAACTTACTGAGATTTTTTTTTTTAATATAACAAGTCTTTAAAACTTGACGTATATTTCATGTACACCCCAATTGGACAAGGCCACATTCGAAATGGTCAATGGCCACATACAGCTACTTCCTGATGCTGTGACATAGGGCTAGGTGCTGTAGCTTCATGGCCTCTCATTGTCCAGAGGGGCAAATCTTTAGAGGAGCCCAGTGTGGGACTTCAGAGTCTGGGTGTGGCAACAACAGCAGAGGACAGCCAGGGATGTCTGAATCTCATAGGTGCAGGGAAGAAAGCCACAGCCTGAAACATTTCAACCATCAAGATATCCCTCCTGAGGACACAATTTTTGCAGTTGTTCAATCTATCACTCTTCCAGGGCTGGCAGGGTTAACTAATGCTTCCAGTCCAAAGGAAAACTTCTTTCATTTAATTATTCTCTGCAACTCCAACTAATGCTCTTTTTGTTAATGAAACAGCATTATAATTGACTGATCATCTCTAGCAAAAGATGTGGAGTCTGAGCTTCTCCACAGCTCACTAATCCCTAGGATTATCACAATTTAGCGACAAGGCAGTTGCATTAGATGAGATTGGGGAGCGCTCATTAGCAGCCCAATTATGCCTTCTTTTCTAGTCTAGCCTTCCTTACGCCGGTTAAGTGGCCCGGGAAGCACAGGCAAGATTCCAACAGCAGGGTAGATCCTCCAGAGCCCGTGCACACATCCCTTCCTGTGCAACCGTCCGAGTCTGTGTTTGTACATCACCGGGTACCCAGTAGAGGAAGTGGCTCTCCAGTTGATCATCATGACCTGACCCCTTCGGGGGTCGAACGACCCTTTCTTTACATTACGACTCATAACAGTAGCAAAAGTTACAGTTACGAAGTAGCAACAAAAATGGCCGGGGGTGGTGGGGATGGGGCAATACAGCAAAGAACTGTATTAAAGGGTCGCAGCATTAGAAAGGCTGAGAACTGTTGCATTAGTGTGTGTGTGCATGTACCTCACCACGTACCCATCAGGGGTGCTGTGTGTAAATGTCACCGTTCTCCATTTGAGTCCCTATGTATGTCACTACAACTACAACCTGACAGGGTCCCTACGTAAATACGTCATCACGTACCGGCCAGAGTCCCTGTGTATGCACATCACTGCGCACCTGCCAGAGTCACCGCACACACCTTTCACCATGCACCTATCAGAAATTTAGATGTGCCAGAACTGGATGCTGAAAATCTGATGGGAAATCTCTACTCTTGTACCTGAGATAGTGCCGTGCCAAGTTTTAGGCTTGTGATGGAATCTCTGGTTTGTCAGCCTTGCGTAGGGAGAGGTTCACTTGGTTCAAAAGAAGGGGGACACAAACGCTCCGTGTTTTCTCTTTGTTTGAGGTGATGTGTCTGCCCCTTGGGGTTGGGGAAATGGGACTCACTTCTATGCAAGCACCCTCCTTTGAGCTTGATATATTATTCTGTTCCCCACCCCCTTCCCCTCCGTGCCTCTTTCTTGGCAGCCATCTGAGGCTTTCATCCCTAATTTGATTGTCGTAGCTGACACTGTCAATCTGAAATCCAGTAGCATATCTAATGCTGGCTGGACAGGGGGAAGGCAGAGGATGAGAGGGGGAGGCAAATTCATCTCAAGAAGTAGCTTTATGTAAATCGATCCTTTGGCCTGAATGCTAGAGCTAGGCATTTGCTGATTAATTGGAGAAGTGTCCTTGTCCCCATGTCTTCTTTGGAGAGATGGTCCAAATTGAGTCCTCTTTTCTTCACAAAGACATTCCCATGCCAAAAAGCTTTTACAATTAGAAGATGAAACCTTGTGAGCTGGGGGGAGGTGATGTTGAGGAAAGGAGGGGGCGGTGCTTATGGAATTGTTCTGAGCTGAAGCGTGTGCATTTGGCCTGCTTGGTGATTAATTGCTAACTGGGTGTCCTCTTTTGTCTCTAAGTTGAGGACTGATAGCCTAGGTTCAGAGGCCGATCATCCCAGAGGTGAGATTTATTTAGGCATAATTAGCAAAAACTGAGAGGAAAGAAAAACCTGTTTCTAACAATTTTGTTTTTAGTAAATTTATATTTTCAGTTAGAACTTGAGTTCATTTCTGTCCATGTCAGAGAAGAGGGGTGAGGATATGAATGATTCAATCTTTCTTTTTCATCCTTTTAACCTTTCCTACAAAAGAGAGCTTCAGCAAAATGGAAGCTCATCTCCAGCGTGGTCCTTTTAACTCAGTGCTAGTTCCAAGCTCCTGCTAAATTTGACTTCTCCAAAAAGCCAGAGGCAAATGAGCCACCTGGGTACTGGCCAAAGAAGTTTGGATCTAGAGGGGTTAGCTGTCATTCAGCTTATATTCTTATGGGGGTGAGCTTGTAAGGCTCAATGGTCTTTCTGCCATGCCCCCATAACTTAGCTTCATTCAGCTTTTTGCTGTTCTTTTCTGTACTTATCTTAAAATATATTTGTTGGATGGATTAAAAAAATCTGAAGTAAAAATGATTTCATGTCTCTGCTTGGTTCATAGATGACCTGACCCAGAATACATCTCAGGCTTTGGATCATTTTACCCCCCAAATCCAGTTTGTTCTTTCTGACTATAAAGAGTCATTACTACTCCCACTGTCAGTCTATTGCCACTCCCTCTTGGGGGGGGTGTTTGGCTAGTAATGTCACTAGAAGAGGCGTGCAAAGAGGAGGTGCAGGTAAGGCAGGTAAGACCACTGAGGCATGGCCTAAAAGAATACAACAAATCAGAAAATGCATTCAGTGATGAAAAAGGTTATATGCCTGACAATGTTTCTTCACCAACAAGGTCCTTTGCTCCCTTTCTGAAGCCTGGTACTTGCTGGGCCCTGAGTGACAATGAGATGCCAAGCTCCAGGATGCTCCTAGCATATACTAGAAGAGAAGCTGAAAGCAGGGGCTGGGCAGTGACAAGGTTCTGATCACCGCTGGGACAGCAGACCCTGTGACTTGACTCCTCCATTCCAAACTGCCTGAAAGACCTAGAGACCTGATGCTGAGGATTGCAGCGGGGAAGAAGTGTGAAGAAGAGAGGAAGCTGAAAGGGATGGGGAGGCTGAAGCCCATCCCTAATGTTAGGACTGTACTGCTGGACAATGGAGACAGCCCAAGCTGACCACAGGGAAAGGCTCTGAGCACTGCTTCAGAGTTCCTCTGTGCCACATCCGGAGACTCCTCAAACAGTGCCTCTTTAGCTCCTCCCTCCTCTGGGGAAACAGTGTTGCGGTTACCCATGTGGTCCCTTTGGTCCCTTTGGTTCCTTTTTCTTATTTTTTCCTCGAAGGGTATAGGTGTGCTGGGGGTGGTATGGAGGGACTGAGCCTTGGCTGTCGCTGCTCCTGAGCAGGAACTTAGAATGCAGGGCTGCAGCTCAAGGAAACGTGGCTTGTATATACCTGTTCTTTCTTGTAGCTTTTCAGAACCCCATTAAACAAGTGAAACCTCCACAGTGCAGGTGAGATGCTATCCCAGGGCCAAGTGCCGATAAAATCGATACAGCTTCAGAAGGGCTCAGAATCATCTGCTACCAAAGGAGAAAAGCAATTCAGTGAGAGCCCAATGCCCAGAATTACAAGGCCAGCTCTGGAGGCCCAGCACTGGATGATGTCATACTTAGAGGCTTAAGGCACCAAACCACGTTAATAGTATGCATTTTCTTTCTTTTCTCCTCCTTCATCCCCCTGAGACAAGGTTTCTCTGTGTAGCCCTGGATGTCCTGGATTTGCTTTGTAGAACAGGCTGGCCTCAAACTCACAGAGATCTGCCTGCCTCTGCCTCCCGAGGGCTGGGATCAAAGGTGTGCGCTACCACTTCTGGCTTAATAGTATACATTTCTTTCCACGATCCCGGGCACTATTTATTGTTCTAGTCAAAGTGATTTCAGTTCATTGCTACTGATACTCACTGTGGATGTCTGGGTATTACCTAAAGAGCACTGTTCTCTTACTTATGTAAAGATAGGTACAGGTCAGTAGATTTACACCTAGCTTGAAGTTGACAGACCTGCTTGTAGACATTCAGCTCAAAAGGTTCTGGACAAGAACATGAGCACTAGATGAACCCAGGGAACTGTAAAAATTAAATTAATTAGTAACGAATATGACCTACTTGGCTGATACCAAATACAATAAGCTCCTAGTCTCTGACAAACAAGGAAGGACTGGTGGTAACTAGAGAAAAAGGATGATGGTGAGACTTTTCAGAAATGCCTCTTTCATCTCCCTGTGTCTGCTCACTGGCGAACGCCAAGACATACTTTCTCCTGGTAAAATGACATCATTCACACTGGTAAAATGACATCATTCACACCTGTCTCCAGCAGACTTCGGATGGTCATATCTCAGGAAGCGGGGAGGTACAATGGGGACAACTCAGTTCAGGACCTGGAAGAGTCTATTGTGAACTCTAGCCTCTGCCAGGAGAGCGACTTTATGACTAGGCTACACTGTCTGAATCTTGGTTCATCTATAAAATTGATACCATGGCATTCCTGATGCCAGAGAATTCTGGTAAGATGGTGAATGAATTCAGATCACACTGTTTGTTCCCTGGCTCATGTAAGCACTTATTAAATACTTGCTATCAATATTTGAACCTGCTGAAGTCAACATTCAAGCTTTCTAGGAGACAGGTAAGTTCCTGCCTTCTTTCCCCTGAGACTTAGATAGTCCATGGATTAGATCTTAAAGGTCTCTCAAAAGTCTCAGTCCCATGGGAGTAGGGAGGCAGGAGCCCTTAGAGAGTTGGGGGTCTACCGAAAGGTATATAGATGCTTGCAGTGTGCTGCTGAAGGAAGCAGTGGTACTCAGGTCCTTTCGAACTTCATTCTGTTTCCTGGTCATCAGCCAAGTTGGTTCTGTCTACCATGCAGTGCCTCATCACAGGCACAGAGACAGTAGGGTCAATAGGTCACTGACTGGAACCCCTAAAACTATATGCAAAACCCTTTTCTCTTAGTTAATTGTCTCAGCTGTTTTGTTATAGTGACAAGAAACTAATCAAGGTCCAAGAGCTCTACCCCTGGAAAGCAGCAATTCCGGCTCAAGCTCAACATGAAAGGAGGCAACGATCGGGTCCCACTCAGCCTGCTGTACAACAGTGCTTCCATCAGTCCTTCAGGGAGACTCTTCTTTATGGATTTGGCCAATCTTTAGATCAGGGAGGGTTCACAGAAAGATGGGAACCTCGGAAAGAGCAGCCCCGCTCCCCAGCATCGGCGAATATGGGTGGGAATTGATCAACTGTGCAGTAACTGCTATGCCTGAAGAAGCTGTAGGAGACTTCACAAAGGAGAGGGAAAGAAGGGCAAACGTGAAGGTTCCTGGGGGGAGCAGTGAGGATAGCTGTGAGACTGAAGCCTCACAGGGGAGACCAGGAGCAGCTCTGCACAAAATGCAGGTCTGGGCTGAGAGTGGACTGAACCTCAGTCGCCCCTGTATGAATCAAGGGCCAAAGTATTTCTCTGCTTTGGGAGGATTCTGGGAATATGGGCCATCTTGCAAAGTGCTACGAGGGGGAAAGACTAAGGTCTCTCGAAGCAGCAATGAGAACTGAAATTTGTTGCTTGTGACACCATTTTTTTTCCAATGGAGAGGGGAATCCTTACGGCTCATTTGAAATTATTGCAAGCTTTATATTTTAACGAAGATCATCATTACTAGATGACTCCAGCAAAACTGGAGAGTTAGGTACTGTGGGTCAAAGCTAAAACAATGAGAAGACAGGGTCCACAGAGAAAAACCAAAGGGGACAGCAGGGATGACATCAGCTATACAGACCAGCTGCTTGAGGCAGGGCACTGGGGCCTCCTTCCTACCTCTCAAGCTGTGCGATGGCTGCTGTAGGAGTCAAGGGAGGGACCATGAAGTCAGTCCCCAGAGCAGTGTTATGTCTTAGTCTGTGAGCCCATGGTGCCTTTTTAAGAATACACAAAAGAGAGACAGAAAGGGGGAGAGACAGAGACAGATGGAGGGAAATAAGAGACAGAGATAGACAGGTAGAGAGTTACAAGAAGCCAGACAACAGAAGCAGAGAAAACAAGACTGTGAGGCAGGAACAGTACAAACAGAGAAGAGGAAGAGCTGGAGATAGGAACACAGATACAGAGAAAGGCATTCACAGAAGAGACCTCAGAAAGGTGACCGGAAGTTAGGAGACAGAGGTAAGCACACATATCCCCTAGCACCCTGCTCCATACAGAAAGCAAGGGGTGGATGGAACAAGAGGCAAAGGCTCAAGAGGAAACCCAGGTGGTAGAAGCCCAGAGGGTTACGTGAGACTGCCCAGCAAAGGCTCTTCCCAAAGTACCTATCGTTGGGAACAGGAAGAGCAAACGTCTACAGCTTCCATTGAGGCTGCTCTTGAGACAACAAAACGTTCTCTCATTGTGGAGCTGTGCTGAGCTCAGGCCTCTGCACACAGCCCAGCCTCTGTCTTCCCTCCCTTACCGGGGGAGGGGTGCTCTCAGGATAGAGGAGGTATGCGAGGGGGGTGGGGGGGAGGGGGGACTTTTTGAGTGAGTACAGATCTCTAGCAGCAACCCTGAGCCTGTCTGCCTGAGTTCTGGAAGCCCAGATACAAGGCTTGAGCAAGGCAAACTTGTGGAGGCTTCAAACTTTTTACATTACGAAGCAAGTTTTTTAAAAGCCCCATAAAATTTCAAGGCATATACTTAATGCTCAAATGGTTGAATGTATTGATCTCTGCCCATCCTCTAGTATCTTAAGTTTACCCAGAGGACCGTTTTATTTAATTAACTCACTGCTTTATTAATATAAATATTCTCCTATTGATCATAAGAGGGCCTGGCAGGCACTCAAGCTGGATCTACATCACCTTTACTCCCAGCAGCGCCACTTAGAGGAGTGGCTGGCTGGGAATCAAGGAGAGTGGCAGGAAGTGGTCCCTGGGGAGGGATGGCGGGAGCAGATGAATCTATAGCAATTTTATGGAGGGAAGGTTTTTTTTTTTTTTTTTTTTTTTTTTTTTTTTTTTTTTAAGATACAGCTCCTTGCATCTTTTAAAGCAGAAAGCATATGGAAATGAGACATGAAAATGGTCTTGGCTTACATGTATCAATTAAGCATGTCAATACTTTAATTAAATCTTTCAACTAACGAGATTTATCCCAATGAATATGTTTTATAGTTATAATAGCTTTTCTGGCCACTGTTCAAACTGTCAAATAAATTGTGAAAAGGAATTAAAAAAAAAAAAAGAGACATAATTGACGTTCTGAACCGAAGCCAGTTTCTTCCCTCCCTTGCTCTCTTTCTCTGCATTCATGTGATTTTTACAGAATGTATGGAAAGTAATGGGTCTTATAATGGCTTGGCTTTTTAAAACTCTTTTAATCCTTCAATTCTAATCCTTCTTACAAACTTCTCTAAGGCTCACACTACTGAACCATCGAAGACACCCCCCCCCCCTCTACCCGGAGCTTGCTCCTTACTGTCTTGAACCCTCTGTTACAGTCACAGGAAGAAAAACATATCCCATGGGTTCTGGTAAATAGAACCACAAACAAAAATGGCACAAGGCTGAGAGACACCTTAAGAGAAGGTGGTAACTAAATGGTGTAGCAAAGTGAAGACTCCTCTCTCTTTAGTTTTTCTAATACTTTCTTAATCAATCTGATTTTGTACATAACCAAAATAATTATCTGAGAATGAAAATGACAAGCACTTTTGAGCAGGTACAAACTTAAAGACACAAACAAATAGGTACAAACTTAAAGAAGCAAGAAGTTGTAAGTGATGCTGGGCATTTATCTGTGCTGCTGTTGCTCCGGTTTTTTCTCTGTAAATCGGGGATAGTGAGTGGAGCTGTGAGCACCGGCCCACAGCTTCAGGGATACAATTCGATATGCGCAGAAGCTAAAAAGAAAACATCAGAAAGGACATACATTCTTCTGTATGTCCACTCACCCAGAACACACAATCACGTTTCACAGATTGCGTAGTCTAGTCCCCAAGCCTTATCCAAGCAGTTGGGTGGACACTGCCCCTAGAGAGGGAACAGGAAGCAGGCTGTGGGCACCTCTTGGTCTTCTGTGCACCACCATTCTCCCTGAGCATTTGAATCTGACTTTTCCATGAGACACCTCCTTCCCAGTTCCTGAGGAAGCATGTCTCCAAGCAGACATGCCTGAGAGGAGCAACGGTCTCTGTCCTAAACCCCAGAACTTAGCTCACCCTCCTTTTTGGACTGCTTTTGCTGTCATGACCTGGCTAGGGTTAACACAAAGGCCCAGGTACCCGAATCATTATTGGACCTAATTCAAATGAAGCCTTGTTGTTCAGGGCTGTTGTCTTCAACAAACTTTAGAGCCAAACTCCAGCTTGTGGTTTATAGACAGAAACACTGAGGCCCCAGAGAGGAAGGACTTGCCACTGTCCCCAAGCCTGAGACAAGAACCAGGTCTGGGACTCTGTGTAAGGTCCCCATCTGTTCCAAGTGTGACTCAAGTTTGTACAAACAGGGCGGGGCCAAGACGTGAGGGAGGGCTGACTTAGTGGCTGTCATTTATCTGGCTGCCAAGGCACACCTGGCTGATCTGATTAACTAGACAGATGCCCTCCATTCTTGCCCACTGCTCTGCAAAGTGCCTGTGCCACGTGAATGAACGGTCCTTCTAACGCTCTGCCCACATCTAAAATGGATCGTTTTTCTTCCTTTGAATTTAAATTGAATTTAAAATTGACATAATAATTGTGTACAAAAAATATGGTTTTGATGCATGTATACAGTGTGTAATGATCAAATTATGGCAATTAGCATATTGATCACCTCAAAATTTATCATTTCTTTGTGCTGGGCAATTTAAAATCCTTCGGTCTAGCTGTCTTGAAGGGTAACTTTAAAGCACCGCGAACTGCAGTCATTCGCCCATTCATGCACCTGATGTCTCTGAGCCTGCCTCTTGCACTTAACGTGAGATGGTGTTAGGCACAGGGTAAGGGTGGGATGTTACACGTCTTTGTTCTTGGGGCTTATGGAATTGTGCAGACATCGCCTCAGACAAGATGAGCTCCACAGATGCGCATTTTGAGATTGTGAGGAGCTATAGAGATGCACGAGAGGCTAAATGGGGAGGGCATGTGGACTGGAGGAGCTTGATCCATAGGCAGCTACGGGAAGGGCTCCTGGAGCAGGCATGGGAATTAAGGAGGGAGTAGGAGTGTGGCACAGTGGTTGTCAAAGTATGGTCTCTGGATCAGGAACAGGAGCATCCTCTGGGGACCCTCAAGAAGCGGAAATGCTCAGATCTGATCCCCGCCTGTCTAAATTACGAGCTGGATCAGGGATAGAACCACTCAGGATCTATTTATTTAGACACTTGCAAAGTAGTCCAGGCTACCCTCCAACTCACAAGCTTCCTGTCTCCGTCTTTGATGTGCTGGGATTAGAGGTGCGTGCCACCATGCCTGGCCCACAGCGGCCACTACCGTGTGCACTGAAGTCTGAGAGCCCCTGACCTAAAACATAGGGACACTGTAGACGCCGAGGAAGCTGAGCATGGAGCAAATGTGCCTCTGAGAACTAGACCGAAACGATCGCGATTAACGAGGGATAAGGGGAGTCTGCGGAGGTGGGTGAGAAGGCTGGAGTTATGGGACAGTGGGGTCAAGTCTGGACATGGCCTGAGGACAAGGAAAACAAAAACATGGAAGCGTTCTGAGCAAAAAGAACATAATTGTTCAGTGAGCGTCCATGTCGACGAGAATCTCATCGCCAAATGAGCAGACAGACAAGCACAGGTCTTCCTCATGCTGATTTGGAAAGCCAATTAAAAATTAACAGATACTTTAATGCACATTTGCATATAAATTTTCATTTAAAAAGCCACAGACTGTCACTCTCTCGCCATACGCCTATTCTTCATTCAGTTCTCTGCAGAGGAATAAGCCCGGAGTCTTCCCACACACAAGGGCCAGGAGCTAGATGAACAATGAATTATTCCAAAGCAGCTGGGAACCTGGGGGGGGCTGCAAATGTGGTATCCCGGAATCCCAATGTTCTCGTTTCATCAGTATTTCCTTGTCAGGAATGAGCTGAGCAACCCTGGGCTCCTCAGCATTCCCTAAGAGGAGGGAGCTGGGTCATATTCTGACCAGAAAGAAGGCTTCGCTCCATGACTCAATTTCCAGAAAGCCCAGGCTGGACTGGTGAATCCCCACTTTGTTCTTGTTGCCTTGAAAAAAAAAAAGGAAGACACTGTGGTAGCATACTGTGAATGAAGGAGGAAGACCTCTAGAAGGAGACTCTGCTGTGCAGGGATGGTTAGAGCACGAATCCCTTTACCGACCCTCCTTAGTCTCCACCTCTCTGGCGCCTCTTTTCTGCTGTCACTGTCCCTGCCCATCCCCACATCTTTCCTTTTTAAGTCATTTTCCCACTCCTGGAAATGTCAGGGAATCATGGCAGTTTCTTCTAGCATCTGCTCTAGAAACTTACACGCAACTGTTTTAAGTGCACGTTTCCACAGAGCCCTGATGCACTGAGTAGATGACACAGGGCTTCTCATACGGAAGTGAATGTGCTAGGTAGGGCAATAGGGAAGCCTGGTGGAGGCAGAGCTCCAACACCAGTGGGATGCCTTACACACTCTGAGCAACCCTAACACCTATTTACTAACAAGGAAACAGGCACACTGGTCCATGCCTCATCTGCAGGATTCAGCCAAGTGACAAGGGAAACCATGGAACTTTACCCCAGTCTGGCTATCCTATGCCCTCCCCTACCACAGGTTAGAGAGGCTCCCTGGGGGGAGACCCTACTGTGTGCAGACTCCCAGCTGAGTTTCACTGTCACTTTGCTGACCAAGATCACCGACTTGGGGACATTCTAGATAAAAATAATCCATTTCCCTCCTGGCCTTTCAGGCTAAGTTGTGTAGGGTGAAAAACACCAGGAAGAAGAGAGAGAGAGAAGACAGAACCCCAAAGCCTAATTCTACAGTCTTCATGACCAGCTGGAAGCTATCCACAGCCCAAGCCAGAGCCCCTAAGAAAGGGAGCTGTAGGATTTCAGAGGTTCTGATTCTTCTGTCCTTTGTGAATCCAGAAAAGTTTCCTTTAGAAATAACAATATCAAGCTCTTACACAATAAGACAATACACAGTGCCTGCTACTGGACCTCTAAGCCACTGGTTCTCAACCTGGGTGTGTGTGTGTGTGGGTCAAACGACCCTTTCACAGGGGTCTTATATCAGTTATCCTGCATATCAAATATTTACATTAATAATCACAACAGTAGCAAAATTACAGTTATTAAGTAGCAACAAAAAGAATTGTATGGTTGGGGATGGGTCACCACAACAAGAAGAACTACATTAAGGGGTCACAGCATTAGGAAGGTTGAAAACCACTGTAAGTCTAAACTCTGTGGCCAGAGGGTCAATATGGACAAATTCCCAGACTTCACTCTGGCTTTTAGTCCTAGCTCTGAGAGTGGGGCAGAAGCAGGAAAGCAAATTGCTATGGAGATGGTACAGTTTGAATGGTACATGTACATAAGTAAACATGCCCACACTGAAAGGCACCTGTTGGTCTGTGGGGGAAAGGCGGTTCAATGGTGTCATCATTTTGCTATTAGAAGGTGTTCTGGGCTGACACAGGTATCTTAGAGAATCCCAGGCTCCTCGGTGGTACAGCATCACACAACTTTCTTTGGAAAGATGGGAGTTTCCAAGCACTGCTCACCAGCAGGCCTGCATCCATTATGGACCAGGCAGTATAAAAAAGTCCCAGTGTGGGTCTGCCCGTACAGTCAGAGGTGAACCTAAGATATATACCTCCTGCTATAATTTGGATAGTGATGCCTCAAAGGTCCATGTGGTAAAGCTTTGGTTCTCAGGGTGGCACTATTGAGTAGTAATAGAAATTGGAAGAATAGAAGTCTTTAGGTCTTTAGAAGCACCATACCTGAAGGGGATTATGGAACCTTGGCTCCTTTCTCTCCTTTGCTTAATGGTTAATGATGTCACCAGTTTTATTCCAGTGGGGCCACTGGATCATGGACTGGAACCTACAAACTATAAGGACAATAAACCTTTTCTCCTCATAAGGTAATTATCTCAGGTACTTTGTCATAGAGGTAGACAGTTAACAAATATACTTACTGTGCACTCATTTGAGCTTCAGGAACATTCTAGAGCAGGATCTCCTCTTCTGACCTTACATATAAAGGCATTACAGTTCAGATACTGATTAAGCTGCCCAACAGCAAAGAGGCAGTGGGGTTGGGCTTGATGGATAATGAATCTTGCTACCCCTCATTAAACCAGATACTCAGAGAAGCCTGAGTTCTTCATGCTTCTGGTATTCTCATGTCTCTCCACCATCTCCCAGTTAGAGAGGAGAGACCTCACTGCTCACAGACACAGAGATAATGTCTAGACTATTTGACCTTGGAAAAAAGATGGTGTCTGTCTGGCTTAATGTTGCCGAACTATTCTGGAGTTAAGTAGCATTTTACTTCAGTAAATTTAATTTCCTGGGGTCATGCTAAAGCTTTAGCATTCATGAAGTACTGAGAACACCAAAGAAAGTAAAGACGATCTATTGGGAAGACCTCAACAGATACCCCATGTAAATGTGGCATAAATGTGTACTGAAGTTATTTTCTGTCAAGTGAGTTCTTTTCCAATTTTTGTGATGTGTGTGTGTATGTGTGTGTGTGTGTCTACGTTTTGCATATGTATGGGCTCAGCTATGTGTGTGTGCGCATGTACATACGGAGGCTCAGAGTTTGATGTTGGGAATCATCCTTGATCCATTTTCTTCCACCTTATTAACTGAGTCAGGGTCTTTCCATCAAATCCAGAGCTTACAGATATGTCTAGTATAACTATCCAGCTTGGTATGGGGATCCTGTCTCCATCTTCCAAGGCTGGAATTACAGGCAGGCAGACACATTCTCCCAGGCATTTACTTGTGTTCTCGGGTGTCAAACTCTAGTCCTCACAGTTATACAGCAAGTGTTTTAACCACTGAGCCATCTCCCTAGCCCCGCCCTCAAGTGGGTTCTAGTTGAGTAATAAGTGTTAAGAAGCTAAGTATTAAGATGAAGAGAGCTGAGGAAATATGGGGTGGGGGTCTTCTGAGGACCTTGCAGGGACCACTAGAAATAGCAAGACCTAAACCTTCATCACCACCAGGTCCCAATTTCGCCCTCACAACCTTGAGAGTATGCAGAAAGAGGGTGAGTCATGATTTCTCAAAAGAAAGACATCATACTTTCCCTACCTCATCTTATTCCTGGATTTTAACACTCAAGAAAGAAAACGAAAAAAGGAATCATTACACATCACGTAGAGTGTTATAACGAGAAAATACGGGAAGGATTAAAACTAATGGCAGGTTTTGTGCTGTTCTACATCGCCCTGGCATCGGCAGTGTCTCTAGCAATAAGGAAATATCGCAGGCAATTTGTTGGGAGTTATTCTCAAAAGAATTGCATTTGCTGAGAAGAGTACATTTAGCATTTGGTGACTCATACGTGGAAACATTATTACTCTGGAAAAGAGTTAGAATAAGTGAGATTTAGAGCCCAGGGGATGAAAAACCTAAGAGATTGTGTTTTGCTTAGGGGGAAAAATGTGTAAGCATTCATTAGTCTGTGCATGGCTATGGGTTTAGATGTAAGTTACTCAGAGATTCTGTGTAGATTCTGATCTGCCACAGCAGTCATGGGGGAGTGGGCATGGGAGAAGAGGGGCTGGAGCAAACAGTCATTCTTTTTTTTTTTAAAATAGAAAAAAAAAAAGAAATAATACACGACCCAAGCCATATGCTTTACAACTCCAGTGATTTTACAATACCGTATTTGTAGGTTGTTACGTGTACTTGAAAGTTGAAACTGCAGGGAAGGACTGGTTCAGAGTTTTCTTTTGTGCCTTAAACTTCCTAAGTGTTTTAGACCACCGTGCTGCAGGATCGACAGCAAGCTTTTGCTCTGTTCTGCCTGGCTCCTTGCAAGAAGCACAGCTGGGGTCGGCTGGGAGGGAAGCCTGAGCTCCCAGGCAAAGCAGCTGGGGAGGGTTTTCCTTGGTGCCTTTCCCTTCTCTCTGAGGCTGGTTCATCAGGCCAGAAGTACCAACGTTCACCCTGTTTCTTCCTTCAGCACGTGCATGCTCACCTGTCCGTGCTCCTGCCTTTGAAAGCTGGTTTTCAATTACAAACCTGCTTCACTAGTTTGTTAATCAGAAGGCAGGTTCCTCAACAGTGGTTAAGGTATGATCACATACAAAGGAAAGACGAGGAAGAGAGTATGCAAAAATAGTAATTTCCGCTAGGGTTGTGGGGAAATTAGTAACTTATATTCTCTTATTTATGATTGGTTATTTCTACTTTCTATTCAGTCAAGTCAGTGAGTTTTACATTATACATACAAAACATAAATGTATTTATTTCCTTAAAGCTGTATAAATAGTATAAAGAAATTTTAGAAAATACAGGAAGAAATAATTACCCATAAATTTTCGGTACAAAATAACAATCATAAATATTTTGCTTCTTCCTTTCAGCCCTTTTATGTATTAGTTGTTTGTACTTATACATACGTATATTCATATACATATATACATAGGGAGAGGAGGGAAACTTTGTTTTACATTCTCTCTTCACCTAACATTATATCACAAACAGTGCACAGAAGAGGCTAAATGACATTTCCTTGTATAACCTTTTGTACTTTCTTGAATTTTAAATCATTTGGATGCATCATCTATTTGATTTATTTGTGAACGTATTGCTTGGATTTTAGATGAGGTCCGACTATATAGCTCAGAGTTGCTTGGAACTCACGATCATTACCTTTGTCTCCCACAAGCATTGTATGAGAGGCGAGTATCATCACACCTAGATTCACGTGTTTCTTAAACATACATTAGAATACAACTGATATTGCATTAATTATTTTCCATGCGTTGAATTTGGTCTGCTTGTCTTTCCAAACGGCTGCATTATATTCCCCACAAACATTCCCAAAGGGACAAGGGCCACATCAGAGAAACTGCAGTGATGGACAAGTCTCTCAGGGCTCTTGACCTTCTTGCACCCTTGTCCAGTCTCTCCTGATCTAACCGAATAACCTGCAGTCCCCGCCCCCAAATCTGTGGAGGAGAGAGGGCAGACTTCCAACTGAGATGATGTCACCCTATGGGAATGAATCCCGATGTCGGGAAGGATGAGCCGCACAGAAGGACATGCACCTCTGAAGAGCCTGAATTAATAGTGAGAAGGGACACAGTGCTCTGGATTGACGGCCACGAAGGTGGCTCCAGGGACATCTCTTGGCTCTTACAACAAGGGACTTGAGAAACCTATAACCAGAGTATCAAACTGTGTGAGGAAGCTCTGTGAAGAGGGGGCTTCTGAAGACTGGTTAAACAGGGAGTTCCGAAGAGCTTTTTTCCATCCTGAGATAACTACAAAAAACAGACAAGACACTACAGCACACTGCAGTTCTTCCCACCTCAATTAGCTGCTTCATGCATTTACTTCAAGAGTAGAGGTGACCAATGCCTAGCTCCACTGAAAACGTTTCTCACAGGGAGAGTGTAGCTATCTCTTGCTGACAAGCACACACTTTATATGCCTTGGGCAAGAAGCTCCCCAGCGATATTCCCAACAGTGACTGATTTTCTATCTGGACTCAATGACTTCCTCTCTAGTTGTGAAACGGATGCACACAAAGCTGAGGGGTCCATGTCCAGTATGCTCGACTTTCTCGCCACACCCTCAAGGGTGTTTGAGTGCAAACCCATCAGACCCACAGACCCATGTCTCAAGTCACACGTAGGGCAGGTATGAGTCCGAGAACAAACATCACTCCTGAGTTGTTGGAGCCCCAACCTTCTGAGCACGTACACTTTGCAAACCGGCATCAGATGGGGTTTCCATACTAGTCTTAAAAGGAAAATCCAAGCCAAATAGTTTAGAATCAGAAAACTCACACAAACACTGGAGTTGTGGCTTCTTACAAGAACTCTGAGTACCCCACATCGAAGCCTCCTCTCCCATGGCACGATGCTTGGTGGCAATCATCCTCTACAGAAGGTGCAGGCAATTTTGTGTTTCAAGTTTAGCAACGTCTGCGAATGTCCCTGTTGCCTCCTACCACAGAGGCTTCCGTGCCCAGTGCCATTCATCATGGAGCCTGCATTGTTGTTTTTCGACTCGCAGAGAAGTGATTTTATTATGCCTGCTCACTTCACTCAATTACTTTACTTGAAGGCATTTGAGCTGTAATCCCGGGCCTAGAGTTTAAAGACTATGTCCTGGGGATTTACTTAGGTATTACAAATGGCAAGAAACACAGAGGACAAGATGATGCTTCCCAATTTCCTGTCCTCTGAGGCAGTTCCCCAACTCAGCTGCTAGGATTGGTTTATTTAACTAGGCTCAATTTCCAGGTGTTTCACCAAAGCACCCCACTTCCTTTTTACGTGTCCACCCGTTTAAATCTACTGCATTTAAACCCACTTTGCTTGTTGCCGATGCTCCGTGTCTCTCTTATTAAACATGCACAGAGGCATGTGGCTTCATAGCACGGAGGAGCACGTTATCAGGTGATTATGCACAGAACCGAACCACCTGTGCCGATGACAAACTTCTTAAAGGACCCTTTCGTGACGGTCGGCGAGAGAATATTTAGCCCTCTGGTGAGTCAGTCTGGTACGTAGATTAGTTCTATTTACTAGCGTGATGGGGGAAACAGAAGGCACAGTGTGCCTACTGTCTGTTGTCACAAAACAACCACCTTCAAGAATAACATCTAGACACTTACAATTTCTACCGTATCAGTTCACTCCAGTTGTTCAAAGACAGTATTTAGTCCCAAACTTACACACGTTTGTCTAAACATCTGTGCACATCTGCACGCTTCCACAACAGCACACACTCATTATAATCACTTATGTATATCTGTATTTTTATGCACAAACACGTACACACCCTTCGGGTCCTGTATCAGGGGCGAGTGGCGTCAGCCATCACAGGACACTTGGTGAGGTTAGACTGACGGTCACAACAGGAGCATCACGATCCTTGATGGACGTGACTTCTGTAGATATCGCCTCCTTTAAAGCAGAGTTCGTGCTCCTATCTCCTTGAGAAGCTCACTGGAGCTTTTGCTATGAGGCCAAAGAAAGCCACAGCCTTCCCGCTTCCCTGTGAAAAATGACAGCACCACAAATCCCAGACCCTAGAAAGGGGGTCTGGAGCCTGGTGTTTGGCCCCGGGTGAAGAACAAAAGCGGAAAAGGCTCTCATTCGGTTAAAACCGAACAGTTTCTCTTTGGACTGGAGTCTCATTTCAGCCCGCTCCCTCTTACTTCCCACGACAAATAGGACATGTTAATTAAATAGCAAATGATTATTAAAGCACTTCTGAAGGAACACTTACGACGTCACAGACATGTGCATGTTAGCACAGTGTGTAAGTTTTGAATAATTTATGGGGAACCTGAACTGCACGAGCTTCCTACAGCGTCCCCCTTTCCTGTACGAAGGATTCCCGAGGGAGCAGCTGTGCTGTGGATTTAAACTTATTTTCTATGACTTATCGTTGGCTCCCAGTGAATATACATTTAATGAAGAATCTCTGATTAAACACCAGGTTTTACAAAATCTAAATTAAATGCATCGCTCAAGAGATTTTTTTTTTGAGACGGTCTCATAGCACATAGGTCTTGCTATCATGCTGGAATTTATACACCTTCTCCAACAATAAGAAGTGGCTATCATATAACCAGGCATCTTTGTAAAAGATTTCCCAAGCCTCTGGTTTCAGAATGGAGTGCATGAGAGCACAGCTCAGGCATCTGGATTATAGTGGGGGGAAAGGCAGCCAGTCAGAACCCTGAAGATTCAGGTTCAAATCTGTTGCGTCACTTTTTAGGGAGTCCTTTCCCTCCTGTGTCCTTGCTTTAACTCATATATTTAAACAGTCTTGGAGAGGACTTGATGGTCGTATTTTGAAACTACCTGAAAACCTAGACAGCGTAGGTAAATGCTGGAGGTGCCGGATGGTCTTCAGTATTGCATTCGACATGTTATATTTGAGTTTTACAGGGTATTATAATTTAATACATATATGTACTGTTTAATGATCAGGTCAAGACAAGCAGCAATTCTAACTCCCCAGATATGCTCATTTCTATGTGTGGGGAACTTCCAAACTCTTTTCGTTTTAAAATGTGTGATTACTTATAGACTAAAGCTGCCCTACATATGTAAGTACTTAGTATGTATACTTTAAAAACATATTTTTTTTCCATTTTAATCTTTCTTTCCTTTCACAGAAAAGGAAATTGAGGTCTCAAAGGATCAGGGAGACCTCTTGTCACACAGCTTGAAGTGGGAGAGTGTCAGATGAGCGAGGCAGAAGTAGCCTCAGTGCTCAGCCTAGAGTTCTTTCCACAGGTGGACTCCACACACTCTCTTCCTGTTGCTCTCCTTTCCCGCACACACTCACGAAAGAGCTAGCACAGCTGGGTGGATATTGCAAACAATCCGACCACAGAAGGTACATTCCACTCTTGAATCCTTAAAACGTGTATGATATATTCCACAGATTTTCTTAAACGAGGAAAGCTCCCATTTGCCTTGAGCCCCTCAATAAATAGCCAGTCTCCGCTTAACCCTCATCTCTTCCCTAAACCAAATGACCTTGAGCTTTCTAGAGCCCTCCCTTTATTCCCAGCCATTCCCACCCCCACCCCCAAATGGCTCTTCATTCTTGTGGTGTCTACCCAGCCTGGATTCTTCTATTGCAGCTCATTCGGCTTAGGCACTCTCCAAGCACCCCATCACTCCCACGATAGGAGATTCTCTTTTGTGTTCCAAAGTACCAGTCTAGAAAACACCAGCAACATCAATTCCAGACTGCGTGCTGCTGTTCTGAGACATTTATGGTCTGTTTTTTTCCCCCTCCTCTCCCTAACTTGCCTGCACAATACTTATTCCTTGCTTGAATCTCTCATTGCACCCAGATAAATCCCACAGGAACACATCTGGCCACTGCTGCATTATCTGAACACTTGACTGCAGCTATAAATTTAACATTAAATTAAAAAGCAAACTATATCCATGATATTGTTTTAAATCCCATAAAGTTGGCTTTAAACAAATATCAAACCAATTTCTTCCCATGCTGACCCCCGGTTTTGTTTTGTTTTGTTTTGTCTCTAAAGATGTTAATGTTTTTTGTGTGCACCTTCAGAGTGTGCTTCTTCAGAGTGTTTATACATACACTGATCTATTTTAAATATACTTTTAAAAACTAGCATGAACAAGCACATATGATATCTGCATTTTCTTCAATACTTTAACTGTGTATCCTCTGGGTAGACCTTCCAACATCAGCACTCTAAGTCTTAACCAGCATCTCCTGTTCTCATGTGATAGGACAGTAACATGCATCCCATTAAAGGCTGTTTCCAGTTTTTTTGTGAGGCAAAGCACTTCAAGAGATATATAATCTTGGAATATTTTGTGAATATAGCTATTAGAAATTCTTAGGAGTGGAATTCTGGGTCAAAGGGGTGGGGTGTATGTACTTAAATTTGATAAATATTGCCCTCAGGGGGTCTCAAAGCAGGCTGCATTAATCCTATTTACTTGGCATTCACGCTGACTCTGTTGACCACAGTCCCAAAGGAGGGCTGGGATAGAACTAATGCAGTGGGCAAAATCTGCCCATGGTTTGGGAGAAATTTAATCATGTTCAGAGAGAGCCACGGTGACAGCAGCATCCGGCCCTCATCTGCATATGGAAAGCACAGGCTCTGCTAAGTGGCACCTTCCAGGAGCTGCAGAAATGCTCCCAGGACCGTCTGGGAACATCCCTTTGGTAACTGTGGATGAGAACACTGGTCCTCCTGGGAGAGAGGAACCTAGATTTTAGCTCTAGTTCTGCCACTCATTTTGCTCCTGCACCCACAGGCACTTATCTTCTCCCCGTACTTTCATCTCCATATTTATAACCTAGGTGTTTGAACTTGGGGGTCACAAACTCAAACACAAGGAAAAGGCAGGGACTGCTTAATTGGCTGGGTGGGAAACGGTCTGTCTATTCTACTGCAGAGGGCTGATGTCTCTCTCTCTCTCTCTCTCTCTCTCTCTCTCTCTGTGTGTGTGTGTGTGTGTGTGTGTGTGTGTGTGCACCCCAAGTGTGAGAGCACTCAGTTTTCCATGTGAATCCTGAAATGGGGTTTTATGCAAAATCTTTAGATTCTTTTTCTATATTAGCAAAACATTCTATTAGACAATGTGTAAAAATGAACGAGTTTTTAATACTCAGAAAGAGAAAGCAAACTTCCTTTGTCAGAGGAGAAAGCTTTTATTCCGACTTGACTTTCTGAAAACCAGTAGTTAAAGGGAACAAACCAAGCATTTAATCCTATAGTAAGTCTATTTCAAGGTAACCAAAGAGCCCAGTTTTCTGTTTATGTGTGTTTTAATATGTGAATCAACTCTAAATAATACATGTAAGTAGAGTATAAGAGAAAAAAAATCATCTCACAATTTCTGATCAAATAAGCTACCCAGAAGACAGTCATCAATAAACGCCAAAACCGCTGAGGTGAAAGGTGGGTATCCGGGGCCCCAGATGATCAGTCACAAGTTATGTCTGACTGTGGAAGGAGAAGCGTGCTCCTGCAACCGAGGGATGAGCAATCTCTGCACAGGAGCCGAGAGCAGACAGTGTGAGGCCTCCTGGACTCATCCCACACAGACTCACCTAGTGAGGATGCGAGTCTAAAAATTAACCCTAAGTCTGAATCAGTCCTTGTCTAGACAGCTGACTGAGAGAAACAAGGGGAGTGTGCAGAAAAACACACTAAACTACAGAATGAGACATCTTTAGGAACGCTTTGGGCAGCTGACCTGGTTTCTGGTCAAGTAGCAAGGTCAAAAAGGGAGGAGAAAGTAAGTCTAGATTTTAGAGAGGGACAGTGTTTTAGATGGACACTCTGCAATGGAAATACAATAGGAACCACATATATAAGTTAAAAAATTCCTAACAGCTGAAGTTAAAGTGAAAAGAAATGTGATTATTTAAAAATTTAAATACTTACTTTTTTATATTTTCTTGAAATTATAATACAGTCATACCATTTTCCCCTTCACTTCCATCTTTCCAATCCCTTATTTGCTTTTAAAATTATGTGTATGTGTGTATGTGAACATAAAGGCATGTATCCACAGAGGCCAGAAGAAGGCTTGAGATTTCCTGGAGCTAGAGTTATAAAGAGTCTGATGTGGATGCTAGGAACCAAACTCTCTGCAAGAGCATCAAGAGCTCTTAAGCCATGTCTCTAGCCCCCAAAAGGTGCTTATTAATGAGTTTTATTTGTACATATGTCCTGAATATGATAATCTCATCCGAAAACCAGCATCAAATTATTCCTGAGATATTGTGCCCTCATTGTTTTTGGTACTTGGTTTGAATTCCAGAATGCACCTCACACTCATAGCACATCTTCACCTAGACCAGCGAGGCTACCCTACTGAATGGCATAGCTCTTGACGAAAAGGCGTATTAAACACAATGACAGACCACGTTCAAATTGCACTTCACACAAATCCATTGTTAAAAACCATTTCAGGAGAACTTGAGGACTCTTAACATGGACTGGATACTGGATGATTCTTGGGAATTATTATTTGTTACATTAGGTGTTATAACAGTGCTACGGGCTCGTAAGAACGTATTTTTACTTTCTAATGAAGCATACTGCAATATCCAGGAGGAAAACGCCATGCTGTCATTTAATATACTTTTGAAAAATAGCCTCTACCCCCATAAGCAAAACATTCATAACTACTAAGTCTAGGTGATGGGTATATGGGGGATAATGACTATAATATTTTAAGTTACTGTAATATTTTAGAATGTCAGGTGCAAAATCTGCCTGTGGATTGCAATGCCCTAAGAGGAGAGACGCAGACACAGCCAGCAACAAGCCCTCCTCTAATTATGCTTCTCTATGTCCTTTGAGGAACCTGAGGAGAGGGGTCCATCTCTGCTCTCCAAAACCAAGTGAGCTGTGGCTGACTAGGACCCAGTGATAGCAGGTCCCATCTCCAGTATAGAGACATGGAGACAGGACCATCATGGCACCAAGTGAATCACATATGGGTTTTGAGGCCGGAGAGTCCAGTGTTATCCTTCATGAGTGCTAATGGAATTTCAAGGACAAGAACCAGTCATAAACATCAGCCCTAAATAAAGTGTATCTGAGGCTTCTTGCCCAGAGGATTTCTTTCTTTTCTTAAAAGCCAAGTTTCTTGGGAGATAGGAGAGTGTCAAAAATATAGTTAACCTTTCAAGATGAAAACATTATCAATTCTATTGATTTAGATCATAACTTGCTTCCACTTAGCTCAACAAGAACTGGTAATTTAAAAAATAATGTGTTTTGCAGTCTTACGTGATGGTCCCTCTTTCCCCCCCCTTCCCTTTCTTTCTTTCCTTCTTCTTCTTCTCACTCCCACCATCTTCTTCCTCCTTTTTCCCCTCATCTCTTTCCCCAGGGAAACTTCTTACTCAGTTCCATGGGGAAGCCTCACAGGAGGAGCCCCACGAGGTCTGGTGAGAATGTTGACAGCATCGTAATGCTAGGCACCTCACCTGTGGTGCTTCGGTATTATTGATAGTAGCGTCTCTGCCTGTCATTTAGCGCCTCTCCAGAACAGCTGGAAACATCTCTGCAATCTTTGTCTTACAACATGACTAATACGCTCAGCTTTAGAGGTACAAAGCAGACGGAGACAAATGAGGGAATCGCTGAGGATGGGTTTTTTTTTTTTTCTATCCCTCAGGTGGGATGCACCTAAGAGCAGAGAGCCTGAGACATTACTGCATAGTATCCAGGAAATCCAGGCTCTGAGAGACTTGAATAATGATCTGAAATCAGCACCCTCCCTCGGGTCACAGGTACAGTGAGCTTATGCTCCAGGACAAAGTTGATAGCAATTCCTAGCTAAATCCCAGCTTTATCGCCCTTTGAGGAGCTCCTAAGAAGACTTTCCTAGGCTCCTAACCCCACCTGTTGTTCCTGTCCAGAGTTTTCATCCTCAACCCCAGCTTGTTTCCCCCCCTTGTTTGGGGATCAGCAAAAAGGTAAAGAATAAGTCCCTGGATGGAAATCTCTATCTAAAGACTCTGGATTTATTTATTTATTTATGGAGACTTCATACCAAAGACTTCCAACTCTCAGAACTCCAAACAGGAATCAATGTCAGTACAGACAACAATGACATTTTTTTTTTTTTGAGACTATCTGTATTGAAGAAACATGGTCACCCTTCCACACCCCTCCCACCACACGCCCCCATTTCTGGGAGCTCCCTGTTGGCTTCCTTTCTAAAGCCTACCGTTTGTTGCAATGATTCTTGCTTCCATCAAAAAAGAAAATTCCAGTATTGCTTTTATGTCCATATTATCTCTAGAAGCATACCCTCCAATCTGGAAGGTTTTGGCGAGTTAAAATCGAATTCGCCTTCACAGAAGCCAAGGAAACCTTCACAGGGGCATTGTGCAGTTCCTTTTTTTCACCAGGCTGAAAGGGTTAGCTTTATCAAGCTAATGCAATCTTCTCTCCCAGGACAGACTAACACGGACTTGAAACAACCTTCAAGTAAATAGCTGGGCCTTCCCCCAAGTCTTTCTCCCTTCATCTCCCTTGAAGAATGAGAAAATATGGATTATGATTTTGATTACAAATATATTTCTATCTAGAGGAAGATCTACAAAGGGCTAAAGTCACCTCTATAAATTTAAACAGTCCCTGGTTAACCCTAAAGAACTAAATCCCCTCTCTCTCTCTTTTTCTCTCTCTCTTTAAACATCCTGGCGCTTCAAAGATGTTCTATTAGACAGATGTCAAGTTGATATAATAAACAGCAATGCCAAATCTAATGAATTAAGAGAAAAGGGAACCACATGCTGAGATTTTTTTCAGATGAAATCAGGTAATGACAGGAAAGAAAAATGAAGCCAAAGTTAAAAACAGTTTGAGAGTCCAAAATTCAAGGTGTGGAGAGGCTCCTAGCAGGGGGAATTTCAACTGTGTCCTACATTCATATGCCTCTCCTGGTGCTCTGCCTTGAACGGAAGAAAAATAAGAAGAAATTTAAAGAGTCTCTGGGGCTGGCAGAACTTTGGGTTGAGAAGTTGGTATCTGTTGTCACTGACCGCTCCAATCCAGCTATCAGGGAGTGTGCAGGTGAGGCTGGGGTATTTTATGAGAGGTTTGTGAAGCAGATTTGTGTTTCCAACAACTTCCTTGTTCCTGCGATGAATCGCACTCACATGAAGGAATTCAGCTCTCCAGGGTGTGGCTGGTAGAAAGCCCTGGGGCTCCAAGCCTCCCTGAGGACCCACTTGGCAGGGCTTCTAGGGTTGGACCAGGGCCAGCTCTGTTATGTAGAAAGTGTCACGACCCCAGGGATACATCCAAGATCATATGCAGATGCCACAGTTCGACTCTTTATCCAGCTGAAGGAGCTCTGCAGAGTGGGACTCACAAGCCCTCAACCGTAGTCACGGAACTACTGTTGGTTGATGGCATCTTGAGCAGGAAGCGCCAGTGCTCTTTAAGGGTATGCGGTTCAACCATGCTCTAGTGGATGAGCCCATACTATAAGTATATGCGCAGCACAGACTGGACTTGGTGGGTTATGAGAGAGAGGAGGGGGGACGGAGTAAGAGGAGGAAGTAAGGAGAGAGAGAGAGAGACTGACGTTGGGAATTGTGTGTAGGGTGGATCTGGGAAGAATTAAGGGTAGGAGGGGGGTTAATGCGACCAAAATACATTATATCCACAGATGAAATTACCAGAGAATTAAAATATATTAAAAAATCTTCTGCAGACATGTCTATGTTTTTTTTCAAAGTCAAACAACCTTAATATAAAAATTTAATTTTTTTTATATCAAATTCAAATTAAAGCAAAAAGCGACAACTTAACTGGAACCTCACCAGGACTGTTTGGTAATAAATATACAAGTATAAAATACTCATTCTTGTGACCCAGATATTCCTCTACGGAAGTTTTTGCCCTGTAGGGACACTCTCACAGTATCGTGCGGAGATAAGTACGTAACATCATCTATTACCGCACTAAGCCAGCAACACTAGAAACAACCTGAATCTTTATCTAAGATTGCCGGGTTAGTTTTAAACTGAATCTCAGGACATCTGGCGCAACGTGTGGTTATGTAAGAAAAAGTTATGTTCTGTCATAGAGACTCATCTATGGCATACTGAGAAGCAAAATAAGAAACTTTAAAATGATGGCATTCGCTCTGATTTTATTTTATTGTGCATGGGAACTTTCTATAAAGATACCAAAACCTTCAGTAGTTGTTATCTTCCTGTGGTACAGTATGGGAAGGACAGGGATTTTCATATTGCAAAGTTAGATCTTCTAAAAGGAACAAAGAAGAGTACTTTTTTTTTTTTCAGTAAAAACTGAAAAAAATGTCCCTCGCCTAAGAAAGATATAGTGGGGATTTGTTCTTCCTTTTCCCTCAGATCAAACACCACAGGCCTTTACTTTTCTCCCTCGTACCACTATCGGTGATAACGGACAATTATGTTTTGAATTGTGCACATTTGTCATCTAAAGTTACAACCTCATTGATTAAAAAGTGCTAATATCCATCCAAGAGAACCTTCTTCTGTGCCGAATTTGGGTGATTTTCACTCAGTTTGATATTATGCAATATGCACTTTCTAAGAGCCTTGCTAGACGCTCTTAGTACAAAACTTAGTACATACTGAGATATTTCGAGAGGTTAAAATCAAATGCAGGGCTTGTTTCCAGTATGGAAGGGGCTGTTACTTATTTTCTTTGGATTCTTTTAAGAGGAAGTACCTAGAACCTGAGTTACTCAAACCCCAAGCTGTGTAACAGTGACCTTTGTTATGAGAGGTAAAATGTCTGGTGAGGATATGGTTTCCCTAGAGGAATGAATCCGGAAGAGGCCAGTAGAAGGCTATGAAGCCAGTACATCAGTCCCGAATTCTGTGAGGTCTGCAAGCTTGTCTGGTGTGGCCCTTTCTGGCTTCAGTCCCTCTGCCTGGGAGGCCTCTATCTACGGTTTCCCTCATGTACCTAACATCCGTCCTCAGGACACTGGACATGAGGAATCACAACAGCTTCACATGCCTGGGACAGTTTTGCAGAGAGTAAGAGCAACAACCTAACTAGAAGCAGGGAGGATAATCTCATGATGAATTATTCACCGGTGAGCCAGCTGTGGGTGTGCAGAGGGAATGCAGATGCTGAGCCACAAGGCTGGACTACCTGGTCTCAGTGCGTGGTTTTGGTGCATCTTTCCAGGCCTGGCCAATAAGATCTCCACATTCCAGCAGCTCCTGATTCATTCTAAAATGCCTTCTCTGCCTTTAGCTCAAGTTTGCTTCTCTGAGCCTTAGTGAATTTCTTTTTAAGTCCTCTTTGATACAAGTTAATCTCTGTTTTGGCCACTTAGGTTTCACACACACACACACACACACACACACTCACAGAAAGAGAGAGAGCGAGAGAGAGAGCACACTACACCCTCCACACTGCTCTCAGTGATCTATAGGAGATAAGCCAGTGTGTAAATATCCACAATGCCTTGCTCAGTCATTCGTTTGCTTATCTCTGGTGAAATAACTGCCTGCAATGTCATCATCAGGACGCGCTGCCCTGCTCCTGAGCAGAGTATGTGGGCAGAGAGAAGCTTAGCACATGGGTAAGTTACTTAGATTCCAGAGGCTCTGGAGTCAATTTACCTCAGTTTAAATCTCAAGCTCCGGATTTTAAATCCCGTTTTTCCTTCTTCCAAAAAAAAAAAAAACCTGTGTGTTTAGACATCACCTGTCACTTGACATGTAAAAGGAAAAGTGACAGAAACTCCACCCCTAAGGACAGGCCTCTACATGAGATCAGGGACAGAAAGCAGCTTTCTCCCTTGTTTAACTCTCCCCAACCTTTTTCCGAACACGCTATTTCCCAACCCTGCACCCGCAAACAGCCTTCTTCCCGAAACACCGCTACTCAGAGGCACAGCCGAGTTCATCCATTCACCTCACGTGCCAGATGAGGACGGAAGTTTTATGTAGTAAAGATATATGGGACAAGCCAACCTCAAGTTCACATCCGTTAAAGCATTTCTCTGTTGGCAACATTTTTACAAGCCTCTCAGAGCTATATGCTTAATTAAAATAAAAGGGTGATATACATCATTGCACTAAGTCCTTGCTGATGTAGAGGAAGGAAGGGGAAAAAATGAGTGCATTCATTCTCCTTTATTAAAAGAGTTATTTCAGGATGACATCTCAAATGAAGAGTAGCCATTAGCGAAATTAAAAATGAGGCAAAGTTGATTTTGGGAAATGCACACATTTATTGCTGTCCTCTTGGCTCCCGCTGCGTCTCTTCCCGTTCCAGCTCCACGCTGTCTACCTCCCCAGCTCCCTCAGGTAGCATCATTTATCTTCAAGTTCCCCAAGCTGATGACGGAATGACAATCAGAGGAAGGACAGTTTGTTTCTAAATTCTGTATTGTACCTCTTCAAAGTAAATAAGAAAACCACGGTTAATCTTAGCCAACCATGCACACTATGTCACACACTGTTTTAAGCATGGTGTGTAAAGCACTCTTGTGGGCTGCGGAGAAAGAGGACCATTTTTTTTACAGAACAGCTATCACATTCGAAATGCACGCTGGGAAGTTTTCCTGTTACTTCTCATACCTGCCATGCAAGGGAATTCCATTACACGGATGAGAAAAGCGAGGCTCTGGGAAGGCAAGCAACTGGCCCCATGCTTCAGTTGTGAGCCAAGGATCTGCTTGCAGACAAGCCAGTCTTGGGTGGGACAAACTCGTGGAGGGAGAGAAGACTGGTGTAAATAAAATCCTATGAGCATGGAAATGGGCACGTGCGTCTATGGGAAGGACACTGACCAAGCTCAAGAGGTACTGGAGAAGGAGGAATCAAGAAGGGGGGAGGGAGGAAGAGGGGGGAACGAGGTGCAACTGCAGATGTTAGCATGCAGGGGCTCTAGTTTGGGGGTGGTGACAACTACCAAAAGGTCTTAGGCAGCGCGTTTTGTGGAGCTTCAGAATGCTGAGGACACAGCGATGCACATTCCAGGGAGCAAAACACACTGCTGGGTTGGCTTAAGACAGAAATGGGCCGGCTTTTCCAGGGCACCAAGAGAACAGGGAACCGTGGGTGCTAGTTACTAAGGAATTCTCTGTATCCAAAATACAGGACCTGCATTTACTGGACAAAACATTCGAGAGTCCCTCAATACCTGTTTGTGTGCAAATGTCTCACTGTCTGAACTCGTGAGCTGTGTCGATGAGGGAAGCCTGGGCACATGCACTGTGGGTTTTTTTTGAGCAGCAGAGCCATCATTCATGTGATTATTCAGGTGGGCATGTGGACTCCTAGGAAACAAGGCCAGGTTAATTTAACCTGTAGCTCTATGGCTAGGCCTAGGACGGTGACTCCAAACATGGAAGACATAGGCCTCCACTGAGACTGTCCTGGAGGAAAATGGCTTGATTCAGCAGAGCACTGGGTAGGATAAAAACAGAAAAGTCATCAAGCTTAACCCCAAAGCCTTCTACAAGTCAGATCTTTGGACATCTATCCTGCTATTCCCTCACCTTCCCTCATCTTCTTATCTGAGCAATCATCAAGTATTACCCTTTTGCTCCCAAACTTGTCTACCCCTTTCTCCTGCCACATCCTCCCTCCCCTAAGTCACCATGTTCTCCTCTGAGCTGCTCAACTCTGTTTCCTTCCCACTGACTTCTATTCTGAAGCAAGGGAGCTTTTAGAAACACAAACCTGATTAGGTTGCCTTCCAAAATAGCTCCTAAATACTTCTCAGTGTTCTTAGGTGAGGCCAGACATTGGCTAACTTTAATCTGTAAACCAAACCCAGACCCTGCATGAAGTCCAGTTTACGGGAATTGGGCTGAGGCCATTTGTGTGCCATCACTGGCGGCTTTTGCTCTGCGGCAGACAACAGAATGACAATTGCAGCAACACTGTCTGGCCAGCAAAGCTGAAAGTACTTGTCACCTGGCATTTCACCAGAAAAGTTTGCCAACTGCAGTGGTAGACAAAAGTCCTTACCATGACCCATGAGATCCTGCGCCACGACCACTGCCTATTTCTCCTTCCTTTCTCAAAGCCACCAGTCAACTTCTGGCTTCCCACAGGGACCCCAGAGACAGTGTCATGCACCAACATGGCATTTAAGGCACCCCAATTCCTTGTGTTTCTAGGGTGCTGACTTTTGGAACCCAAGGCATTCCTACCTCTTCCATTGCTAGGGCTGTGCGTCTTGTGTTCTACTGTTTGTTTGTTTTTTCTTCTATAAAATGAAGTCCAGTACTTTCCATCTCTTTCACTTACTTCCCCTTAAACCCAAATTGACCACTGTGCCTCAGTTCAACCCATGCCAGGAGAAGAACTATAAGATCTTTAAAGTTTTCAGCCTCTCCCCTGCTCTCCCTCCCCCTCACCTCCCTCTGTTGTCCTTTCTGATGCACACTTGGCAATGCTCTGCCACTGAGCTATACCACCAGCCCTCTGAACCTCCTTTTTAGCTGAAAAATTCTTCTTCCCCTCTGAAGACCCTCCAGTTACCCATGAGCAGGTGTAGATGGTGCTTTCAGGGTGGAGGGGAAAGTGTGATGTAGCCTCAAAGTTCCACCCCAGAGGTAAGCAGTTGTCTCCTTTATCAGGTGGCAATCGACCCTAATTTCAGGTTTCAGGATGACCATTACCTTATAAGAACCAGAAACAGGTTCCATTTGCTGGTTGTTTTGGGCTGTCTTAAGGCCTGACAATCAGTTTAAGAGTAGGCACTATAGAGACTTTAAGGGCCAGGTCCGGCAATCTGCTAATCATGTGCCAATTGTGTAGCCAGATGCTTAAAGATGCGTGGCTGGGAGAGTAGCTCCAGAGGAGCCTCTGCAGTGACTTTTTTGCACATATGATCCACTGAGGTGAATGCAACCACGCATACACCAGGAAGCAGCCACACCAGCTGCTGCTTCCAGAACCAGAGCACCTTGACTGACGTGTGGAGAACTGCAAACACATCTGGAGCTGTGCCAAGCCTACAGGACCTGCACCGGCATTTTCTCTTATTCCCTAACTCAGTTCTGGATTCTAGTGCTTACAAATGGCTCAGAAGGTGCATGCGGAATCGCTTTCAGAAGTGAAAATTAATTACAGGAAGGGCCAGGATTAGCTTTCCTATCTCTGCAGGACCAGATAAAGTAGACACTGGAATGGATGCAGAATGAGGCAATGCATAGTTTCGGCTTTGTGAAGCCTGTAGGAGCCATAACCTTGATTTTACAGACACAGAAGCCGAATGGGGAGGGTGAGGTGCTCTCTCAATCCCGAAGTCAAGACCAGGTTTGCTAACTCCAAGCTCCATTGCTTTTTCAAATAAAGGGAAAAAGATTGTCATTTGTTATATCCAAAGGCAGTAACAAGTGAGGTCTTGGTCCCTTTACTGACAAAATGATGCATTTCAGAGCTCAAGCTGCTGCTAGGAAACGGATTAAAAGGCAGCTGACAAGGGTCAGCCCATGAACTTGGCTGTGTAGAATCTAGAATCCCCACCAGCTTTTCTGGCCCCCACCACTCCCATGCAGAGATCACTCTACCGAGGACATGTTTTCATCCAACAGCACTCAGTAGCAACAGCGCCTTTCTCTAGGGAGCAATATCTCAGCATTCAGGACAGCCACAAGCCTGTAAGTCGTAGTCCCCAAGTGCAGGAGGGACGAGTCTATGTACCCAGTGGTGGGGGAGGAGTAGATACAAGGTCCTGAGAAGGGGCTCACTTCTCTAGGTGGGAACATGCATCTTCAGTTAGGGGACTGCAGTTTGCAGAAACGAGCAGATAGTAATTATTAATTATTCAGTTAGTCATCTCCGCCGCCTTGGTTCTGGCCCTCATCATTTCTCAAGTGGACCACTGCAAAGCCAACTCCCGGGGAGTTTGCTGCTTCAGTCTAATTCATCTTTCTGACTTCCATGCCTGTATCTCTCTAGTTTGACTCCAACATGGCTAACAGCCTGCTTCCGAGCATTCCAGCTCACCATTAGTTAAAAGTGAGTCCATCTGACAGTAGTGGCAGCTTCAAAACCCACCCAAAATGCAGGCCAAGGATCTGAATAAACCCCTCTCCAAAGACAATACACAGTTTACAGGAATGAGGACACACTATCACATGAGTAACACTGATCAAAGCATAATGAGGTATCATGTTGAACCCAGCAAAATGGCTACATGGGGAAAAGGAAGTAGGAGGTAACTGGCAGGGTGGTGGGGAGGTTGTAGAGAGGGGAAGACGGTGCCATCACTATGGAAAAAACAGTATGGCTATTCCATAAAAAGCTAAAACCAGAATTACCACATGATCCAGCAATTTCACCTCTGGGTTTATACCTAACAGAATTCTGAAAACACAGCCTTGAAGAGGTATCAGAACACCCACAGTAGCATTAGTCACGAATCTGAGAGGCAGATAAAACCCAGGTTTCTTCTGATGGGTAGATGCGCAAACAAAAAGTGGGGGTACACGCACAATGGAATATCATTCAGCTTCAAAGAGGAACGGAATTCTGACATATGCTTCAACAGAAGCTCAAAGCTGTGCTGTTAAATGAAATCACACACACACACACACACACACACACACACACACACACTTCTACAACCAACACACATGATTCCAACCCAATCGAAGTTTTTTTTGTCAACCACCCAGCAGCAGAAGCAGTACTGAAACACGGGCAATACACCTCGAGAGACTTCTTGGGATTCAAACTTTCCTAGTTTCTCTGGAGGAATTGCTGGCTCTAACTGGCAGATTACCTCTCTGAACTCTACCTGAGAAGTTTATTTGTACCCCAAGAGATCAACTCAACACAGCATTTATGCAGGGGGCAGTGGGGAGAGTCATCCTGGAAGATCACCCAATAGTTCACACCAGTTCTTGGGATGCGCCAAAAGAAGTCACAGCAGGTGCCCCATCCTGACCCTGCTCTGTTCCTGGCTGATCTCACTGTAGAGGCAGCACGGGCTCTTCTCAGTGTCATGCTCAGGCCTGGTTGTTCCTCATCCTCCAGGACACATTTGCTTTCTGTCCGCTGTCCACATTTACAGAGGCCTGGAGGGGCCATAGCCAGCCAAACATCTACAGCACAAGTCACTCCCCTGACACACAATGGAGGTCCCAGTTGGTGTGAAATGGCAAAGAAGCCCTCTAGGGAGCAATGAGTGACAAATTCTTGGGCACTGTCCCCAACAAGCAGAACTTCTGGGAACAAGGAAGCAAAGTTTCTGTGTCCATGAACGACTCTGTCCTTCATGGCAGTTCTGAGAATCATGGCCCTGAGAAAAGACACTGGAAAGGGGAAGTGCTCACTGGATGAGGGGTTCTGTGTTGGAGGAGACAGGGTCTTTGTAATTTTCTCCATATCAGCACATCAGGGACATGGACAGACACTTAAGCTATTGCTTGTGGCTCTGAGGTCAGGCAACTTGTTTTCCAATATGGAGTCTTCTTTCGTGGGCAACTTTGAACAAGTCACACATTTTCATCCATTCATCCGTTAGCCAAATATATGACGAGGACAAGGTGGAATTACATATTTTGGTTCCCAGTTTCAGAAAGCCCAATCTACTGCAGTGAAGAAAGCACAACAAAGCAATTTATAATATGGTGGACAAGAGGTAAAGCATGGGAGTTGAGATGCTGGGCCGGCTTTCTTCTTCCTCTTTCATTCCAAGCTTAGCCTCATACTATGGGATGGTTTGGCCACCACTGAGGACATGCCTTCCCCTTCAGTTAATCCACTCTGGAAACCTCTCATGGACAGCAGAAAGGGTGGTTCCTCAATTCTCCTAGAAGTCTCTAAATCCAATCAGACTGACAATGAAGAGGTCAGCTATCCCAGATCTGAACCATGTGGTCTTACATTTTCAGTACTGGGGCCTGTAGGTAGGTAAAGCACAGAGGGCTGAGCCTGCTGTCTGACACAAAAGAGGTGCTCAATCATTGCAAACCCTTGGCATAGCAGTCCTGCCTGGGCATCTAGCCAGAGACTTTGCAAATTCCTTTTGACAACTTCTACTGAGTGCTTGAATGGTGTCTGTTTGCCAGGGCCTGCTCTATGGCAAAGGCGCAGGACAGTTAGTAGTGACCAGGATGGTGGCAACCAGGCATTTTGGTAGGTACTCTAGAGTACTATCGCTCTCTGAGGGTCACAGGTTCTCCTCATGGAGAGGGTCTGCCCGCTGCAGGGCAGTACACCTGCCAGTGGTCAGGTGCTCCATGATAGGTGGCCAGAACTTACATGGATTATTTTGCTCCATGAACCCCCAAATTCCAGCTCTAAACATTTGGGTACTTTTCTGTTTTAGAAGGTGTCATATATTGTCAAATCTTTCTTCTGGTCCAGATAAGGATTAAAAGAAGAAGAAAAAGAAAAGACACCATCTATGTATTTCTTTCTTGTGACTTCTTCTGTCCTGTGTTACAAAGGGGCAGAAAAAACACAGGGTTCTCTCTCTCTTTCTTGGTTGAGAAATATCTCACAGACAGCAAGACCCTGGTGTGATGAACACAGTAAATTCATCAACGTGTGGATGGTGGACAAGCTCCTCTCCCAGGATATTCCCATGAAACAGGTCAGTAAGCAGCCAATGAATCTGGAGGGAACTGTAGAATGAGACTCCAAAGGGTCAAGTCCCAGCTGTGTGACCCAGGAAGGTTCTCGTGTTCTCACTCAGCTCTCTACTGCAAAAACTCTAACGTCTACTCCAAAGGACTGCTCTTAGAATGAAGGGTAACAGCTGGCACTCAGCTAGACTCACATACCTGCTAAGGCTTCAGTAGCCTTTAGAGGCAAATGTTGTGTCTTGTGCCTGACCTCATGGTATAGCCTGGCCCACAGAAGAGTTAGTTCAGCAGCAGCTACCAATACATGACACAGTTCCTGTCCTCAAAGGCTTATATTATACCTAAGCCTTCTACCTACATGACAACCACAACTACACCAGCAAAGTAACACAGGCAATTCATACACATGAACAGTAATTGTTATCAGCCAGCTAAGAAAACCTCATGGGACAGGAGAGCACAAGGCGTAAACAAAAGACACAGACAAAGATGCACAGAGAGTACTGCAGCAGCGTAGCTTGCTGAAGCTGAGAGCGTGGAACAAAAGCCCTGGCTAGTCTGCTATGAGTTTCTAACCATCCTCCTCCTAATTCTTAAAGTCGAGAGGGGGGGTAAATATCATACTTTTTGGGTTGGAGAGACAGCTCAGTCAGTATAGTAGTCTATAAACTGATGACATCAGTGCTCCATGGTATGAGGTTTTTTTTACTGTAGATATAAGAGAGAGTAGAGCCAGAGGCATCTGCCAGAGTCCAGAGGAGAAAGTGAAAATAGTAGACTGAACATGGACACCAGACTGGACCTGGCCGGGAGAGAAGCAGGAGCAAAACAGAGAGATGGAGAGAGAAGGACAGAGAAGGAGAAGAGAGAGAGAGAGAGAGAGAGAGAGAGAGAGAGAGAGATACACGAAGACAAAGAGAGGACAAAAAAAGAGAGCGTGGCCAAAACAGCAGGGTTATAAGAAGAAATGACTGTGGAGCAGGGAGAAAGCCTATGAGCTGGGGCAGTTTAGGGTAGAGAAGCAAGTAAGAGGAAGCAGGATGCCCTCATGGACTCTGAAATGTGTAGCATGTACTTATGCTACTGAGGGAGGCTGGAGGCCAGCATGTCCTTTGTTATGCTAATTGCACCACAGGTAGCTATTTGTCCCTTCAGCCTGTGAAGAAGGAAATGATTTCTTTTCTTTTTAATTTTTTTAAATTTATTACAGTTTATTCACTTTGTATCCCAGCTGTAGCCCCCTCCTTTGTCCCCTCCCAATTCTGTCCTCCTTCCCTCTTCTCCTCCCACATCTCTTCCCCAGTCCATTGATAGGGGAGGTCCTCCTCTCCTTCCATGTGACCCTAGTCTATCAGGTCTCATCAGAACTGGCTGCATTGTCTTCCTCTGTGGCCTGGTAAGGCTGACCCTCAAACCCCCTCAGGGGGAGGTGATCAAAGAGCCAGCCATTGAGTTTATGTCAGAGACAGCCCCTGCTCCCCTTACTAGAAAGTCCATTTGGAGACTGAGCTGTCATGGGCTACATCTGTGCAGGGGTTCTAGGTTATCTCCATGAATGATCCTTGGTTGGAGTATCAGTCTCAGAAAAGATCCCTGAGCCCAGATTTCTTGGTTCTGTTGCTCTCCTTGTGGAGCTCCAGTCCCTCCAGGTCTTTCTATTTCCCCCTTCTTTCTTAAGATTCCCTGCACTCTGCCCAAAGTTTGGCTATGAGTCTTAGCATCTGCTTTAATACCTGCTGGGTAGAGTCTTTCAGAGGCATTCTGTGGCATGCTCCTGTCCTGTTCCCTGTTTTCTCTGTTTTCCAATGTCCATCCCATTTGCCTTTTGAATGAGGATTGAGCATCTTATCCAGGGTCTTCCTTCTTGCTTAGCTTCTTTAGGTGTACGGATTTTAGTATGATTATACTATATTATATGGCTAATATCCACTTATAAGTGAGTATATCACATGTGTCCTTCTGCTTCTGGCATACCTCATTCAGGATTATCTTTCCTAGTTCCCACCATTTGCCTGCAAATTTCATGATTTCCTTGCTTTTAATTGCTGATGGAAACTGAACAACTCTCTACTAAATGACAGCTGGGTCAGGGAAGAAATAAAGAAATTAAATACTTCCTAGAATTCAATGAAAATGAAGGCACAACATACCCAAACTTATGGAACGCAATGAAAGCAGTGCTAAGAGGAAAGTTCATAGCACTAAGTGTCTTCAAGAAGAAATTCAAAACATCTCATACAAGTAACTTAATGGCTCACCTGAAAGCCCTAAAGGAAAAAAAAGAAGCAGCCACACCCAAGAGGAGTAGATGGCTAGAAATAATCAAACTCAGGGCTGAAATCAATAAATTAGAAACAAATAAAACAATTTAAAGAATCAATGAAACCAAGAGTTGGTTCTTTGAGAAAATCAACAAGGTAGACAAACCCTTAGCCAAGCTAACTAAAAGGCAGAGAGACACCATCCAAATCAACAAAATCAGAAATGAAAAGGGGAACACAACAACAGACACGGAGGAAATCCAAACAATTATTAGGTCTTACTTCAAAAGCCCATATGCCACAAAATTTGAAAATCTAAATTATTTCTTTTGATAGCTGGGAATGTTGGCTTTTGTCTAACTGCCAAAATTTGGGGAAGTAGAGTTTCCTTTGGACCTCACAAGTATTTTCCTTGCAAACATGAGAACTTAATTTAGATCCCTAGAACAAACATTAAGAAAAGCCAAGTTTGGTGGCACATGAGTGCAATCCCAGGGAGAGGTAGATGGATCACTGGGGCTTGCTGGCCATCTAGAGTAGCCTGCTTGGTGAGTTCCAGGCCAGTAAGGGACCCTGTTCCAAAACAAAGGTGGCACCTGAGATTGTACACACACACACACACACACACACACACACACACACACACACACACACACACATACACACACACACACACACACACACACAATCACATTTGCTTTTTTTTTTCAAGGATGAAGAAACTGATGCTCCAAAGAGCTAATTCCTTAGCTTAGAGGCTCTGTAAGTCTGAGACTTGAGCCCAACATATTGGGGTCTTTAGCTCTAAAACACTCAAGTGAGAAAAGTGCTGGATAGAAAGCAAGGATCATGTGGGGCTAGACCCTGAAGGGACCACAGAGGATTTCCGTGGAAGAACATTATAAGATGGGCTGAATTCAAAGGAGGAAGGGCAGAGAAGGGGAACCCTTATATCTCTTTCATTCAGCTAGTGCTTGCTGACGCGGTGCTGAGCAGGTTGCATGACTGGCCCCCTTCTTCTCATTTAGAACCGTATTCTGCTTTAACAAGTGACAAACACCCAACTGCAGGGACATTTAGGAGGGAGATGGGCTCGGTTTGCCTCCCAGTGGTCTCCTCTCCCAGGACTGTGGCTCTGCTGTCTTCTACAGACAACTTATTGCCAGGGTGAGCAAACCTTGCTGGCAGATAGTATGGCATTACACACGACTGTGTGGCTAGTGTGGGCCTAGCCTTCAGGAAGTGTTTGTGCGGAGGGCCTGGTCCATGTGAGGGTGAAAGGAAGGCAAGAGGCTGCAAGAATATACAGGGATCCCATGCCATTCTTAGAACTAACATTCAAGTTCAGTCTTGGAGGAAGAGCAAAGACTGCATTTGGGATGAAGGATGGGTGTTTCAGGAGGGCAGAAAACCTGTTAAGGTCTAGTGGCACAGGGAGTCTGGGAATTCATTCTAACAGTAGGGTGACCACAAATAATATCTCATCATTTTTGAATGCTTACTGTGCTTACCATTTTCATTGTTTTATTTATTTTATATAATAGCTTTTAAAAACACAATAACAATGAAAATAGGCATTCATAAAGTAGACATTACCCTCAGTTTGCAAATCAGAAGCAGATTCCGAGAAGGTACCTGACTTGCTCACAGTCACACACACGAATAGGGTGACGTTTCAGATTAAATTCATCCTTCTAGGTCCTGAACTGAAACCGCTCGCTACAAGGCACGCTTATAGCCACCCTAGCTACACCCTCCTCCAGCAAGCCTTGCTTGACTTCACTAGCCTGGAGGGCAGGGAGGAGGTCTTTTATGCCTTGGCAACTCTGGATCCCAGTTTATCTAAGTAAAATGTATTTTGCTGAAAGTCAAGAGCTGCAGCCTGCCCTCTGGTTTGGGTGTGCCTTAATTCCTTTTGTTTTAATTCACCCTTAACTCATCGACATGTGTTTTCTGATTGACCATTCTCTATGTCAGCATCCCACGATGAGAAGATCTTTAAGTGGGAAAGCCTGATGGGTTGAAATGAATGCCTACGGTTCCTGGCCAAGGGGAATTTGGAGAAGCTGCAGTGTCTGGAGGCTTTGAGAAATAGGATGTACAGTATTACAAAAGGAGGCATGGAGAGCGAGTTCTAGCACAAATTGTCACATTGAGTTCTGGCTCCCAGGGCCCTGGGAAACTCATAGCCATATCCCTTCACAGAATTTGTAGACAAGGGAGGTACAATTTCTTTGAGGAGCTTGCTTTGTATTTGTGTCTGATATTTGTTTAAAGAATATTCTTCCCCAAATGGGAACATTAAAGAAACAAATCTGTTTATATTTGTCTGGAAACAATCAAAACAAAACAAAACAAAGAACAAACCCATCAGACTGCAAGCAAATTTCAAGCAATGAAATGAACCTGCCTATCAAATAAGAGCTCTGGAATTCTATCTTTCTAATTAGTGTCTACTAGGGAGGTTTGCCCTTGTGGGTCTGAGTATATGGTGAGGAGGGTACACCAGAAGGATGGAAAATGAGTGCAGTGACATAGACTCCAACCCAAACTGCCTGGTGTAGGTGGGAAATCAACAGCTATTGGGTCAAGAGTTGAGTCTGAGCCAGGAAAGCCACATGCCTTTCCCGGACCATGGCTTTTCCACTCAAAGCTTGTGGTCATTAAAATTATATAAGCAGCTAACTTTATGCTAGAATAAGGACCAGAGCCTTTCAAAGCTCATGATATATCTCATAATGCCGGGTGACATGGTGACATGACCCTCAATGTACACAGCATGGGAGGAAATGCTGTAATCACTAGGTTATTTTTTTAGTCAATTTACATATATTTGTTTATTGGGCATCTCCCAGGTGCCTCTCTGATGCGAGGAACTATGGCTGCCATGGCGAAACTGAAAGGTAATCCCTGTTCTCTGAGAGCTTCCAGTTTGGTGGAAGCCCTCAAAGATTAAACTACATGAGCAGATCTTAATGGTAACTGGGCTTGTAGTAAGATGGAAGTGGCAGTCAGCGGCCATGGGAATCAGGTCACTGGGTTAGAAGAATGAGAATTCTATCAGGGAGGAAAGCTGCTATGAGATGGTGGAGTGGGAAGAAGGCCAGCATACTGGAGAGGCACAGAGGTGGTCACTGTGTCCAGAGCACAGAGACCAGCCAGGAAGTGAATGATAACAGTAGAAGCACACAGGAGTCTTGTCTACCTAAGAGAGGAGAAAGGAGGAGGAAGGTTGTTATAGAGTGAGCCATCAGCCATGCATTTTTGCAAAGATATCTCTTCAACTCCCACAGAGAATGAAGAGGGAAGAAAAGGACAGAGAGAGAGAGAGAGAGAGAGAGAGAGAGAGAGAGAGAGAGAGAGAGAATAGAGGTCCCTGAGAACCCCAGGCAGAAGTATAACAGCCCGGTTTGGGAGGGATACAGTGGGGAAGGAGGATGGGAAAAGAGTGTTCATGTTGAGGGGAGTGATCAACCGTGGATCAGACTGGGGTCAGAGTGAGGAACAGGAAGCTGGTCTCTAAATGCCATCAACCTTGTGGGGCTGAAAAGGAGGGTCTGGAGTTCACCAACAGTATCCTGGGGATGGCGAAGAAAGTTCTGGACATGGGAGAGGAGCTCTTCCAGTCTGACCACTCCCTAACTGACTGTTCCTGTGTGAGTCACCCAGTTCTCCACACACCCTGGCTTTCAGCATTGTAGTTAACAGTAGTAATTATAATCACCACTACCATTATTTTGCAAAGCAGACCTTTGGGTTCATAGTACAACGCCTGCCTTCCTCTGATTTCTAGAATACAAGTGTTCAGCGTAGCTACAAATCCAGGAGGTTCCATCCACAGGACCCATACCAGGGGCTGTGTGTTCATTATATTCTCCCTCATCTCCTTACACTGAACCCTTGTTTTAGCAGACAATAAACCACAACGGTTTCTGAGCTGGGGGGATGGATTTTGAGCGCAGTTGCAGACAGCTCAGGCGCACTAAGAAGATGGAGTAGGGTTACTTTTAGTCTATGTGAAAAGGGCATCTATGAAACAGAAATGATTTTGGTGCTTAGACTTGGGCACTATTATCAGGGTATCTCAGTCTACACACAAACAAATTCTCCAAAGTCTAGGGGGAGAAATCCCAAACTCAAAACACTTCTGGTCCCAGGCATTTGGGATTAGGGTCTCCCACCCTATCCTAAGGCAAGTAAGCAACCCAGGATCCCCCTAGGGCATCCTATCTATAATTAACTGTTGCACAGATGCATCCTAACAGTATCAATAGATCTCTTCTATGCAGAATCTTTCATTCTAATACCAGATGTTGGCATTTGTGAGAAAAGGACATTTAGCTAGTACATAGGCAAGAAACAATATAAACGACATGGCCTATCTCTAGGAAGTGACAACTACCTGGCTGAAGATGACACTGTGTTTCATAAGAAACCCCTGGAGCCTGCAATTGATCTGAACACTTCCAGGGTATTTAGACCGTGTGACCTGACTTTTTAATCCCCCTTCTTCTTTATTCCTTTTACTGTGCAACAATCATCACAGAAAAAATAATCTATTCCAATTTAGTAGGCTAAGGTACCCGGACATAGTGTGTGGACAGATCTTTGGCAGGGCAGTGAAGTGAGACAATGTCCTCAGCAGTGCACCTGAGCATGTAGCAATTCAGGAATGAACAGATGGGAGGAAGCATGCAAAGGGCTTGAAACACGGAATTAAGGGAGACCCAAAACAGATGAAATAACACCACACTGGATGCTGTCTAAACCTACTGCAGAATAAGCTGGCGATTGGCTGGGCTTTAGGTGCTGCTGCTGGTAATGCGGCCTTGTGTATATATTACCGTGGGAAGCCATTTTCTCCCAGCTCCTGACCCAAAAGACTCTAAGAAGTAACAGGGGGGCCATACAAGTGTACGGCTGGGTGTGAATTCTAGTAAGATCTGCTGTCTAGTGCAGGACAGATGAAAAAAAAAATACTCTCCCAGGTATAGATTCTTATACTGCAGACAAAGAAGCTTTGCACATTCCAGAAGGCCTAAGCTGATGTTACTATGCTCTCCGAAAGAGGGCTTGGGAAACAGTGCCCTGATTGAAACGACTGAGGGAGGTTGGTTTAAGTTGCTGGGAATCCCAAGCACAGAAAACACAACTCAACAATTTTAGAAGATTATCTTTCTACCAAATAAACTTCTCCAATGGAAGCAACTCACTTTCAGGCACATATATTAATTACATGTATAGAATCTATGTATATATTTCCACTTTCAGAAAGATCACACATAATTCTGAAATGCAGTGAAGTGGCTTTTCATACACACTGTACAGTTGAGACATCTTAAACTTTTACTCACGGGACCTTGGCACTTGAATGAACTAAGACCTAAGTGTGTGTATTTACTGCCAAGGATACCACTGATGCCCTCACGTCAGCAATAGCTACTTTTCAAGGAGTACTTTCCATGTGCTCGGCACCATGTAAAGGTTTTTCATACATGGTGTCATTTATTCCTATTATTCCATTTCGATCCCCGTTTCAAAACTGAACAAACTGAGGTTAGGGGTTAACTTACACAAGTAGGAAGTGGCAGAGACAGGACTGGAAAACAGCAAGCTGTAAGGCTCCAGCTCTCAGCAGATGGTAATCCAACAGGGAGGATAAAATCAAAGATAAATAAAACTGTCAGGCAATAAATGATAAGTGTCAAATGAGACGCGGGTGATAAATGCTAACAGAGAGTAAATAGCCCTTGGTGAGTGCCACTGGCTGGTTAGGTAATAACAGGTTTTCTCCGCTCAAGTCTTCATCTTGAGAAAGTATGATAGCAGCCCAGGACTTAAGAACAAGACGGCTTAAATGATGGACTGGTCCTGGCTGGGACCTCTATAGGTTTGTCATATTGAATGCCAGATGTCACCAGTCCTTTGTGCAGAGTGGGATTCAGGAGTACATGGGTGATTCCCCACTGCTACAAATCAGCAGTTGAGAAGAGCCATGGTTTTAAATATATTCCCCACCATTTCCATCCTAATGACATCACTGAGAGTAACCAAGGGGGAAAAAAAAGCCTAGAATCTCCTAGATGTATAAAGTTAAAGTATTTTATCATCTCTGTTTAAGAAAGAAAGAAAGAAAGAAATGGGAAGCAGCTAGAGTCTCCAGGTTCTTTATTTTGCAAACACCAACCATCACATTAAGGGCATCAACAGGATGAGGGTGATTTAGTTCCAACCCGGAGACGTGAAATAAACTACCAGGCAGGTTGCATTAAATCATTCCTGAAATGAATCTTCCAGATATCAAATCTGCGCTTTTCAGGACAGTTTTATTTGCTAATAAGCCTAATAAATTGAAAGCTGTCAGGTCTGTCATGAGACGCATACCCCGAAGAGCACAAACCAATGTACAAATGCCAGCCGGAAGCCAGCAGGCATGGCAAGAGGGCGGGGCTTCAAGGACCGCATCGTGGAGGTTATGTGGTGCACTGTACCTCAGATGGGACCTCTCAGGGTGCCCAGGACTGATGTCATTGCTGAGGGAGATAGGAACAGTGAACCACAGTTCTGTCAAAAGAAAGCAAAGGAGCCCCTGGGGCTGGGACATCGGAAGCCTTATCAGTTTTAAAATCTGAGGAAGGATGTTGTGTTCTGGTTTTAACTGCTTACTCCTTTGTGATTGTTTTCCTTTCAACTGAGTTTGGGCCTGATGTCTTTTCCCTCTTGCATCTCCTCTCCTTTTCCTGATAATGTCTACTTGGCGAACGGCACTGCCCTGATCATAAAAGTGGGGTTCAGGACTTGTTCGTAAGTGGAAAAGCCAAACTCCCACCTATGATTTGCCTCCTTCAGGAATTAAGAACTTACAGTCCCCACATTAATATCTGATTCTGACAAAAGCCTCATGGGAGAATATAGAATTTGGAAAATGACAAATCAAAGGTCAAATGCCAGGTCTATTTCAGTGGGTAATTTTCCTCATCTGGACTGAGGAGATTAAAAAAAAAATAGAGACCCTGTAGTATTTGCTAAGATCCAAATATTAATATGAAGAGGCTGAGCACCATGAAGCTCTGGACATTTTAGGATCTAGCACTGAGCAGGGTACAAAGCAAAAGGTCTATCCCAAAGTTATTACCCTGCCCTCCAGGCCACTGTACCTGGTATCACTGGGGGTAAGGGAACAGGAGAAGTGGGGCCAGGCCACGTGAGGCTCTGGGGACATCACATGACATAGACCTGGGCTTATCTGAATAGAACATCCTCTAGCAGGCATGGCTGGTTCACATGATGGGCCCATCGTCAAGCTGGGCCCAGTAAGAAGAAATTCTAAAACGATTGCAGGAACCATTATGAAAAGTAACCCCCCCCTTTATTCTGCTGTTATGATTTGAAATTTGTGTGTTTCTTCATGGGCTCATGGTCTGAAGGCAAGGTCTCTAGCCTCGGATACAGGAGTCTTTAGGACGCAAGGGCCAGACAAAGAAAGTGGGAGATTAGGGGCCAGGCATTTGAAGGTTTTCCTCTCCCCTGGTTTTGGTCTAGACTTCCCTGCTTCCTGCATACCGTCACGTGGACAAGCTGTGGCTGCATGCTCCTGTTGCCTCATATTCCTGCCTGCTGTCGCATGCTTTTCCCACCATGGACAGCCGCTCACCGTGACTTCCCAACAATAGACTTTAATTGCTCTGAAACCAGGACCCCAGATACTCCGGCCCCCATACTCTACACACGAAAGAATGAGCCTAGCATATCACACATGCTGGTCAAGCATCCAACCATTTGAGCTATAACCCTAGCCCCTACACCCCTCCTCTTCTAAGGCCATTCTGTCAGGAAGTTGGTTACAGCAATTTCAAAGTAGAAAGTAAAAATGCAGAAAGCCACCATCTAAAGTCCCAGTGATATTTCTGAGCCACCAGATTAAGCCCTTGGCCCGAAGGCTCATGAATTTTTAGTTTCATGGGCCACTAAGTTTCCTTTTCTTTTTTGAGTTAATGGCTTTACTTTTTGCAAATGAGAATCTTGACTATCTCCAACAATCTATTTTGCTTTTAAACATGGTCTATAAACTGGATTGCGTTAGGGAGTAGCAGACTGTATAAATTGTTGTGTCTGTGTGTTTCATTTTAGAGAAGACAGGGTAGATGGGGTCACCAGTCTGCAGCCATTTACATTTCTGCTTACACACAAACTTTTTTTTTTCTTTTCTTTTCTGACTAACTGGCATCTGCCTTAACCTTTACTGTAATTGTAACTTTAAATGTATTCTCTCCCCAAGCCTAAAACTTCTCAATTATTCCATATTCCTTGGCCTCCCCTGTGGATCTTAAATTGCTGGCTTTGGAGGTGGCATCAAACACAGGCGGACTGGCTGCTGTGGTTCTGTCTCTCAAGGCTTCTTGAGTCACCGGATCACCAGGGTCTAGAATCAGGATGGCTGGTAAACAGATGCCATTAGCTAGGCAACGTCTAACTCTTGTCAAAAGCTGCCTGGAGTTCTGTTTTGAGAAGGGATATCCAAGAACAACTAAAGTAGAAAAAGCTACAGTGGTCTATGAATAACACTATGGCAGGCTTAGAAGAGGAAGCAGAGAGTGAGGGCATTGCCATCCTGATCACACCTAATAGTAGAGATTTATGTGCTTAAGAGTCTGAATTCTGAATAAAGTGTACTTAATAAAAAAACAACAACAACAACAACAACAAAAAAAGCAAAAGAAAGAGAATTTGAATTCACAGTTGTTCCCCAGAGGGAGTTTAAGGTCCCAGAGAGTAAATAAACTAAATAGGAGATTGATTATTAATTTACACCCTCCCACTGACCCAAATATCCATGTTCCTCATCCAAGGATACTCAAACGGAGCTTGGCCATTTATTCTTGGAGAGTGATGGTGATCCCATTTTCTTTTCTTTCTTTAATTCTAAATGTATCTGTGTACCTTTGTTTATTTTTAAAATTCATTTATTTTATTTATTTATTCATTTATTTTATTTATTTACTCACTTTACATCCTGACTGCAGCCCCACCTGCAGTCTTCCCCCTTCACACACCCTTCTTCCCGTTCTCCTCTCTTCCTCCCCAAAGAAGGGAGAGGTCCCCCGTGGGTACCAACCCACCCTGGCACATTAAGTCGTTGCAGGGCTAGGCATATCCTCTCCTACTCAGGCCAGATAAGGCAGCCCAATTAGGGGAATGGGATCAAAAGGCAGGCTTCAGGGTCCAAGAGGGTCCTTTCTCAAGTTGCTGGGACCCCACATGAAGACCAAGCTGTGCATCTTCTACATATCTGCAGGGAGCCTAGGCCCAGGCCCAGGCCATGCATGCCCTTTGGTTGGTGGTTCAGCCTCTGTGAGCCTCCCATGGGCCCAGGCCAGTTGACTCTGTAGGTCTTCTTGTGGAGTCCTTGATGCCTCCAGCTCCCTCAATCATTCCCCTAACTCTTCCACATGACTCTCTGAGCTCTATCTAATGTTTGGCTGTGGGTCTCTGCATCTGTTTCCATCAGCTGCTGGGTGAAGCCTCTCAGAGGAGTTATGCTAGGCGTCTGCCATTTTCTTACAGCAGTACACACTCCAGTGAAGGCACCAAAAGTGTTCTTTGACATTTTCTTGCATGAAAAATTGTTCTGAGCTCAAGAAGGAGATGTCAATAGAGTAAGTAAATCAGTTATTCAAAATCGCTAGCTGATAAAATCCTTACTGCAAATAAAGGAAATAAAAAGAAATCTGATTTTAACTAGCCTGATTAATTCAAATTGTCAACAATCGGAGATGATTATACACTCCGAGTTTAAAATACACGTGTTAACTGAGTTTGGATGTGCTTCTAGAATGGTGGTTTTCAACCTTCTTAACGCTGTGATCCTTTAATACAGCTCCTCGTGTTGTGGTGACCGCCAACCACAAAATTATTTCATTGCTATTTCCTAACTGTAGTTTTGCTACTGTTATGGATTGTAATGTAAATATCTGATATGCGACCTCGATGGGGGTCAGGACCCACATGTTGATACACGGCTGTTCTAGAATGTCAGGCTACACAGTGCAGATCTGAGTCGTTACTCAGTTTTGGTTGACTGTCTGGCCAGGTGACCATGGATTAACCCCTCCGAGTCTCCATTTCATTATGATAACGGTCTTTAAGATAATGTCCACTTATATCCAAGAGTACAGCTGTGTGGGTCAAATGAAAAATGTAAAAGTGAGAGCTAGGAAGCATTATGCAAATGGGAGGCATTACAAGAGTGCTGGCCCTCTCTATATGTGCATTCATATACACAGCCCATGAATAATCCATGAGCTCCGAGTGTCTCAGATTCATTTTGATCGATAATTTCACCTCCATGTACACACAGAACATTAGGGACAGGCATTTTGGATTATTGCTTTGACAATAACTACAAAGGTACTGAGGAGCGTTGCGGAGAAAGGAAAACAAACAGGAAACAGCTGAGAGTAGCTTTAAGTCACAAGCTCCTTCTGAACAAAACCCCTCAGCAAATCCCTAAGCAGTAATTCAATAAGCAAAGCCATTCACTCTATCCACCCCCCCCCCCAAAGTCCTTGGTGGCACAGCGCACACTCCGAAGGTTCACTTTGTTATGCACAGCTCCCATTCTAGGACTAATCTTTTTATAATGAACTTAATCCAGTTAGAACTCCCTAGAATGGCCACATGTCAAAGTAATTGGATAACGGCCTGAGATTTTGTAATTATTCCTACTCTTCAAGCTGGGCTGGTTTGAATCTGCTCAGCCCCTCCCATCACTGACAACCCTTCCCAATGGGAGAGCCAATGCCAAGGGGAGAGGTGGGTGAGCTATCTGGTGGGGTAGAGGGGTTGGCTGGGGTGGAGGAGACTGAGACTGAGAGGAGGTGGGAGTCAGCTACCCGCGGTAGACAATCTGTCTCTCCTAATAGGCTGCTCCTTGCAATAAAGAAATGCATACTCCTGAACGCGTAGGTGTCCCCACACCACAGGGAGGAATGATTAGCCCAGTTGAGAAAATGGCTTTGAACAATTTTGCAGCTGCTCAGGCACTGCTTCCCTTCTCATTTTCCAATTTACCTTTCCCCAACTGAAGCATGCCACAGCCGCCCCTCTCCTCCCCAGTCCCAGCAGCAAAGCACAGGTCTGGAAGAAGTATGGGCAGATTCACTGATGATGAAATTATGGTGTTCCCAGAAAACAGAAAGCTTAAATGCACAACAGAACTCAAGGTGTGTGAGTGTGTGTGTGTGTGTGTGTGTGTGTGTGTGTGTAGCTTCTACTTTCTCATATGTGCTTTGATTGTCTGTGGGAAAATCTGGAAATCAGGATTCGCCACCCACTGACCTATTTTGTAAATTTTTTTTTTTTTTTAAATGTCAGGTAGGACTTGAGACTAAAAGGGTGCTGTCCCATAACACCCTTTCGACACTGAGAGGGGACTTACCCTCCGAGGCTCCACCCACTCACAGGTGCCTGATGAAATACTGCTGAGTGTCAGACCCCTGCCTGGAGGAAGCAGGTGGGGGGTGTGGGGGGGGAGGCTCTGCTTGTTCTAACCCAGTTTGGTCCATCTGCATCTTTGATGTGTACCTGCTGGGAAGGTGATGGGACAAGCCAGCAACCTGTAGAAGGAGAATGAGAGCCTGGCAAAACTAGCTGATGCCACCCAGTCACACCACACTGATTCCCACCAGGGAGATGCTTTAACAATTAATGATGCAAAAATGTCACCCAGGGGACAAAATCAAAGGGAGACCAAAAGGCTTCTGGACTGGTGTCCGTTATTGAGGCTGGGGAAATACAAGCATGCTGGTTGGCCCTCGCTTAGCTGTGACTTCTCTTGTGCTAGCAGCCTGCCTGAAGTCCTAGGCACAGTTTTTATTTTTTAGTATGTTCTAAGTTTGTTCTTGGTTATTTGACACATAGCAACACTGAGATAGCACACACAAAAGGGGTCCTCTAACTGCTTTCAGGCTAAGCTTTAGATCCACCGGCCTGAGCCCAATATCTCCTGATTTACTCTAATCTCTGGACTTGTGTTTATTTTCACAACTGGATTAGAAACAAAGAGTTCTCTCCCCGGCTCTAAACTTGGAAAGTTGTTTGCTTCTGAAGACCTTGTTATCACAATGTTGTACCTTATATATTAAGCTTTTCATGCACCGTTCTCACTTTCACTGGGGTGGTGAAACAATTTCTCTGTGTTTCCTTTGCTTGTTTATAGCAAGTGTGGGCTTGGGATCTGGCTCCTTGCTCAGAGCACTGTGAGCGTTGGTCTGCAACTTCTTCCTGCTGTCAGTTTGGAACCCTTTGTCCAAGAAGGTGTGTGAGCCACAAAGGAGGGGGTCAGCCCATCCCAGTTATCTAGGCCCTAGGTTCTTTGTACTAGAGAGCCAGGCATGCCCCAGGACCGCACAGTCTTGGTGTTACTTTCAGGCTTGAACACTGGCAGCTCTATTGGGCTGGGACTCTGAGCCTTGACCCCTCCAAATGCCTCCAGACTAGGCTTATCCTGCCTTTTCCTGGGTGTCTTCTGTAGCCCCAAAGGGCAGCAGCTTCTAGGGAGGGTTTTTTCATGGTCCCAGAAGTGCTCCCAGGCATCGCTCGCACAGCACAACAGTGACATCCAGGGGAAAGGCTGGGTGATGGCAGGGACTGCAGGTCTAGCATGCTATCTATCCCAGAGATCTAGGGGCTGGTTTATGAGCACACAGACCTAGGATCATCAGGTCTGGGGGCCTGTAAGCCCATCAGCTACTGGTGATTGGCTGAGATCTCTCTACACTGGCTTCCTACCCTCTCTGTAGCCCAGACCTCCCCTCCACCCTTCAGCTTGCTTAGGTGAAGACTCAGGGTGAGCATCTCCACCTGGACCACAATGAAACTTGGCAGCCCCCCTCCCCCAATCCCACAACACCTTCATTCACAGACTCTTTCATCAGGTAAAGAGAACAATTTCTGGAACTAAAGATGAGTGGCATTCTCCCTTAAAGAGATTGGGTCTTACAAGCAAATGGCTAAAGCATAGGGGTGGGGAGCTTTCTTCATAGTAGTCTGTATGTCGCTAATATTTTAAAACTTACATGCTTTGTGCTCTTCCATTTGGTTTGACCTACATTACAAAGAGTAAAGACACAGAACAGAAACAAAGAACAAGGGTAATTATGCCCCCAAGCACGCACATGTGAAACATGCAAGTGTTTAAACATCTAAATAGAATCCAGGAACAACAATAAGTGGAAAGGTTGAACAAGAAATGCATCAAGAGGGGAAAATATCCTTGCCTCTATTGGTGCCGCTTCTGGGTGGAGAGGCTTTGGGCAAATGCTGCCCATCAGAGCCGTGGTCTACAGTGTCCTCTCAGCAGTGGTCCTGGATCCTCCTTGGGTCCCTTTGGAGCTGCAGCTGACAGCCTGGGTGTCCCCCATTACACTCCCACAGGCCCCTGCTCATTCCTCTCTTTGGCCAGAAGGTGGCAGCCTGGAGATGCTGCAGAAGGCTGGCCCAAAGAGGAGGCATGAAAGGAGAATCTGACTGGGTGCACTGATGATTTCTGTCCAGTACCAAGAGTCACTTCTGTCCTGACTTAGATTAGCTCTGGGGTTTAGAGTTCCCATAAGGGCTGGTTTATTGGGACTGGATGGCGACCTGGAGGGCTAAGCAATGGGAGGGAGACTAAGAAGTAATGGCCCCTTTTCTGAAAGAGAGGCCAGAGGACAGCCATTTTCAGGGTAAAACTGAAAATGGCTGTCCATCACTTTGGTAAAGGGGACAAATGACCATGTGACCACAGTCCCTCTCCCCTTCTCTTCCTGCCTGGATAGGTTTCTCACTTGCACATTGCATTGCTCTGCCCGGGTCCTGATACAGAGCTGGTTACACTGTGGACGCCAACCACTGTCTGAGTTGTAGTTGTGGTGAAGGGAGGGCACTGGAGCCTGAGGGGAACTGTGTGTCTCTGGATACAAAGGAGGGCTGGAGAGGAGAGATGCTCAACTGCGATTAGGCAGACGTAATCCAGATGCAGGTTGAACGCAGAACCACAGTGCCTGTGGGAGCTGCAGTTAGATGCAAGGTGGCGGGGGGCTGTCCTCTGAGCACCTGAGACATGATCTTGGCTCTGGGCACAGCTTGTGGGTCCTTTTAAAGCAGGTGTAGGAGTTGAGGGAGTATGGGGCAGGTAATCTTCCCTCTCTGGAGATTTTCAAGAAAGGAAAATCTGGGGTAAAAGTCTGGAGAACTAATTTGCTGAGAATTTACCTTTTTTTTTACCGCCCTCTCTCTTTTAGTAGATTTTTCTCTTACTTGCTCTAGGGAAACCACCTAACATGAGCCTAATACACAAAACAAACTATGGAAAGACTCCATTTTGTGCAGAATAGAGAAGGCCAGAGCTCTGTTACTTAGGCAAACCCTAGGCTATCTTTGTTCCTCCTGTGGTAGTCTCAAAAGTACCTGCAAATACCACCAGCTCGGCTCATGTGAACTCAGGCTCCACAGTAGGGACTGAATCGGAAGGTCCAACTCTTGGTCCTGCCTGGACGCCCGCTGAGTCAATTTCGATTTATCTTTCTGGACTGAGGAGGAAAGAGGCAGACCACAAGAGTTGCTGGTCCTTCAAGGCTCCTGCTGTTTATTGGAAGTGCAGTTACCTCTCACTCCAAATTGTTGGATTCAGCACTACCTTCTGTATTTTGAAGAAGCATTTTGGGGAAAGCTTATGGTTGGGATCAGGTACCCCTGGACAATCCGAGCCATGGGCTTGGATTCACTTTACTGAGAATGCTCCCAGGTTCCACAGTCTCTCTTGTAAACGCTGGCTGCTTCTGAGTAAGCTAAGGTTTTCTCTCAATGCCATGTCTTCAGGAAGTCACGAGGACTAAAGCTTGTCATGATAAATAGAAAGGAACAAGGGCTTCGGTGAAGTTCCCGTACCGTGCCACACACAGATAGCTCTGTGCACCCCAGTCTCAGGAGCACATCAAAAAGATGTCCTCACTCATTTCAGACAGTCCACCATCCAGAGAAGCATCACAGTCACACCCCTTCAAAGGCATGTTGCACGCTGCATACATGTTAGACATAACATGGTCTCCAAACAGTAAGCACAAATAAACAACACAATCAAACTGCCTAGGAAAATATATCATTTGATGGCTTTTGCTGTGCTGTAGATGTCTGCATCTCCCACCAAAATCCACAGGTTGAAGCCTAACCACTAACGTGACTGGTTTTGGGAATGAGATCTTTGGAAGCTGGTGAAGGTGGGCCCCGCCTAACTGAGATGAGAGCCCGTATAGAAAGGACTCTAAAGAGCTTCACTGCTCCCTTGAGTGTGGGATAACACATCCTAGAAGGTGCCATCCACAAAGCAGGAGCCAGGCAGGCTCAGGCCATGCATAGACTCATCGGGAGCCTTGATCTTGGCCCTTCTGGATTCCAGAGCTCTGAAAAAAACAAACAAACGTGTCTCTTCTTAGCAGTTACCAAGTCTATGTATGGCATTTTGTTATAGGATCCCCAGCCCAGCAAGCCAGACAGAGGGAGGAAGAGGTTTTCCTAAAGTTGTCAACGTTTTTAGTTCATGGGCTACACAGCCTCTGTGGCCAGCACTCAGATCTGCTAGGGTAGCATGTTCACAAGTGTGCCTGACTGTATTCTAACATCACCTGATTTAAAACAGCAGTTAATTGGACAGATCTGTCCCAGGGGCTTGTTTCTAGGACCACAGTGTGCTGACCTCTGTTATCAAACACAATAACGAAGGACAGAGCCACTTTTATAATAACTGTCTGTCTCAAAATGCCCCAGGCGAGGATGGAGCAGAGAGGTGAGGCGTGGGTCTGTGTTTTCCATCCCAGGCTCAACTGGGCATTCATTGACAGAATGGCAAGTGGAATCGCCCAATAAATAAATGATTTATCTGCCTCTCCCTGCTCAGCACACAGGGTTAGATTCCATGTAAGTTGAACATTACCCTTCCCAATCAAACATATAAATATAAAAACAAACATCCACCCTTGCTGTTTATTTTTTCTACGTTCGGTGAATTATTCTACAGTTACCATGGGGTTTGAGAGTACAACCCATCTAAATCACAGTTGGCAGTAGGAAAAATGTCATAAAAGGCAGATTCTGTTCCTTTCTTTCAGGGATAATAGTCACAAAGAGAAACACAGGTTCCAGGACAGAGGATTAGGTGAGGCCAGCCAGTGGCGCAGAGAAGGAATCAGGCTACTTTACTGCCAGTGTTTTACAAGAGAACAGTACCACTGTTTTCTTTATCTTGGTCCAAGGCAAGAGTTCTGGTGACAGTCTCACTGATGCTTGGTCTGGAATTTGAGGTAGGGGCTTAGAGCCCAGCTAAAGGAACAGTGGATGGCTAACTGCTAACTGTGTTTATTAGTAAGGCGAACATGGCTTCAGGCTACAGAAAGGGGCTGTGCCATCCTGAACGGAAACTGAGAAGAAGTGCCTGGCCCCCTAACAGGAGCAAGCTCTCTTTGTAAGAGGGGCATCCCGCTGATCCCTTGTCTGATCTAGGTTCAGCCTCACCTGTTGTTCTCCTCATCTATGCCTACATAACTGTCTCAGGAAGCGAAGTCTCTGAAGAAGAAGGAAGAACTTTAGCAGGACCAGAGACACAATTTGAGGTCTTTGCAGTACAGGGCTGTGGGGGCCATGCAGCCATGGACACCAGTCACTAGGCAGTCAGTAGATCACCTAGACTCCCCTCAGCCCAGAGCCGGGCTCAAAGCCCAGGAGGCCTACCTTGGCCCACTGCTCAAAACCATCTTGAATCTTTTGGCATTTCTTGGGGCGGAGGGGAGTGGGGAAGCAGGAGACAGCACAAAGGAGTTGGGAAATAGTTTTAATGAGAAATATTCCCCCAAAGTTCCCAAGTGCTATGGGTTATAAATGAAGCCATGAATCATGGGGCCGCCTGCAATATTTTATAAGTGGTGCTGGAAAACCGCCTCTAATAAACTTGGGGGAAGATGGATCACCTTTCTGGAAAAGCAGAAAAGGATGTTGAAGGCAAAAAAAAAAAAAAAAAAAAAAAAAAAAAACACCCGAAAACAGGACTGCAATCCCTCCAGTGAAGGGGCCAGGTATCTCCACCACAGCCCATTCCCGGTGCCCCAGCTGTAGGTGCTCCATGACTGGGGCTCCAGGCACGCTTACACGTCAGGCTGAATGTTGGCACCATCGTCACATCTGTTACTACTTCCCAGAGTTGCAGCATTCCTGAATCCAGTTCCCTCAACCCCCTGAAATTGCCTTGCTATCACAGAGGCCACGCACGTTACGGCAGCTGTAGAGAGGAGGAAGGGGAAATACCAGAAAGGGCAGGAGAAAGGATGGAAATAGAACTGGAGGAAGCGGGTAAGGGGAGACTCCGAAGAGGAGAGACAGACAGTATAAGAACACGGGAAGGTATGTGAGGGCAGTCAGCATTCTCCCGAGGCGTAGGTGTTAAGACAAAGAGTATTCATTATCTTGTGCCAGCTGGAGCTGTGACTGCACGGAAATATCTCACCGCGAGTGAAAAGGCTGCCCAAAGAGCATTGGCCCATGGTTTGAGGTTCGTTTTCCAGGTCAGGCAATGGGGGTGGGTGGGGGAACATGACCGAATGGACACAGGCAACAGGCAGGTGGAAACTGACTTGGAATTTCTCCCCATCACCCAAACTCAGGATCATTTTTCTTTTTCTTTCTTTCTTTCTTTCTTTCTTTCTTTCTTTCTTTCTTTCTTTCTTTCTTTCTTTCTTCCTTCCTTCCTTCCTTCCTTTCCTTCTCTCTTTTTCCATTTCTCTACATATTTTAGTACTTTCTCTGCATGTGAGGGGGCATTTGGATCCTGAGCTAGACTTTATGGCCAGGGGTCCTGTGATGCGCAGGACTTATGTAGGACCACTGCTGAGGGACCACCGTATCTATCACAACTCTGCAGTGGGGGAAATAGTAGGAGCTCTACTTGGGATGCAAACAGCTCTACTTGGCTGCAAACTGTGGCTAAAAAGCAGGTGAACAAAGAATAAATATTTCCTTTGTTAAAACAGAAAAAAATATCAGAGGTAAGGAGAGGGTCACCTAAATTGACTTAACGGGAATTCCTGCTGAAGGCAGGCCAGAGTGACTGACCAGATGTCATCTTCTGTCGGGATGATGGAGGATGAAAGATATCAAAGGTGTTCAGGTACTGAGGCGGGGGAGGGGATCTGGGCCAAGCCAATTTTAGCAGCACTCCTGTGAAGGTGGACCTTGAAGAGATAAACTGGAAGTCTGAACGTCCAGCCCTATTTGGGAAAAGGATTTAGAGGAGTCTGACCAAAGCTAGTAAAAGGACGGAGTCCTGGGCAGCTGGAGGGGTGAGGAGCCTCCTCCTCCCACCACCGTGGCTCTGAGCAGCTTGGTTCAACTTTCTATAGCCCACTCAGCAGGAATTTCTGAGTTTATCATGCGCTTGTCACACAGGCAGTTGTGATGACCCAAAGAAATAGCTGAGGGCATGCACCCTAGGAAGGGCTTCACAGCATCTTAGCAACTGTAGGAGGCTACAGTTTGGTGAGAAAATGGGACAGGATGAGAATCTGCTCTTTCTCCGCCTGCCTCTACACACAGCAGTCAGAGCGAGGCACTCCACTGGCTCTCATCTTTAGGGCGGAGGTAGTGATAAGCATTTCAGAGCACTGTGGCGATTACAGCAATTAGTGAGAAGCCCTCTGTGGCTCTGGAGGATCACAGAAGCACCCCCTAGCTACCAAACACTGATAGAAAGCCCAGAGCCTGGCATGTATGTGGTAGATGCTCAACAGAGCCTTGTGGAACGCATGTAGGTGCGGAATGTATTCACGTCCACACTCTCTTTGGGGGCTCTGTCATTTACTCTCAGCCCAGGGAATTGGGGCAACAGAATCAAACATTTACTGTGCACAGAGCCCTCATGCATAAATATTTATTTGCCCTTCAAAATGTTTTCCTGCTGCTGGCGGCCAAGAAGAGAGGAAATGCTATATTTAAGCATCGGAGTTGACGGTTTCTAGAATACAGCCATAATGGGGCCCCAAATAGGTTTCTCCTGTAGAGCTGAGAGCTGAGAAATTTTTACTTCAAAGGTGTCATTTCTGCTCGCGGGAAACAGGTGTCAATCCAGAGCCTAACAATTCACTGGAAATTGTCTCACTCCTGCTGCTCCAGCACAGGAAGAGAGAGGCAGCAGAGGGTGGTAGACTATTTGGTCGCTCGCTTGCTTCTCCCAGGGAGTTAATATCAGCCAGGTTGGTTAAATTCCTGAGTCCTAACCGCCCGCCCGCCAAACCAGGGGCAAGCCCAGCTTTGTAAGGCTGAGAGGAGAGAAACACAGAGTCAACATGAGAAAAGTATCCCATGCAAGCAAGGCCCTCTAACAATGCTAGTGGTCATCATCCTTAATCACTTATTAGAAATACTAGCAAAAGGTCAGAGGGCAAAAAACACTAGAGACCTTTGAGAGGAATGCATTTCTAAGTCCCTGTTAGACTCCCAGCTGTGAGCTGGTTTGCTTATTACAGAGCGGCTCCTGGAGATAACTATGTTCGCCCACAGAGCACTTCAGAGGACACGGTGGCCACCAGGGCAGATGAGAAGAAAGCTAGTTCCTTCAGGCAAGGGGGTTACCTGTCCAACATCATTCCAGGTTCTCTGACTCCTCAGCTAAGATCTCAGCCCTCCCAGGAGAGAATACAAACTCATACAGCAGCCATGGCCGGGCAGGTGAAAGAGATCAAGGAGGTTATGAGTGTAAACTGCAGAAAGAGGGGGTGTGGTTAAAAAGGCTGTGGTAGCCGGTGGTTACCATGAAACACTGCAGGCCATGATTGCCAGCTTTTCTGACCTTCCAAGGAATACAAAATATGGATCTTTAGTAGTGACAACTTAAAAAAAAAAAAAAGTCTCTATGTGTCATATCTGACCTTAAGTTCAAAGTCTTCTATGATCCTGTATCTTCACCTGACTTTCTCCTCCCCCCACCCCTGGAAAACTTCAAGTGTAACCCAAAGGCCTATTCCCCTGCCCACCAGGCCCAGACCACCTAGTGGTCCTCCTAGCCTTCCCGATGGCAAGGCCCGGCTCACCAGGTGTTTCCTATTTAATGTTGATGTACAGATTCTACCTAGAGCAATTTATAAGTTTGACACTGTCAATGGTGGTCTGACTGGCTTCTCAAACTAATACAAAGGCTGCCAGAACCCATTAGCAAATCAATTGGATAGCAGGGTGTTTTTGAAAAGAAAATTATTTTTCTATTTTTGCAGGTTAGACAGTAAAGCTCCCTGGAGGACTCCCGTGGGGGATTCTGTGCCTGCTGCTTTTTCTAAGTGGCAACACCTAACGTTTGAGATTAAAGTTTGAGGCTAAATGGTTTCTCACTTTCCTAGTTCATGCCTTTCCACTCATCAACAGCAGGCTCATGCCTGGCTACCAGTTCAAGTTCCTTGTCTATCATGGGCATTTCAAAACATTTTTAAAAATATTTCTCTCTCTCTCTCTCTCTCTCTCTCTCTCTTTCTCTCTCTCTCTCTCTCTCTGTGTGTGTGTGTACATGTGCAGCACAGCAAAATCAAGAACAACATTGGAAGTCCTTCCACCATGTGGGTTCTGGCGATCAATTTCTGGCTGTGAGGATTAACAGCAAGTACCTTTACCTGCGAGGCTGTTTTGCCAGCATTCCTCGGCCCTTTTCTTGGTCAGGCTATGCCAGACCTGGAACCTGCAGGTTAAGGAGGAGCTCAGATGCATTCATCCTATAAGGCATACACCAGACTCAACCATGAGGCAAGCAGGACAGTGCCTGCAGGGGCCAGGTGTGGGAAATGTGCCACTACTGCAGCAACCTTCAACTTTTGTGGGGACCAGAGACGACAACGGGCTTAGGGGCACCGCCACAGGGTTTTGTCAAGAGCAGAAATTTGGAAGACTGTAGAAAGGTGGTAGCAGGGGAGGGGAGGAGAACCAGCATAGTGCCCACAGGAAGGGGCTCTCTGAAGGGGAGTCTGTTTGTCTGGCTTTACAACACCTAAAAGGTGTCTTTGCTGGCTCTATCCCTCTCTGTAGGGCATCTTCACTAGTAGCTCCAACCTCAGGGTTGCAGCTGCCAGAGCCACTGGTTCTGTTGTCACAGTGGATCAGAACCAAGAGGAGAGAGAGGCTAGCCAAGCAAACCTTTGAGCGACACAATACAATCTGCAGCCACAACAGGTGCAGCCAAATGCATTGTGGGTTGTCAAAGGGCAGAGGGAGTTAGACAGTGGCATCCATGGAATCAGAAAAGAAACATTGAAGTTTGCTAGATGGAAACCAATTTTTTTCACACCTAATTTCAAGCATAAGGCTGTTTATCACTCTCTTTCGCCCTCTGTTACCGGGGACACGTCTTCAAAATTAATCCCTTTTTCTAAAGCAGTGATTCTCAACGTTCCTAATGCTGTGACCCTTTAATAAAGTTCCTCATGCTGTGGTGACCCCCAACCACAAAATTATTTTTATTGCTACTTCATAACTGTAATATTGCTACTGTTATGAATGGTAGTGCAAATATCTGATATGCGGGAGAGCTGGCATTCCACCCCCAAAGAGGTCTTGACCTACAGGTTTAGAACCACTGTTCTAAAAGGGTTAAAAAAAAAAGCCAAAGAAGTAAAAAACAAAAAGTTATGACAGTTTTCATGAAATCAGAGACCAAGAAAGTCAAGGTAAAAGTTCTCCGTGTGGGACAAGATGGCCTGGGAAAACTTACCTAATAAGCTGGATCCAAAGTCTATTAAATAATAAATTCTATCAAAAACAATATCCATTTATCTTGGATAACCAGCGACACATCTCAACTAGCTGATTTCCAAACTATCAAACAGAAGACCTGCCCTTCTTTGAATATTTTCTTTGAAAATATTGGTGAGATAGATTCCCACAAGGCCAAAGATATTACTTTACTGCAGAGCTGTGCATTTCTTAGATTAGTAGGTATTTTTGTTAACCCAGGCTCCTTGAAAAGTGTCTTGACCTTGGAACATGCTGGAAAATAGTTTTACAAGATTTATTTATTATTGAGACAACATTCTGCCTGCATGTGTGCCTGTGCACCAGAAGAGGGCACCAGATCTCACTATTGGTGGTTATGAGCCACCATGTGGTTTCAGGGGACTTGACAGGAAGTGATGTGTATAGTTTCAACTAGCAACTCTGGTGACTCTGCTATACCTTCAGATGTGTTTGTGTGGAGTTGGGTGGGGAGAGGAGGAAAATGAGATGGGAAAGGAAGGTAGGATGGGGGAAAGGGTAGGCAGTGGAATGAGGAGGAGAGTGGGGATATCAGGAGATTGGGACAGAGAGCCAAAGAAGCAGTGGCTCCCATTATTGGTGCTGTACTCTGTCACTGTATGGCCTTATACAAGTCACTTGACCATTCTGAGTTTCACCATCCAGCTCACCCACGGAGCTAAACATCACTGAGTCCTTTCTGCGTCAGAAACCATTTGAAACAAGAGTTATCACTAAACCATTTCATTGTTGTTTCCTGCATCTGCCCACAACTGCTTTTCTCAAAACTTCTTGAGGGGCTGTCGAGAAGTACCGCCTTCAGACCTGTATGCAAACATGTACACACACACACACACACACACACACACACACTTCACATTTGGGATGTGTATAATGGCACGCATGTGTATGCAGGGCAGAGGACAACCTTTTTGTTTGTTTGTTTTTGTTTTTCAAGACAGAGTTTCTCTGCACAGCCCTGGCTGTCCTAGGACTTGCTCTGGAGACCAGGCTGACCCCAAACTCATAGAAATCTCACTGCCTCTGCCTCCCCGAGTGCTGGGATTAAAGGTGTATGCTACCACCCTGCTTTCAAGGTTTTTTTTTTTTTTTCAGGGTTTCTCTTCAGCAGAGTTCTCTGAGTAGGTTAGATGGCCAGCGAGTCCCAGGGATTCACTTGTCTGTACCTCACCAGCTTCAGGGTTGCAGGTTGATGCTATCATGCCCAGTTAGCCACAGCACGCTGAATGGATAGGATGTTCTGACACACGAAACATTCTGATGAGCCACACATGATTACTCTGTAAGTCATTTACTTGCCAGATTTAAAAAAAAAAAGGATATAATAAAATTCACTCAGCCAAAAAAAAATTTTTTTTTCCTAATTTTTTTCTGTTGATTCAGAAGAACCTTCCGGCAGTCGGGCTCCAAGGATCTCATTATGCATGAACATCAGCTCTCCAACTGGAAGGATAGTGAATTAGTGGTTCGCAGCTCCAGGGAATTCTGCGTGGAGCTTATGTATTCCTGTCCAGCTGCCATTTTTCAGAGAGTTTATTCTATGTCAGGCATTGTCCTTTGGGCTTTACATGAATTATCTTTTTGTAATTCCTGCAACATCCCAGCAAGACAGGTATTATCATCTCTACTGTGCAGACGAGGAAACTGGGGCCCAAATGAACACACTTCTTAGGAAAACTATCAAGCAAGAAGGTATGATGGAAAGCCACGACTTCCCAAGTCCTTAACCACCACTGCTACCACTCCAGTCTGCTTCTCTGTTGCTGGGACAAACATTCTGACCAGAACAACTTGGAGAGGAAAAAAAAAATTGTTGTTTGGCTTTACCTGTCCCAAACACAGCCCATCACTGAGGTCTGGAGACAGGAACTGAAGTCAAGGCCACAGAGGAATGGTGCTTCCTGGTGGCTCATTCATCAGATCCATATTCAGCTCCCTTTCTTATACTCCCAGGATCCCCTGCCCAAGGACAGCACTGGCTACAGTGGGTGGAGCCCTCCAACATCAATCATCAATCAAGAAAATCTCCCCCAAAACTCGCATCCAGGTCAGTCTGATGGAGTCAATTGCTCAGTCGAGGTTTCCTCTCCCGAGATGATCCTTACGTCAAGCTGATAAACAAACAAAACCCAAAAATAACCAGCACAGCTCTATCTCCACCTTTCTCATCTATAACCCATGGCAACTCTTTGACAGAGTTTAGGAAGAAAGAAAGGTTTAGAGAGGATGAGATAGATGGTTGTCTGCAAGGGACAATGTGATAAGACTGAGGAAGGTACAGTTACATTCTTTCTCCCACACTCTATAAAGATGTACCTTCTTGCAGATCATATCACCCAGCACCTCTGATTTCCTTCTTACCCAAGGCTTATAATGACATTGTATGGTGAGCTGTGTCTCTCTGGACTAACATTAAGCCAAACATAACAAATATGTACAATACATGGCCCCACTAGCCAAGACCTGGCAGACATCACTAATCAATCACAGCTACTTTCCCTAAAGTGGCTGAATGTAGCCCTGCACCCTTGCTGGCAGAGGGTTCCAGGCAGGCACAGTCAGTTCTTTCAGGTTGAGATTTGAAAAGAAAACAGTAGTTCTTCACCAGTAAGTCTCATGGGTACTGTGGCGAAGTAGAAATAGCAGGTGTGTAGAAACGGGGAAATTCAAGTTTTTACATTGGTTTAGACAGGAACTTGTTTGTGACCTTGTGTAAGTTATGTCTCATCCAGAGGCTAGGTTTACTTCTTTGTAAGTGAAGGAGTGGTTTTTGTGCCTTGGGGAGCTCACTGTTTCTCCCAATAATAACATCCTAGTCTCTGACAGGCGCTCAAAGCCAAGAGGAGTTCATCAAGGCAGAGAAAGGCCCTGTCTGTGTTAATAGAACCATGTCGCAAACTTGTGTAAGAAAATATGCCCACAGATGTGAAAACCACCCTGGAGAGCCCACTCCTCACCTCGTCTGTACTGTTGCTGGATAGAGCTGTAAGTGGAAGAAAAAAAGCAAATACCGAATCATTTGTTCAAATTAAGAGAGACAAGCTGGCAGGAGACCCTCCTCCCGGATGCCTGCAGCAGGTGGTCTCCTTGGATTGGAACCTCAAGCACGGGGGCCAAAAATCTATCCTAAGTGATGTGGGAAGCGGGATTTGCAGGCATAGCGGCTCTGTTCCCGGCCTTTGTTCTCTGTGCCTGGGTGGGAGCTTGCAGTTACGTGTTGAGTAGAGACGGCCTGTCACAGTGGCTGACATTCAGTGGGTGCTCTGTGTCTGGCCACCGTTCAGTGCTTGCACCTTCCCAGCAATCCCACAGCATAGTGGGTCTTGCTGGCCTTTCTGGTAACACATTCGTTCCTAGACATTGGGACTCCAGATTCCTTGACTTTAGCCAGATATTCTGGTTTCCTTAACATGGCTCCTGGAGAATTTCAGACTTTATTATCTTCTCTGCTGGATTACAAACTCTAGGAGGGCAGAGGCCAGGTCTGAATTGTTCACTGCTGTACCTATGATGCCTGGCAAGAGAAACAGCATCAAAAGGGCAGGTGCCAGTCAGACTTGGGTGAATGTATGCTCAAGTTGATAACCTAATGGAATGGAGGTTCTCACCCTTCCTAATGCTGAGACCCTTTAATACAGTTCCTCATGTTTTGGTGACCCCCAACCATAAAATTATTTTCATTGCTACTTCATAACTGTAATTTTTCTACTGTTATGAATCATAATGTAAATATCTGACATGCAGGATAACTGCTATGTGATCCTGTGAAAGAGTTATTTGACCCCCAAAGGGGTTGCAACCCACAGGTTAAGAACAACTGCAATAGAATTCAAGGGCCATTTCTTCTTCCTTAGAACTACAAACTTTCTGAAAAGAAGTAGGGTAAAATATACTCAGTGATGGAGCACAGACATGCCTAATACTGTTCACCTAATGACACTGCAGAAGCATGTTCTGATACTTATGCAATGGTATAAACAGCTAACGGCACACCTCTTAACCTACAGTTCTATTCTTAAGTGACTGATGACTGTATTTACCAAATGCCTGCTTGGAGTCAGGTGTTGCACTGAAGGTTTGATATGATTGGCTTCCTTTGTTGTCCTAACAACCCAAGCTGGGTACAATTTCATAGCTCTATTATACATGGAGGGAACTGAAGGTCTGGGATCATTGGTGCATTGCTCAAGATCACAAACTGAGAAGGTTTAAATGGCAGAGCTAAAACTCAAGCGCCACCATGATTCCACATCAGGAGGTTACATGTGCAAAACTGCTGGAAATCCAGACACACCCAAGACTTGATTCCGTTTCACTAGGATGGAACATAGCTGTGAAGCTTTGAACCATGTAGCTGCCATTTTGCCCCCATGAGGGAAGTCAGTTTATGGTGAAATCAGTTTCTGGCACAGAGAATAGAAATGCAAAAAGAAACTGGGCCCTTGATGAACTAACTGAACCTAATTGGGGTAGTATTATTGCAGTGACAGAGTTAGAGGATATTATGACTTACTTTGCCTGGGTTTTGATGGTTTGATTTGTGAGACAGCAGAGAGGCACAGACAAGATAAGGCTGAGTGCACACCAGTCATTGTAGGTTTAACACCTTATTGTGCCTTTACTAAGTTAGGTAGTTGCAGGCACTTTTCTCCTCACCTATATAACTGTTTCCCTCTTCTATCAAATGAGGTGCTTCAAGCAAGTTGTGGCTAAAATCTCAGTTCAAATGGCATGTGACTCAGTAGGGGAAACTGAGGGCCAAGAAATGTAGTAGTGGCTCCCTAGGGCTAGAGAAGGCATAGTCTCTCTCTGGTCAGCTAGAAGTAGTGACTAGGAATATAAAAAGGTACATACACTCGCCTTAGCTTTCTTGCCTTAATTTTCCTCTTTCTATTGGAATCCTAGGGACCTTCAAAGGCCTTTGCCATTCAAATAGTCACAGCTCAATTCAAGGAGCTGGTGACTGTTCACTTAGAATCCCAGGTTACACCAAGATTCCAAGAGAGAATTACTTATGATCACATAGGATTATATAGCAGAGCTAGTTTACACTCAGGTCTACTTGAGATCAAAGCACCACAGAGCAAGGCAAGGTTGTGACTATTGGAAGGGAGCTGTCTGGGGTCTAATAAACATTTGCAGTCACAAAGTTAGAGAATATTATAACCAGACCCTGGAGCGTGGAGAAGACTAGGCTAGGAACACACAAAGGTGTTTTGTTTGGCTTACATGCTACTTTAATAATGAACTGTAAGCTAGAAATCCAAATTGCCACCTTTTCTTAGGGGAAAAAAGATCTGAAAAGAACAGACTTTGCAATTCTATATAGTATGTACTGGATAAAGCTGCCTTGGGGAAGAATGCTGTTACAAGTAAGTGAAAACTCAAGCCAATAAGTTCCAAAGGCTTAGAGGTATATTAAAAGGCAAGGTTGGTTCAATTAAGAGCTCAATTTCTGTTTGTATCTCCACTCTTTCTGCTAAGAAACTGATCTCACCATAAGCTGACTTCTCTCATGGGGACAAGATGGCAGTTACTTGGTTCTAGGCTTTACAACTACATATTATTCTAGTGAAATGTACTTGAGCTTTGAGCTTCAAGTGTGCTTGAAATTTCAGTAATGACCAAGAGCTTTGAGCTAACTGGGTCATGAACCAGTCTCTGTCATTTGGAATCCCATGCAATAGGTTGGTTTAGACTCAAACTACCCAAAAGAGTGTTAGGCAGATGCATGGGATTCTCCTGTTTGGCTTTGCCTAGCTAAGGTTGGGTCTTATCCCAAGCACACAATGACTGCCTAGCCCAGGAGGGTGGAAGTTGTACAGAAAAGACAGCCTCATTGTTCACTAGGCCTGGTGCCCCTTTTGGTGGGCATGTGTTTTTCAATTCTCCATAATCCCATTGTATGATACAGCTCATCTTAACCATGCATCTTAGATATTAAGCAATGAATCTAATTCATGCCCTCCCTCAAGTTAATGAAAGAACATGTAGGTATGCAGAGATACATGGAAGTCTGTTGATAAGTCAAGATCCTCTTACAGATGGGGAGTTAGGAGCTAAGGATGCAGAACATGTTCCAAGGTTTCATTCAGGTCAGCCAAGGATTCAGCCAAGATGGCCTGAGGGATCACAAGAATATTTCTGTGTTTTCTGGAAGATGCTAGTACCTTTGGAGTAGAAAGGGGCACCGGGCATTGTCAGCTAGTAATAATAAGTAGAAGAAGGAGTTGGAATTTTGTGAGTTAGCTGAGGACTAGCCTTGATTTCATAACAAAGAAAGGTGCTGAACTCAAGGAAGATCTCACACTGAGACCAGGATCCAGGCATCGAGGCTTACTATAACCAGAGAACCTGTGTCCTAGGAACTGAAGTACATGATGGCTGGCAATATCACAAGCTATGGCCTTGCAAACCTTAATTTCTTTACCAGTTTTATGAGGTGTCAGGGAGTAATCTCTAACACCCAGTTGAGTCAGAAAATCCTTTTTTTTTTTTTTTAAACTTCTAGAAAGGACTCTTATCCTTTACTTCCCCTTTTCCCTCCACTGTTGAAACATCCAGCCAGGGATCCACATGTGTTTGAATAAGTCCCACAAACTGGATTCTGGAAATAGGACATCATTCTGAAGATTACTCAAGTGCTCACTGCAGAAGGAAGCAGCCAGAAAATTCACTCACTACAAAAAAAAAATATATATATATATAGTTTCAACCAGGTACCAGGCACCTGTGTAGAATAATAGCAAATAAACACAACACAATAAAAAGAAAATTAACAGGACCAAAAGCTCTTCACTGATTCAGCCCTGTTTTTTTTCCACTCAAAACTGACGTGGAGAGAAAAAAAGTGGGAAACGAAACCAGTGTTTATCAAAAATTAATCAGCATTCATTAAATCATACAAGCATACATAAACCTGTATAGTAATAACTACTTTGAAAACTGAAATGCCAAGTGTGATAGGAGTTTAAAGAAGAGAAAATGTATTCAAGGAGGAGAGCTGATGCCTGGGCTGAAAGCAAGACGAAGAGGTGCCGGGAAATACTTCCATATTGCGACAGTAGCATGTATAAAGGCTCTGCGGCTGGAGGATAACAGGATGGGCTGGTAGGGTGGGAAGAACTGGGTGTAATTGGAGAAAAGTGGGGAATGAGACTAGAAACAAAACATCCAAAGGTGTAGCTACCCTGTACCCTACAGGGAGAATCGCTGGAAAGTAGGTGGTCGTGGAGGTGTGACTGGGTCTCACAGTGGACGCTTCCCTGTAGAGAGCAGCAGTGTCTGGCAGTCCCCGCTAGGGCGCTGTGCATTCTGACAACCTTGATCCCCAGCTGTCCAGCGGCTCCACACCTTTCCCTACCGGCAATCCCTCCCATATAGGGATGGGGTGCCACGTCCGCAAAGGCCCAGAGCAGCTCTTAAGTGTTCACAGTGGAGACCCAATTGTCAGGTGTCCCTCCAGAGAGTAAAATCCTGGAAGCAAACGACACGCCCCTGCTTGTGCGCACACACGTATGTATGGTGGTGCCTTGAGCAATCTGTCAGAGACCTTTTCCCTGAACAAGCGATGATTTATCGGAGGGTACTCTGTTCCTGCTTTTCCCTTGCCCTGTTTCAGGAACACGCACGCACACCATGTGTTTTTTGTTTAGCCTGACACATTCCAAGTACAATGTGTTGGTGAAGGGCCTCCTTAAGAAGCAGAACAAGAGCCTGGCCCTCATCTCCTGGTCCCCGTGAGTCGTCAGGACAGCTCGAGGAGCCACTTTCTTGGTCAAATTTTGAGAGATGTCAACAGGCTCTCAGGATTTAAAAACAACTCACTTCATGTACATAAAGCTGGGAGGAGGGGATGCAGAGGGGTCGGATGTCATCTTTTGGCACCTCACACGCAGCAGATACTTGTTTCCTTGAGAACTTTGACTACTAAGTTCTCATTACTTCAAATCACCCCCTCTTTCTCTTCACACTGTTGCCCCTGACTGAGCACCCCTCCCATTGGGATTCAGGGTCCCTAGAAGGCAGGTAGTCTCCCCAGCGCATCTCTATACTCTGTGTATTTTCTTTTATGGCAATGATCTCATGTTGTATCCGTTAGGTTTATTTCTGATGTCTTGTTTGTCCAGGGGTCAGCAAGCTGTGACCAAGTGAGCCAAGGTCAAGTTCAGTCATCACTCAGTTTTGATTTTTCACTCTGTATGTGAAAGTGTGTATACATGTGCGTATGCATGCATGCGGAGGCCAACATCAACTGGCTTACTCAACTGCCTTCTACCTCCTTTCTCAGGACAGAGTCTCTTACTGAACCTGGAGCTTGCCTATTCAGCTAGACTGGCTGGCCAGCAAATCCCAGGAATCCCCCTGTCTCTGCCTCCCCAGCGCTGCTATCTCAGGAACATCCTGCTATACCTAGCCTTTACATGTAGGTGCTGGAAATCCAGCTCAGACTCTCCCGCTTGCATGGGGAATCACTCTGCCATCCGAGCCATCGTCCCAGTCCTCACCCTGCTTTGGAGAAGGGATCTAGCTATGAATCCCCAGGCTGTCTTGAAATATACATCGTAGTCCAAGCCCTTGAACCGACAATCTTCTTGCCTCAACATCCCCAGGGCACAAGTGTGCACCAGCAAGCTGAACTCATTGCCTGCTTTTTGTAAGTGAAGTTTTCTTGGGCTACAACTGCATTCCTTTCTAGGCCATCTGACAATTCATTGATATCTTGGCCCAACAGAGGGCAGAGAAGAGTAGCTGTGACAGATGGTTTTGCGGCTTTCTGAGCAGAAAAATCTTTGCTATCTGGCCCATTACAGCAAGAAGTTCAGTGACGCCTCCTCTCAGCCGTCAGCTCCGTGAAGCGGAGGCTTGGTCTGTCTTGCTTGCTGATGTCACTGTGCCTCGTCCAGAGTCTGTACCATTAAGAGGCGATGATGATGAGCACCTGTGGAAGGTCAGGCCCTGGAAAGCACCAGGCCCTCGTGAAGTCAGTGATCCAGGGTGTGAGCCTTGAACCTCCCCGCCCTGCCTCTACCTTTTCCGTTTCTCTCTGTTCAGCTTTCCCTCTACCCTTTTCCTGAGTTATAGCCCAGGAAAAGATGTTTTACTTTTATAACAGTGTCTTATAAAAAACCAACAGTGACAAGAGGCGAAATTTTGGGTGGAGGAACGTCAGACTGGATTTTCAAAGAGCAACAAAGCAGTAAATATTCGCAGGCCTGAGTTATGAGGCCACGGGGAGCTGTCTGTAGTTACAATAGCCAGCTCAAAAAAGGTAGCCCCAAGTGGAGAGAAAACCAGACACTTCAGAAAAGCAATAAACAAACAAATAAATAAAATTCATCAGTTGATTTTCTTCCAAGTGGGTAAACACTTTTTGATGAGTGTCTGGGCAAGTCTTAATAAAGCATTTCAGAAAACACTTTTGTAATGCAGTCAAGATTTTTAAAGCCACCTAGTCATGGGAAAACACTAGGAACAATCCAACCGGACACAGTGATAGAATACTTTGAAAATTATAATTTGATCAGAGATATCCAGTGTAGATTTATGTGAGGGAGAGTTTAATACCTAACCTGCTGGAAGTACATTTTCTGGATAAATTACTACACAGGAGATGAGAGAGGAAGAGAGGCAGATGCTTATATACACTCTAGAATGCCTGGGGCTTGGCTTTACATATTATTGGGCAGCAAGATGTATGGGGGCAATTAGGAGCCCAGTGAATACACAGTGCCCAAAACAAACTCATTTCATTTGTCAAGCTGGACAAAAGGTAAGTGGCTGGGTGGACTGAGAGAATTTTGCTGCTTATAAATAACCTACAAATAGATAATTTTAAAATAATCCAGCCAAACACAGTTGACCTTCAAGCTCTCTGGTCACCTAGAGATATTTGTTTCAAATCTTTTGGCCCAAACGTAATGCAGGTAAAGGTGTGGCATAGCTGGGAAGGGCATTGAAGGACCAGACCATCCATCTGTGTTGTTGCTCGCTGAGGCACCTGGAGATCAGCATCCCTCCACCATAAGCCATGTCTGCTCTCCATCACCTGCACCCACTGAAAATGCAGTTCCTGACATCCAGGAGGCCCTTAATAAATATCCAGAGGAGAAGACTGGAAAAGCCAGCTATCGTTGATGTATCCCAAACAGTCCGGAGATCCTAACCAGGACCAGGATTGGGCTAGGGGGTGAGGGGGTGCACCTGGGCACACCATGTAAGGAGACACAGATGCTGGCTGCACATTTACATCCTCCGGATTCAGGGCCTCCTTAAACAGTATGTCCTGGACACATGGCTTATCTCATCCTTAGCTAGTGTCTATCCTAGGCTGGTTGTTTTTCTTGGAATTGAACCTAGTGTACCATGCTCAAGTGGGAGAGATGACATACTTTACTTCAAATACGGGGGTGGGGGGAGGGAGTAAAATTCTTAAGATTCCAGCTACCTATTAGAAGACAAGTTATTCAGAGCCACGCTGAGGTGTAAGCCTATCCTCATCGCATTCAGGAGACAAGTAAACAAGCAGGTTAATTGGCTGTGAGAATATGCGCAAGTCAACAAGGAACACTACAGAGCCCCACCAAGTGGAGCTAAGAGAGTAGAGAGTAAGATGAATTTCAGAACCGTAATGACTCAGAAGCAAAGCGGCAGACATCAACTGGACTTTCTCTCCCTTATTACACTCTAATAGGAACTTGAGAAAGCTATAAAAGGTAAAATTACCCTAACCCAGAGAGTCCCTCATATACGTAATTGTGACTTTCCTTGCTTTCTGACCAGTATTAAGTGAGTTCAGGAAAACAGGAGTTCGGCCTAATCAAGCATGGATCCCTTATGGCAGATCCTGTGGGCCATTCAAAATGGACTTCACACCAAAAGCACCTTTGCCAGCACTGCAAATGGAGAGCATGTGGATTCTCCGGGCACAGACCGTATTCTGCCCCTTATTTACCACCACTAACTGACCGACACACACTCTCTCTGAGACCAAACCTTCCGTTTGAGTCTGAGTCGACACTTCTGCATCGCACAGTGACTAGACCGCCCACCCAAGTCTTTCAAGAAGGACAAGTAAGCAATGGACTCTGGCTTTTCCATCTGAGGCAGGCCCAGGCTCAGGTGTGCAGCGTGTGTGTGCACAGGAGTGCCCGAAGAGAGGCTAAATTGATTACGAGATACAATTGAGCATTTTATTACCTTCGGGGGAGGGGGGGGAGGACAGGAAACATAAAAGCAGGAGTTTCGTGCCAGATGTAAGAACTGAACGCTCTGCTTCCCTGATTAGTGTCAGTGGCATGTGCTTTGAATGAGGAATGCTCGAAAGTCTCCCCAGGTGAGCGCTTGGTTTCACCCGCATCATTGGTGTCAGACGTGTATACGCTTACTCTTCTCAGGTGGGACCCAGATGAAGTTCAGGTTCATCTCGCTTAGAAGGGGCTGAAGAGTTCTTTGTTTTTTTTGTTTTTAATTTAGAAACCAGGGTGATTTTTTTTTTCTAGGAAAAAGACAAAAAAAACCTCTTGCTTGGAACCTGAGGAAACAGCATTGAGTGTGAGGTGGCCCCAAGAGGACCAAAGGAGGTCACAAGTGCTTCCTTAGCTAATCCACCAGGGAAAGCTCTCCTGTCTTCCCCACTGCCAGAGTGCATTCTTTTCCAGATGTCAGCTTGATGGTGGCAGCTTTCTTTTGATTCTATATTCTGAACTGAACAAATTCTTCATATGCCCATAACCTTTGGTTTAGAACTGCTACACCCTAAGAACATTTCTGAATTGGCAAAAAAACGGCACAAAAAATGGCACCCAAGTTGTATGTGCAAGGATGTCCCCTGGAGCTCCCTGGAAAATGGAAGTACCTGGGAACCACCCAAATTTCCCTGTTGGAGGAGCTGGTTGGCATGGTCCATCACGACCCAGGGAGACCAATTGCCACCTTTATGGGGGAGGTATTAATGATGCTAGAACCGTTCTACATACCATTTTAAAATGAAAAGTTAGATTCCCACAGAGTGCCCATTGTACAAGCCAAAGGGTAAGCGTGTGGACAGGCAAGATCTGGGAAAACTTCACAAGAGCATCAGCAGTGGCTGTGTCTAGGGGAAGGATTATGAGTAAACTCTTTCTAACTTTTGGTTTGTGTCTTACAGAAATTTTCTGTTACGAAGTAACATAGAAACACACATCACACACACACACACACATACATACACACTCTCCACTGGTACCTCCAACTCAATCTTTATTTTTTATTTTATTTATTTATTTTTTTATTTTTTTATGTTTGTTTTGTTTGGGAGACAGGGCTTCTCTGTGTAACTCTGACTTTTCTGGAACTTCCTATGTAGACCAAGCTGGCCTCGAACTCGCAGAGAACTCCTTGCCTCTGCCTCCAGAGTGCTAATACCAAAAGTGGGCACCCCCATGCCCAGCTTCCATCTCAATCTTTGTAAGGCTCCGTTTACATTCTATCCTCACATCTATCCCATCTCTGCAAGGATGCAATTTGGTGTGTGTAGGCTTCATCCACAAGAGGTGGCACCATGGCAAACTGGCAGGGAAGATGAGGGCCTGCTGGTAGCTGGTGGCATCATATGCGCCTCCTGCTAGGGGCTCCGCGCCTATGCCCAGCACCTCATCCCAGGATTCATTAACCTTTTCTGGTGAGCGTTCAGATTCCTTCCTCACCACCTTGGAAAAGACTGGGATTTTAAAATTCCTCAGCACCTTCCCCTCTCTATATAAAGATAAGAGAATTATTTACTCCTCCCTCCTGTTGGAATATATCATCTCTTCCCTCAAAGCTTGTCTCAGCTCAGTTTTTCCAGGTCTTCAGGGCTGTGGTACCCCAGCAGCATGGCTATCAACACTCAGCCATCTCCTCATCCCCCCTTCCCCATGCCCTTGTGAACCCATTACTCTCCATGTGAGGTTAACATCTCATTGACCTCTCCCATTTAAGTCTTCAGGCTCATTCCCTCCCCAAATATGGCAGAGGAGGGAGCTCCTGTCTCCACCATTTGGTAGCAGCAGAGAGAGGAATCCTGTTGCTGTCATCACCTTGGCAGGTGCCACCCCTTCACAGCTGACCCTGTAAGTCATCTCTGTGGGCAGCCCTATGATCTGTACCACAGTGGGAACTCTTTACAAACCCAACTGTTTTCCCTTCTGTAGCACCGTGTCTTCAAGGAGAATAAATGTCACCGGGGAGACATGATACAAACCTTTTCACTCAATAGCAATCTGCTTCTACTTCACCCTGTGACTGAGACTATCCTACTAAACTGTCCTGTACACTACATCAGTGTCTTGGGAACCTGACTCTGTAAATCTTTGTCTTGATGGCTATCTCCTAGAGGAAAGTCAAGAGCTTTGATTTTGAAAGGGTTGGATCTGCCTTATCTCCTATTTCCCCCCCTTAACTGTGTGATGCTGGGCAAGACATTGTCCCTCTCTGATGGTCACCTATAAAATGATAATGTGTGTCTCAAATGCTTTCAGAGGAGAAACCTCGGGTAGAGCCTGTGATCTGTACTTGCTGCCCCACTCTTGAGCTTTCCCCTAGAACTCTCAAGCACGGAACCTACCACCAACACCAAGAGTGGCCAACCTTGAAAGAATACTCTGAATTAATTGTTCAGATGCGGACTCACTCCCAGCTTGCCTTGCCTAGTGGAGAGGAACAAAGTGATGGGACTGAGGGAGTTGTTGTCTGTGGGTCAGGGTTTATCTTACCCCCTGATTGCGCCCACACCTCTCCCTTTAAACAGACACAGTTGAAGCTGTTAAATGAGCCGCAGCTGGAATGTAGACAGGTAGAGTGTCCATTTTGGGTTGTGATGAATGAATTGGACAGAGGGTTTCCGCAATTTTCTCCTCAGCTGATGTGTTGTGTCTCAGGCTTTTATCCAGTGCCAAGTTAACATTTAACTGGATGGAAGGGGAATTAGGGAGCTTAGGTGACCCCTGCCCATGGCTATTAGAACTGACTTCTCGACAGCCCCAGAAGGAAGGGTTGGGTGGGGTTTACTTTACCCCATTCAAGAAGAGGACCCCTCCCTCTTATGTGTCACAGTAAAGCCAGCCATAGAAAGATCAGCAAAAGGGCAGACAGATGATTTCGTGACAAACCCAGGCTCCTGAGGTGGGTTCCTGACAGGGCTGGCATTAATGGCTTGAGAAAAGAAAGGAGACGCCTGAATTTGCTGGTGACAGGCACAGTATCCCCATACATGTTCTCTGTCCCTGTCGTAGCCCAGGCTCCTGGCGAAGGTAGAGGATGCTTCGCTCAGGGTTCCCTGTAAGGCCCTAGAAACAGCCAGCCATAGAATGATGGAATGAAGGTGCCAGGCAGGGCTTCCTTAACATCATTACTCTAAAAACAAAAGCAGCTAGCAAACAAAATCTTTCTTCTGAACTGAAGCATCACGAGAGAACTTGGAGAAGAATCTTTGCAGGAGTCCAGCCCCAGGCTTCTTTCTGTCCCCAAATCACACCATTTGAAATTGGTTTAGGGTGAGCAAACTCAAATGCACCCCCGCTTACAGTCTACCTTTATATGGTATCCTACTCTCACCATTAAAAGCCTGGATTGTGGCTGGCTATGTAGTCTTCAATAGGATGTATATAATCCCTGGGGCTCAGTTTCCTCATCTGTGAAATGGGACTTCTCTACTCAGAAAATATTCATTGTGGGTTTAGTTTAGCTAGACACACTCTAGGCATTGGATCGGTAGAGGTGACCCAGACGAACCTGCCCCACATCTAAAGTTACCGCATGGTAGGGGTAATTGCAGCACTCAGTTCTTTCCTTGTTCACTCAAATCACCACTAACTTCAGATGTGATTTAATAACAAAGGCTGTTCTCCCAGCTAGGGAGTATATGTTTGTAGAGAAATCATACAGACGAGACTCAAGGAGGCAAAGAAACTGCACGCTGGCTGCCCTGCTACAAGTGTGGACCAGAATGCACACTCTAGCCTCGTCTTCATATTTCTATGCATAAGGCACCTGGGAACTACGTTCTAGTCCCATTGTCCCAACTGTGGGCCACAGGCTTGGGGTTTGCCCGCTCTGTGCCTACATTATACATGTGAGAAGTTAGTGACACCTGCCTGAGGTCAACCTCGGTAGGTGGCTGCCACTGTGTGGAAACCAGAAAGCCATCCCCTCCATGGCCCTGTCTGACTGCAATGGCTGAACCTTGTGAAAGCTAAAGATAAGACTTAGCTCTTTTCTAGACAGTTGGCCCTCTCCTGCCCCCAACTCAATAACACTGACTTTATAACCACAACTCACAGATGTAAACCTTAGCACTCATTATCCCCGTGTCCCAGGATATCTATTTTCAATCACTGAGAAATTGATTTCATTTTAGTAAGAAGTGTTCAATAAATACTGGTAGAAGTAAGCACACGGGAATGGCATTCAGATGTTCACAGCATGTAGACAGGAAGGCAGGTACCCTGGCACTCTGCTATATGGAAATGTGCTCTCTGGTGCCGACATGATGTCTCAGGGGGTGCTTGCTCAATCCCTAGAATCCACATAAAGGTGGAAGGAGAGAACCAGCACTACAAAGCTGTTCTTTGATCTGCACATGGTGCTATGGCGTGTGCGCATGCACAGACACACACATATCACATGCAATAATAATGATAACTTAGCAATGCCCACTATGCACCTTTCTCTCTTTAAGGCAATGCCCTCCTGCACTTTCTTTCACACTGTTTCTTCCATGAGCAGGACACATGCCAGGTTCCTGGGGGAATGAGAGAGCTCAATACCTGACTTCCTCCTCTACGTGTTTGTAGCTATAAAGCTAGGACAGAAGTGAGAATATACATATATGTGTATATGTATATGTGAGTGTGTGTGTGTTACAAACATGAAAAGAAACAGAGGTATTAAACAGGAAGTAATCATCACAGTGACTGATGGCACTGATAGATGACGCGATGTTAGATGAGTTGCTAGAAGGTTTCTCTGAGGTATTAGCCCTGAGCTGAGATGTGGAGAGAGCACAGCAACCATTGAGAGGGGCTGGGATGGCATTCCACAGGGAGGTGTGGTACCCACAGGCATGCTTCTGCCTATCTGGAGAAGTTCTGCTCATAGCAGAGTGCATACAGGATGGTCGGACAAGATGGGGATAGCCAGACATGAATGGCAGGGAGGGCCTGGGTGAGAAGCTTGACCCAACCTGGGCAGGGAACAGGTTTTTGGAGAAGAGGAAGAAATCAGGGAATGAAGGACTTCTGGCATTCTGGCTGGATCTACTGATCAGATCATGGTGCTCTCTCTTTCCCAGATGCATTTGGTGTCGATACCTTAGTTCTTAGAACTGAACCAATTCCTCCTCATAACCACTAAAGAGTTATACCACGTTTCCTTATTTGTTCGGGTGGTTTATGCCTTTCAGAGGGGATGCCGTAGGGCAGTGGTCTCAACTTGTGGGCCATGACCCCCACAGTGGTCACGTATCAGATATTTACATCATGATTCATAACAGTAGCAAAATTACAGTTACGAAGAAGCAACAAAACAGTTTTATGGTCGAGGCTCATCACAACATGAGGGACTGTATTAAAGGACTGGAGCATTAGGAAGATTGACAACCACTGCTGTAGAGATGGCCTTCCGGAAGTTCCCAGTGTGTTACTAGATTCCCAGCGAGGCTCCCAGGCCTGGAAGGCCATTTATTTCCCTTGCTTTTGCCATCCTCTGTGGACCTGACTCAGCCTGTTTGGACTTTGCGTGGAGCCTCACTCTGGGTGTGAGGAGCATGCAGCATCTCAGCCACACGTCAGGACAGCTGTTGTCACTCTTCTCTCTCTTCCCACCACAGGGTCAAAGGCACTCTTTCCCAAGTCTTGTCTCCTCCCAAGCCATGCCACAAATATCCCCAAATGCAATTTTAGGTTCTGGATATAAGCAAAGATTAAGAAGTGTTTGACTGAGCAGAAATGCTGACAGTGACTGGGGCATGCTTTTCTTAGATGACCTTTGAACTTCTTCCCAATTTAACGATGCTAAGTTTCAATTTCACATCAGTTCAGGATATTGTCCTTCCAGGGCCCAAAGACAGTAGGCAGGACACTGTTGCCTTGTTTCCATAATTTCCCTGAATGTTACTACAGTTTTTCATGGTCAACAACCAAGCAATGCATCTAGGGATTACTCCTCTTAAAAAAAAAAAAAAAAAATCTAAGACGTTATTGAGATTGCGATTCACATGATTTCTGCTTCAGCTGTACAACCCTAAACTCAAGTATACTCACAGATGCAAGAGCAGCCCTCTCAAGGCTGACCAAGTTTTGACTGTTGTCATCACCTGAGAACAAAACCTCACTGCGAGTGCTTTGGCTATCAATGTCCATATCTCAATGCACCTACTTGGTACTTAGAAGCTGCTGATCTACTTTATAGCTCCCAGATTTCTCCATTCTCATCTTCCATTGACATGGAGTCATGAAATATGTGGTTGTTGATACCTGGCCTCTTTGACCTGGCATGCTTTAAGGCCCAACTAGATAAATGATAGCAGGTCTCAGTATTTCATTCATTTTCATGGCCAAGTTCCCTTCTATGGCCATAGCACAACAATTTGTCCATTCAAATATCAAAGGATGCTGGAACTGTTCACTGTTTTTGACTGATGTGAATAATGTTGCCATTAACATCTGTTTACAGGCAAATGCTTTCACTTCTTGTTAGAAATTATTTTCATTTTTCCTTTGAGTAACTTTTCCCAGTGATAAGATAGCAATAACCACTGTCACAACCAGCAACTTATAGTGCAGTTCTGCAGCAATTTCCTCTGAGGAGGGAAGCTCGTAACACTCAGGAAGTGCTCAAAATTTACAAGTCTGAGAGCTCAGATGCACAATGCCCTTCCCCCAAGGTTATACAAACAATAAGGGTTGCTGAGGAGCTGAGGAGTAGAGACTGATTGGCCAAGCCTCCTGCCAGCTGTTCGATGAACTCAGGGTTGTAGCCTTTGGGTCGTTACCCAGGCTGGGCTGGGCTTTCTGATGATGTAGCTGTCCTCAAATCATCTATGTATCTCTAACCCCTCACTTATGCTCTCTATATAATGTGCATAAACCCATTGCTTTGCTAAGTTGGACTTTGGTAGAATCCTTATTCTCATCTTTTCTGTCTGTGTGTGTATCTGGGGTGAGTAGATATTTGTCTATGTCCTTCTAGGGAAAACGGTCACAACATGTGCTTGTCATTCACTGTCAGGAAGTCTGTCTCACTGGTTCCTCTGACTATCAGATGCTAGTGACGTTTGTTCTCTACAGAGGAGGCACCCAAAGCTCATGCAATCCAGCAACAACACAGACTTACTTTATGGCTTTTATACTTGGCCCTACTAAGCAAATGTGGATAATTCTAAATGACCCAAATGTGAAAAATATAAAACTGGACCCTGAAAACTGGCTTCTGCAGAGTCCTGTACCCTGTGAGACTCAAGCCCCCAACTTCAGAATCACTTATCTAGAAGAGAGGTGATGTTTTTCTTCAGAGTTTGCATCCAAAGTCCCTCCATGTTCCTAATGGCCTGACGCCAGTGTAGGAGAGCATCACTGCAAAGAAACACATGCAGTAATAGACAACCATACTTAGGTTTGTCCTATCACCTTGGCAACCTCTGTGGCATGGTATCCACATAGAGTTGTAGAAAGAAACACCTACAAACAGTTAAAGGGAACCTAGTCTTTACCCGAACCTCTTATTCTTACTTCCAGGAAGACTCTTTGTTCTGCACAGATACATCTCAGGGAGAATGGGGACATCCCTGCAGCTAAGATATTTTGGCCCTAAGCTAATCTTGACTCCTACAAACTCTTAGGTCCTTCATTCTACGTGTTCACCAGATTTCTTTTGACAGGGTATATTTGGACTACATTCCTTAGGATAGGACATGCCTTATATGGGACAGGAGCCAGGGAAGGGTGGAGCTATAGGAAGTAGAAGTAGTGAAGAGAGGTGACTGTCACATATACAGTCACGTGTTACCTAGTGATATATGATTGGGGTATGTTCTGAGAAATCTGTCCCTGAGTGACTTTTGAATATGTGTAACACATAGCCTGTTGTTCCTTGGGCTATAATGAGTAAAACATCACAGGATTAAAACAAACACAAAAGAAAATAATGCAGGCTAGAGATGCAATAAACATGAGATGTGTGAGGCTCTCCTGGCCTGGCACAGCATAGCACTTTCTAATAAACTTTATGAAATAAGGATAAAGAATACCCTTTGAACTAGTGATAAAAGTAGAGTGAATACATTCACCTCAGCACATTTATTGGTCGCCGTTATCAAGTGTAGTACATTACACATAACCGCATGTGTTACTTTCTACATAACTGCATATACTTTCATGTGACTAACACTGCAGGTTTGGTTGCATGAGCAGCAAGCATCACATAAGCGTCTGAGTGATACATCACACTTCAAAACACTGGAAGCTCCAACTAGATGATAGCAATTTTTCAGCTGCATTATAATGTCATGGCACCACCATCCTATAAGAGAGTACCCTTCAGGGGCATGTAACTATAACTACATTTTATTCTTACAGTGTATTTATCCCTCCCCCTTATTATTATTATTTTTTTAAGCAGGAATGAAAAAATCCTGACTTTGTTCAAGGTCTCGCCTAGGTCATCTGACCACCTGAATTTCATGTAAGACAAATGGATATGTAAGATGACTTGTGCATTGGAACTGTAAAACCATAGAACTTACCAAACTGTGAACACAGCACCAAATAGCTGGTATTGCATAGGAGAGTGGACCCGCATTATCAGAGACCCAACATTTGCAATTCACCTTTTCCCTAAAATTAATCTGCACCTCCCAGAAGTCTTCCCAGTGCTTTAGTGTTAACTGAAGACACGTTCAGGGCAACAGAAACCTCGAGAGTCTGGAGCCCAGATTCTGAGTGGATATCTCACTGAGATCTAACAAACCGTGGGCTGGTTTCAACTCTCCGAGAGATGAGCAGATGTTGGAGGGTGAGGGGCAAGCAAGCAGTGGAAGAAGCCCTGGCTCCCTGGACATAAACGAGGTCTGAGTCCTCGACACCCTTAGTGTGGCAACCACAAGCAAGCCGGTCAGCATTTCTGAGCATTGCTTCCTTATAAAAATAAAGAGAATCTCCTGGGCTTAGTTGCCTGAGTGAGAAATGTGCATTCTGTACATGTGTGTACCTATTTCCCCAAGCAGCGACCATTCTGCGTTCACTAATTCAGTGCTGAAGGTGGCTTTATGGAATTCTGGCCGACACACAGCCTACCCAAGAATGAGAATCAGTTCTATGGTTTAATGACTTCAGGATGACCTGGGTGAAGGGAAGGAATCTGAACCCCTTATTTGGAAACTAGAAGAGAGCTGGGCAAAAGCTCAGGACTCATCTGCCCCGAACCCATAAACTCAGATTTTTGTCTGGTCTCTGAGCATCACAAGGATTTAGAATTGGGAGTGCTTAGATTTTAAAGATCATCTGTCTCTTTCTGTATCCTCCCTTAACCCATCACGGGTCTTTTCCTTTAAATGAATTCTGACTTGAAAATCTTAAGTTATAAATCAGATAAAACTAGACCTGTCTCCTTTAAGAAGGGGCCCCAGAGAATGGGAATTTTGACAGCTAGGATTTTCTTCTTGCTCTTTCTCTCTGACCTTGAAAAGGCATCAGGGGCCCCCAAAGAATTAAACCACCACCAATTCATCCCAACACTCTCACAATTTGTGTATTCCACACTTAAGAGGTAAATGCCTTATGAGATTAAATGGACAAAGTTCTAAATAGGAGAACCCTCTACATTCTGAGAATAATTATAAGTCCCTCATAGTTCCCTACCTGGGGAACCAATGGCCAACAGCACGTTGCCTCTATCTACTTCCTTTATCACTAGCACACAGAATGCCAGACAAAGGAAGCAAGCACTTGTCTCGGTGGGTAAGGAGGACATCACAAATATTAGCTGATTTCCACACTAAAATGGAACACATTCATTCTTTGTATGCAAATTCTCACCCTTGGTAAACCAATTCCATAATCTCAAGGTGGGGAAGCCTAGCTCATGGCACCTTCATGAACGACAAGCACAAGTAACTATACAACCACACTCATAAGAGGGTCTCCTTCTTCTCTTGTTTGGGATAATTTCAATTCTAACTTTTTTTTTATTAAAAAAAAGTAGAGGGTCTGGGAACACTCCTCTGTGGTAGAATATGGGCTTAGTACATGTGAGTCCCTGAGTTTGATTTTCTAAGCACTAAAATAAATAAATTATAATGAAAAATCCTTCCTGGTCTTCTTATCTATTTTCACTTTGTCCTCAAGTTTAGAAAATTACTATCCAGAGAGATGAAGTGTCTAATTAAAGGTCACATGACTTTGTAGCAGAGCTTGGCTCACTGCCTAGTATTCTCCTCATTTACTGGGGTCATATCTACAAGGGTGTCTGGCTTATGAAGCACAGCTGTATTGCTCAGCTCAGCAATGACAGAAGCATCCTCTGCAGGCCCCTTACCTCTCCAGTTCAAACTCTACTTTCACCTCTAGCATTTCAGAAGGTCACATTTCCCCAGATGACAGAGCTGAGAAGTTGCTTCTTAGTTTAAAGTCTTGAAGGGACAGTGTTCCAGAGATATAGAGGATTTTCAAGGTTATCTTTAATGTTCAGATGTCTACATCAGTACTGGTGCAAAGCATCCCCCACAGAACAGTTCTTCTCAGAACTGCCTGTTGGACTTTGGAATCATCTTTACAAAAAGGAGAGATAGCTATCCCTGGGCTTGGGTATGGTTGTTACCTGCCTTGGGCATTCTACACAACATGATAAGGGCTCAGATAACCCATATGTCTTCCACAATACTCTAACTCTTATGCATCTGAACCCCAGCTGCTTAGGGGGCAGAGGGGGAGAGTTCAGGAGGTCCTGGAAGAGGTGGTCCTTGGCTTTTGCATCCTCACCCTCATCTGGGGATGTGGAAGGACCTAAATGTCTACTCTTTAGAAACCCACTCAGTGTTGCCTTCCTTTTGGGGCTTAGAATACTGGTCTATCTCCATTTTCTTTGACAGGATGACCAAGTGTCCCAGAGAGATGCTACAGCTAGGAGGAAAAGCCAAGGATCAAATAATCCTTCTCCTGAGCAGAAACACAGGTATACACAGATACATACTTCTGGACAAATGCCTCCTGTGACCAGCTGATGATGGCCACCCGAAGTCTACCCAGCCTCTTCAGGTGAAGGTTGTTGCCCAGCAAAGTGAGGTGTATGGAAAACTTTTCTAAATGGCACAGAAGTTCTGTGTCGCCAGGTGGCGATGGAGAAGGGCTTTAATCCCAGCACCTGCACAGGCAGGTGGATCTCTGTGAGTTCAAGGCCAGCCTAGTCTATGAAGGGAGATCCAGCACAACCAAGGCTACAGAGAGACCCTGTCTCAAAAAACCAAAAAGAAGAAAAAAGTTCTCTGTCCTTCAGGCTTCCTAGTGCCACACTCACAGGCCATGTCCCTCAAGCCAGCAAACCTAGCCCATTTCCTTTGATTATGACCCTACTCCAGGACATGAGGACACACAGGATATACACACAAAGAAAGAAAATCCACCCATACATATAATCATACATATAATCATACATATAATCATAGATCTACACACATACCTGCCTGAACACAAACACACGATACCCATATACATGCAAACACAGACACATACACTAACACACAGAACTCTGCATGCTCATAAACATAACACAAACACACACACACACACACACACACACACACACACACACCTGCATATTATCTATCCAGACACACTCTCAGTTACAGACACACACAGACTCAGTAAGGACACACACAAACTCCCTTCCTAGAAAGACACACATGCACAGACACCACTAGGAAGGTTATGAAGAAATAATATGTTCAGCGTTAAGAGAGTATATACTCTTGCAGAAGACCCAAGCCCAACTCCCAGCCCCCACACGGGGCATCTCAGAACCTCCTGTAATTCCAGTTACAGGGAAATCTGATGCCCCTGGTCTTGAAGGGCACCTGCACTAACATGTACATACCCCAGGCCCAACATACACATAGGAAAAACAATATAAATCTTTTTTAACTCTGTTTTTTGAGTCTCCATGTAGTTATGTGCATGAGAATGCATATCTTTCTTTTTTTTTAGATTTATTTATTATTTATACAATGTTCTGCCTGCACACCAGAAGAAGGACCATATCTCACTGTATATGGTGTGATACACCATCTGGTTGCTGGGGATTGAACTCAGAAATCTTTGGAAGAACAGTCAGTGTTCTTAACCTCTGAGCCATCTCTCCAGCCCATAAATCTTTAAAGAAAGAAGGGAGGCTTCAAAATGAATTCTAAGCATCTCTGTTCTTAAACCTCCAGCTATTTCTCAAAAAAAAAAAAAAAAAAAAAAAAAGGCTCCAGCTTGCTTCATGCTTGGATTTTCTCCTTTGCTCACCCCCTCCCAGAACTCCTCTAGAAGATGGTTCCTCACTCTCTCCCATTTTATCAAGCAGGACACGCTGACTAACCCCACTTCTAGACTCCTTACACCTTCCATCTGTCCACATCTGTCTGTGCTCACCCTTCTCACGGTCTTATTCATTTCACACTTATTCAGACTTCCGCATACAGAAGGAAAAGGGCTAGAAATCAAGTTTAACCACTGACTCTGTCCTTCACAACCCAAAACACCTAACACTATTCTGTTCAGCTGCAAGGAATGCCTCTTAAGACACCACCAACTCCTACCTTCGCCCTGGCCTGCTGCCTCCATGACCTCTTCTGGGCATAAGGTCAGACACTTCTGGACGCCAGGTACCCACTGTCACCTAAACACTTTCCATTTATTATGTCATCCAGGCCTTAGGCACTCCTCTGAGTCTAAGACCCACATCATCTTTCTTTCTGGGAGGTAGACTGGAACTCAGAGAGAATACGGAACTTGCTCTAAGTTGTATAGCAGGAAACCCAGAATATCTTTTAGGCATTCCTTCCAGAATACCCAGAATACCTTTAGGATTTCTATCTTGCTCTTTTGTAAATGCCAGCTCACTGATTTGACGTCTTCGATTTGGTTACAGTACCAGCTTACTAAGGCTAGAGTCCCTGTAGACGTCAGGTGGGTGTGGGGGAGGTAACAGGGCACACGTGTCTTGCATACCACCCCCTATCAGCGCTGGAGAGCCCTCCTAACCTCGGGGAATAAGGCATTCCACATCAAGCAATCATGTGAAATTCCAGCAATAGATGAAAAAATAAACACAGAGTTGAGGATATAATTCAGCTAACCTTGCTCCCAAATGAGGCGGATTCCAGAAAGAAAGCAGATTTTCATATTTACTGTATGTGACAGCTGTAGGCATTAAATGAATCATCTGTCTATCTCTAGCGCCTTGTTCCTCCTGTGCTGAATGTATCTATCCCTGGGGTTGTCTGTCTTCCCATTCCAGGAAGACGGATCAGTGTAGTTTCAATTATTAATTCCATGTTTGGATCATAGTAACACTAGTTCCAGTTCAGTGACCTGCGGTTCCTATTGATTTACGTGATGAATTATCTACACTGAGATGTATTATTAACTTTATTTTGTCTCCTAGTCCTTCTGCATTCATGCATCAAAATAACAAAGCACCATTCACTGGCTAAAAGGACCCATTTCCCTTCTCACATTTCCCAGAAGGGCGACGGTAACACACCCACGGACGTATACACAGAGCTAGGGATGGGGGCTGGATATTTATTTTACTTATGAGTTCTTTATCTCAGCTGTGAACATAGGGGAGAGGGTGAGCCCTGAGTGGGGAGCAAAGGGGCCCTGGAGAGAAGTTAATGGAGGCTAGTGAGAAGGGGAAGCCAAAAAAGCCAAGAGCAATGAAGTAACCCCCACCTGCACACCCAGCTTCCAGGAGACAATTGCTACTGTGGTACCCGGAGGAGAGGTGTGGACACTGCCCATTAGGAAGGGAAGGAAACCTTGCTGATTTACCGCTACAACCTCCTTTGGAATGCTCTGCTTGCTGCCACAACAAGACCCTCCCAGCAAAGCCAGGTTCTGGAGAGATGTAGGTTCGGGGACAGCGGGCTTCTGGCTACCTGTCATTGCCTCTGTGATCTTCAGGCAACACAGTTTCTCGTAGTGTCTTCTGATGATTTGCCATTCCCTGGATGCAGTCTGGCAGAACCTTAATCAAGACGCATTATCTTGTCCTGGCCAAGTACACAGGCCACGCCAACCCATGAGTCTCCCTCTATAACATGTGAGTCAAAGGCAAAAGGAAGGAAAGACTGGCAGAGGAACCCCCACTCAGAAGCACTGATGTCTGGGTATGGCTGCTAAGCCACTGTCACTCTCAGAAGTTGGCTGGGCTCCTTGGGACTACAAGCCTTTCTTCTCCACCTTCCCTTTCTCTCATTCTAGAAGCCTTGCCCCATATGTTTTCAATAAAGCCCTTTATTTAATGAATTAGATTTGAGGTATGTTTTGTTACTTTCAGCTGGACAACTCTGTCCGAGTACTTAAAGGTCATGGCTTTATTCTGTTGTTGAGGCAAAGAGGGAGGTGCTGCCGCTGGCCTACCCCTTCAATAATCACAATCTCCTAAACGAAGAGAGTGGGTCGGGGCTGGGAAGGTGAGAGCAACCTCGCGTTTACTTGATTCCATTCCGTTTTCAGTTGGAACTGAACCTAACCTCCCAGCTTCCTCCAAGATTCCTGTCAGGGCAACTCCCAAAGCCAGACAGTCTGTAGAGACTCCACACATAAAGGAGGACCTCAGCATGTACTGCCTGGGGTCAAACGCCGTCTGTGAGCCAAACCCTAGGAGGAAAGGCGAGACTCCCAAAGACCTCCCAGCTTGTCAGGGAAGAGAAGGCACAAGTTTCCTTGTGTGGATAACTGGAGGATGACAGGGGCCTCATTCCTAGCTTCATCAGCAAGTGCCTCACCTCGGACTGTTTCCAGGTGTGACTCAGCTTACACACTATCTTAGCATGGGTGCCGCCTCCTAGTTGCTCCCCTTCAATCACCCAATTCAGACATGAGCATTTTGGGCTTTCTTTTTCCCCCCCTTGAACAGGCTTTGGTTGTAAGGGCTACTAGCAGACAGAATCTGATTTTACCTGCCAACCCAGACCCTTGGTGAGAAGTGGAACACGGCTCAGCTGTGCCCGAGATATGATTCTCTCCCTTTCCAGAACTTTGCCAAATAAGGAGAAGAGAATCAGAAAACCGCTGTGATTAGATTATATGGAAGAGGGTCAAAGATTAAAAATCCACTGCCTCTCATTATTAGAAGAGGGATGACAGATTCAGACCAGAGCACAAAAGAAAATACATTATTTCAAAACAGGATATGAAAGCCAGTCCCAGGCGATTAGTCTCTGTTAAGTAAATTTACTATCTAATCTTTTAACTGTCTCCCGAAATTGCTGGTCCAAGATTCTCTCCCTGGGTTAGAAGCTTAACCTTGGAAGGGGGGTGAGGTGGGCGAGTGTTGCCATCTACTTCAGGCTCTATCAGCATGTTAATGGGATTGAGGGGGGTTCTCAGCTAACAGGAATTGGGGGCTAAGGGGTAGCTGGAGCAAAAGGGCCTGCAAGCAAAATGCACATTGTAATAAAAACAGGATGTGCACACCACAGATCAACTCCACTGCCGGATGGACGGCATCGGAGGATGGGGAAACTAGCCAGGCATCAAAGAGGACACAATTCTTCAACATCACTTTAGGCTCATGGTCAGGGGGGTGGGGAAACAGGACTCTCCTCTTTTTTACTCAGCCCCAAGGGGCTCACATGCCAAAGAACCCCAAGCTCTGGATTTGTGTTCAAACCAGATCAACCTTCAATGCTTTGATTTTAAACGAAGGCTGCTATGCAGGCCAAATACCACAGGCCTGCTTGGGGCCCAAGGAGGACAAGATGTGCATTTGGAGGCCAGACAAGCTCACAGCACCATCCAAGCTTAGAAAAAAAAACAAAGGGGGATCAGGACGCAATGAACAACAAGATCTATTTCCCAGCATCTTTCTTGGCTTGGGTACCACTGTCAACATGGAACACGAGTCACAGCAGTAGAAGCCAGGAAGCCCAAGCGATTCCTTCCCTCCTCTGCTGCACAGAAGGAACTCTTTTTGCCCTTTACCTCACTATTTTCTCTTTGTCTGTTTAGTCTAAAAGGCTGAACTGTGGCACAAAGAAAGTTCTCTCCAAGAATGAGTTTTGCAGAGAAAGCACTTCAGAGGAGAGCAGTGTGTGCAGTGGGCTCTGCGCAGCCTGCAGAATGGGGCATGTGTTCAATTTGAGGGGGCTGGGCTCCCCCAAGGAATCCAGAGGCCCTCTGTTTGTGTGATTTATCCCTCCTGGAAAATCCAAACATACAAATGTGCCTGCTGCTGTGAAAGCAAGGACCGACTTAGGGACTCTGGCTCAGCACAAAGCTCACCACATACCATGCACCCTCCCGCAGGCTTTCTCAATGTTCACCTTTGTAGGTTTCAACCAGGTCAGAGGAAAGGACGTGTCTACAGCTCTGCTTGGGGGTCAGCAGGAGTATTTTCCCTCTCTGGCTTCAAGAGCCCTGAGAGAGACAGAATGGGGATCCGAAGGTCTCCCCAAGCTCCTGGGATTTCAGAACTGTATAATGTCAGCATGTTCAACAGAACTATGAGGCTCCACGCTGTGGGGAATGGGCCCCACCCTGAGAAGATTCCAACCCAAGTGCTTTTTATTTTGGAACCATTTTTTCAGGGAGGTTTTATTCTAGTACACTTGAGGGAGAACTAGACCAGTTATGCCTTTCAAATTCCAGCTCCTACACTCTTTCCTCCTCACCCAAAATGCACTACGGAGCAGGCTCGGGAATTGCGCAAGTGGATGGAGATGGCAGACTATGAAGTGAGTTAAACTTTCCTGCTTGTTCCAACACATCTGAGGCGAAGGCTGCTCTCAAGACCAGGTATGAGCTGAGGGCTGAGAAGGCATGACTTCATCAAAGGGCCTCCAACTGTCCTGTGAAACAAAAGCTTTTCCTTTCATCCCTGGATGATAGCAAAAATGAGGCTTAGGGAATGGAAGTCATTGGCCAAAGAGTAAGGATTAGTACCAAGGACTTTCCCCACAGCCCAAGTTCTTGCTAGCACACATAGAACTTTTTCAACTTATGCAATGCAGGAAGGTTTCAAGAAAATCCCAGAATGCTCTATAGCCTTTGGCCCACTTCTACAAGGCCATGGAAACAGAGTTATGTTTGTAAAGATGCACTGTAACACTACTGAAATTTCAGAGAAAAAGGGGCAGAAATTCCAGAGAAAACAAATGTTATTGGTGAGATAAGGCATAAGGCATTATATCTATGCAGGGGATTATGTAGTCATTAAAAACACTGAAACAGGACAAGAATATTCATTGGCATAGGGAAATGTTTGTAATGTTACAAAAGAAATAAGTGTAAAACTAAAAGTTCATGCAAAGTAATGGTTTTAACTGAGGGTAGCAGAACATCCCCGTAATCCAGCATTTGGAAGGTGGAGGCAGGAAAACCAGGTGTTTTAGAATCCTGGGCTCACTACGGTGGAACTGCATCTCAAAATAAAGAAATAGAAATAGAAAAATGAATAAATAAAAATAAAAAAACAAACAAAAAGCCGAAAGACAACTGATTTAATTTTTTTTTTTTTTTACTGACTTATAAGGATTTCTTCATTGCTTCTTTATATTTTGCTACAAAGTCATCATTTGTTAAGTGAAAGTAACTTTCAGCAATTGCATGCCGGGCACTGTTTAGAGGCTGTCTGACTATGTAATCTTTGTCATTATGAAAGAGACACTGATATTGAGCATGAATTAAGCTGTAGATGTTTATCAGCGTACACATAATCTAAACTGCAAAGTGTGTCTTATTCGCCCGTAAGCACGCGGTGGGATGTATCCAGCAAATATCTGACTATACGAGGCTAGATTTTGGTAAATAGGAAGGGCCAGCGCAGGCAGGGATAGGGTCAGAAACCAGAGGAGGAGGCGAAAGAGTTTCAGGATTGTGCTGAGGTCAGGGGCCTCCAGGGAAGGAGGCAGCATGATCCTTTCCCATACATAGCAGTGCCAAGGCAGACCTCGGGTGTTCTATGCACAGAGCCGTTCTCACACCCATCAAAGTAAAATAAAATAAAATAAAAACACTCAGCCAGAGGCACCGAGAGCAGATGTAATCAGCAGGCGCTGATCTCACCGGCACTCCCTGCCTTCAATTATTGTAGATCAAGTTGAACAGGTTATCCAGGACCTCAGGCACTGTGGCCCACTCCCCTCCTGCCCTTTAACTATAATAACCATAAGTCTTAATTTCCCACTCGATCAATAACTCCATGCCTGAATTCTGAAATACATCATCTGTTCTCATATTCCTCTGATAAATGGTTTGAATCAAAGTCAGGCATATTACTCTTAGGGCTCTGGCTTATTGTATCAAAGACATCTGCTTCTCAAGCTCCTAGGACCTTGGATACTTAAGGGTCCTTAAGACTGGAGCAAAGACTGAGGCCCCTTAGCTCCTCAGTGTCAGTCACCACCACTCCATGAAATGTGGGTTACTGGTCCCGTGAGGACATAAGCATACAAGTTGAGAGTAAGTGATCTAGAAATTTCTATCATAATTTGATACCACCACATCCCTAACATAATATTAATCACCTAGACATACCCTTCCCATGACCCACATGCATGGTTCTGTAATTCTTTTCCTTTTGTCTAATTACGTGCACGCTGATGCTTTTGAAATACAATTTTATGCCTGTTGAATCTAATTAAGAATTTGTGTCTCTATTGTATATGACTTCATTTCATTTTTCAAAGCTACCTTATTGTATTTTATAAATGTCTACAGATTGTCTATCATTTGTTGGTGGGGCATTTTAAGAAGCTATGATAACAGCAATGCACCGTATATACGTCTTAAAATAGCAGAAAGGAGTTTCAGTGTTTTCACCATAAGAAAACCAATGACCAAGGGTATGTTTAACCTTGATGTGACCATCCCACCATCTACACATATAATACAATGGCCACGTATTGAACATTTACAAATATATACCCTGTTATGTATGTTAAAAAATACAGTTAGGGCAGGCAGTAGTGGCACACGTCTTTAATGCCAGCACTGGGGATGAAGAGGCATTGGGGATGAACCCTGTGAGTTTAAGGCCAGCTTTGCCTACAGAGTGAGTTCCAGGACAGCCAGGGCTGCACAGAGAAACCCTATCTTAAAAACAAACAAATACATTTAGAAGATGAAGAAGAAGAAGAAGAAGAGGAGGAGGAGGAGGAGGAGGAAGCAGAGGAAGGGGAAGAAGAGGAAGAGGAAACAGCCTCCTCTCTACTCTGATGATTTGTGAAATATCAGAATGTCTAGGCCTGTGGCTCTGAGCTTAATCCTAATGGGGTTTAGCTTTGTCTTGGACTGAGGCTGAGTGGCCCTTCAGAGGATCATCTGTGCCTACTGAGCATCTTTCTGGACTAACCAGACAGGAGGTCAATGGACTGGAAGGACACAGGGCATTAATTGTGCCAAGGGACTCCCAACTCTAATGTTTAATATTTAAGTGTATTCATCACGTCAAACACGGTAATTATCCTCAGCGTACCTTTGTGGTTTGTAATGTACACAGCTTCTTGGCCTGTAAAACCATACCCATCAACATTCAGATTTCATTTCAAATAATCTCTGTTCTAAGAAACTTTGTATAATAATGGGGTGGACATGTAACTGCCCTTAGCACTCTTTTCTTTTGAGAAAGGGTGTTGTTCCTTCTCAGTCTTGTTACGGAAGCTGTGGAACAGTCAACAACCTGAACGGCTGTAAGCAGCCCAACTGCTGACCTGCAGACTTAGGTGAATGGATGTTCCAGTCTCCAGCCACCTTGCTATTCCCATTGGAGATGCATCTGCAATTCAAAAGGTCCATTTGAACTCTCTGATACTCACTGTCTCCAGAGAGCGCCATCAAAACACTATCTGTCCAATAAATGCTCTGGCTTGCAAAGATCACAAAGACCTCCCCCAGATTACCTAAAGCCAGGGATTACCCTGTCTGGTGCCAATTTATCTTTTCCCATAAATCAAGAGTCGGCTAGTGCCACAGTTTTCTTCACCTAATCCCTGCAATCCCTTCCTTGCGAATGAGAAAATATCTCCTTCATCAGAAATGCCTTGAGTCTGTCATGGGACTCTGATGTTTGGATTCCCTGATACTAAGATCCTTTAGGGTAGGTGGCCCAGTGTGGTGGAAAGGGACAAATACCAGTGACCTATTCTTTGCTCCATCACGTTTTACATGTGTGCAAGCCCTTGTAGTCCATTTTTATGGACCCTGCTTCTCTATCTGAAAAACAGAACCAAAGTCCTGGGACCAGAGGAAAAAATAAATTATAAAGCATTTACATGCTGGAAACATAGGAAAGGCCTGCTGCTATAATTATTTACTTAAGGAGGTATAAACTATTTTCAAGAAGTGTTTTGAAGTGCATGATGTGAGGGGAAAAAATCATGATAATTTTTCCTTTCTCAAAAGAACCAAATTCCCTAAATAAGAATTGAATTGAAACTACATTAGGGCCCAAGATATGGCTCAACAGTTACCAGCACATGCTGCCCTTCAAGAGCACTGGAATTCAGGTTCCAGCATCTTCACTGGGTTGCTCATAACTGTCTGTAATTACAACTCAAGGGGACTCACTGCTTTCTTCTATCCTCCTTGGGTACTTACATGCATGTATGCTGATACACACACACACACACACACACACACACACACACACGGGGGGAGGGAGAAGGAGAAAGAGGAGACAGGAAGAGAAAGAGGGAGAGGGGGAGAGGGAGAGGAATAGGAAGGGGAAGAGAGGAAAAGGGAGAAGGAGAAAGAGAGGGAAAGAGGGAGAGAAAGAAAGAGAGAAATTGTTTTAAAAGAAGACCAAGAAAGAAATGAAGGAAAAAAATCTTTTGAAAAGATTAAGAAATGGAGAAAAGTTGACAGGAAAAATAATAGTACAGTAAGGAAAGGCATCATAAAATGCACTTTTAAACAAAGTAGAATATTACTTAACTTTTAAACAGAATCTGATAAAATTAAAAACAATAACCATAGAAGTTTAAAGGAAGTCTATGGGAGAGGGAGGCCAGCGACTTTTAAGTGAATGCACAGAGCCAGTCCATGTGAGCCGGGAGTGTGAGTGTGACGTGAGGCCTACTGGCTTGCCAGCGCCTCATGCAGAGCTCCTCAAATTGCATGGCCCTCCTTAACAAGAGAACTAGCTATTCAGTCTGCGTTTCCTAAATGAGAACCAGCCACCCCCTCGGAATTGCTCAAATTCAATTAAGTCACCTGGCATGCTTCCTGACAATACTTTCCCTCTCCTGGTCGACTTTGTCATTTAACCTTTATCGCCGTGGACCACCATGGTGGTTGGGGCAGTCGACCGGCCTGGGTAGGGCACAGCACAGGAGAAAGCCTGTGGAACCCCAGTGAGATAGCATGGTCAGATGCGCTGTGGGGCCTAATCACCGCTTGTCTGGAGAAGATCAGGGTAACTCTGAAAAACATCTATGTTTTCAAGGGAGGAGGGGAGGAATTTACACATAATAAAACAAAACCCCAAATTCGAGTGGACTTAACAAACTTTCGGTTCATTATCCCTCTGTTGTTGTCTTAGTCAGGGTTACTACTGCTACAAAGCAAATTGGGGAGAAAAGGGCTTATTTGGCTCACACTTCCACATCACTATTCATCATGAAAGGAAGTCAGGACAGGAACTCAAACAGGGCAGGAAACTGGAGGCAGGGGCTGATGCAGAGGCCATGGAGGAGTTCTGCTTACTGGCTTGCTTCCCATGGCTTGCTCAGCCTGCTTTCTTACAGAACCCAGGACTACTATTCTAAGGATGACACCATCCACATTGGGCTGGACCCTCTTCCATTAATCGCTGATTAAGAAAATGCCCCACAGGTTTTCCTTACAGCCTGATCTTATGGAAGCATTTTCTCAATTGAGGTTCTCTCCTCTCAGGCGTCTTTAGCTGTGTCAAGTTGACATAAAACTGCCCAGCACAACTGTCTATTCCTATTCTGAATTACAAGGTCCTCACTAAGACCCTCCCGATTCTGTACAGTTGAGTTGTGATTCTAATAATTAAATCCCAGAAATGTTCTAGAAACATCACACACAGGAGAGGATAAAGAGGAAAGCAACAAGAAAATAGAAAAGGGGTCATCCGAAACAGCCAAGCAGTTTGGTTTCAGAGAATGATGTCACCTGACTTCCCTGCCAGACACCTTAATACGGCTTCTGTTGTTACTTGCTTCTGCACTTGCTGGGAATACAGTGCTTGGCTGCAGAGTGGAGCTGGAGTTAAAGCTGCCTTGAACTTTGTGAACAACCTGTCCCAGAGTGAGGATCCAATTCCTTCTATGGCTGTCCCCTGAGCTGAGCCAGGAAGCTGCCATCCTGGCTCCCTATCTTTCCCACTTGTTAAGGTCTTAGGAAATACAAGGAGACCAGATTTCCACCATCCCCGAACTGTCACCAGCAAATCCTTAGAGTGGAAAGCCTGAGGTAGGGACACTGTTTCTGGCAATTGAAAGCTAAGCTCTGATGGTTATAGATACAATCAGGAGACTGTGGTGGCAGTATTTGACTGCTCCCCACTGTTTGTTTGTTTTTTTCCTCTGACTTCTCTGGCAATGCCACCATTTTTGTTTACAGTACCCAATTTCAGTTCCTATGCATATGTGGGAGGAGCCTGTAGCTTGAGCATGGCCAATCAGAGCTTCTTATTCTGTCATGTGATCACTGTAGACCCTGGAAGGAGCTGTGCCTACAGGATGAAGAAATAAAGACATTCTTGGGGTGTAGGGCTGCTGGGCTATGACAGCCATCTTGCCAGTACAAGAAGAGCCTGTGTTTAAAAGAGGAGTGAGTATTTGATGTCCTAATTTAATCATGCCTTACCACCTGATTAAATTTCACCAGTCTTTTCAGGCACATAAGTCAATCTTCTCTCTTAAAGGTCAATTTGAGTTTCGTTTTCCCTGGAACTTTGTACCCAAAAGATATCCAACCATACCCAGAAGTATCTCTTTATCCATGAGGGATCTGCAGTAAGACATCCTCCCCATGAATGCCTGAAGCCATAGATTATACCCAACCTTATCTAGACTGTCTTATCCTTTATGAACATACCTATGATAAAATTTAATTCATAAACTAAACATAGGGGACCAATAACAGTAACAAAAAGAACATATCTAGCAGGATAGTGTATAAGAAATTAGTGTGGATGTGTTCTCTCCCACCCCTCAAAATACAATACTCTACTGTTTGCTTCCCCTGTTGCTGGGTGCATTACTGAAACCACAAAGAGCAAAGCCATGGACAGAGGGCTGCTGTGGTGAAATCTTTCAACTAACATGCCCTGTCCTTACAAAGCAATTGTGACTTTAACAATTTTCATTCAAGATGTGGACAAGGAGTCTTTTCAAAAGGTTCAGGTCATCACTGGAATTCTTTTCAAAGCATCATTGTTTTCTTTTGTCTCTCCCAATTTACCCACTAATGGTGCTAGACCCCACACAGTTCAAGACTATACTATGTAACAAAAAGAAAAACAAACAAACAAACAAACAAACTCCATGTGACAGGCAAGGAAGCTGTGGGTGAGAGAGAACTGACCTGCCTGAGGCTGGCTGTCTAGGAAGGATCCCCTGTTGGAACAAGGGTGAGCAAATACCAGGATGTTTCTGGTTGCTCCTCTCAACTCCGTTTCCCTCATCTCCATGGAGACAGAAAGCTGGCTCCTAGCCCACACAGGTGGAAGGGAAGGTAGAGTTTCTCTCTCAAATATTTATTCTATTTTATGTATATGTGCATATATTTGCATGTGTTTCCCCTATATGTATACATGTGTACCATGTATGCATGTTCCTGGTTCTCTAAGGGTCAGAAGACGGCATCTGATCCCCTGGAACTAGAGTTATGGGTGGCTTAGCCACCACGTGGGTGCTGGATGGTGAACCTGGGTCTTCCATAAAAGCAACACATGCTCTTATCGGCCGAGCTGCCTTTCTAGTTCACCCCTTTCCTGTGTTTTTGTTGTTTTCTAATCTGGTGGATAGTTTAAGGCCTCGTGAATACTAGGCAAGTACTCTACTAGTCAGTTATATCCCAGACCTCACGTCACTTTTCCCCTTTGAGAAAGGGTCTCACTAAGTTGTCTATGCCGACCTTGAACACATTCTGTATTAACCCTGAACTTGTTATTCTCTGGTTTCTACCTGTGAAGCTGGAATTTGGAATTACAGGCAGAGGTCACCATCCCTGCCCAGAGAAGAAAACTTTCAACACTGATATCAGCCAGATCACCAACACTGAGACCCTTGCCTCCCTGTGTCCTTGAGCTGTCCCAGCTATACTCATTGTTGGACTTTTGCTGACATACTGTGAGTGTGGCTCCTCCCACCAAAGCAGTTCTGTCTTTCTTCAACAGTAACCATGGGATCAAACCATGAGTCCCTCTTCTAGTATGGTGGCCATCTCTCTGTGGCTTTCTCCTCATGTAAGAAATGGGGTGGGGAGGTGTCATCCGAACAGAGTTCTCAGGGCTTCTACAAAAGAGTCAGAAGTGAATCTAAACGGTTCGCAAGAGTTTTTGTCAGTTGTCATTCTGGTACTCATTGTTAACAGAAGACACAGTCTACGAAGTCAGGACTCTGAGCGTAATGTCCGTTGGCCACTAACCCACCAGTTCCTAGCCGTTTTCGGATTCCTACTCATCTTTCACTTGCTACCTCATAACTTGTCTCCTCCCCCCTTTACCTCTTTGAAGGATCCCATTTCTCCTCTGCTTTGGGTTCCAGTGCCTTGGATTCTGGAGTCTCTCCAGACGTATCTCTCCTTTAGATCAGGCAGGCTTACTTCTTCCAGAACCTGCTCCTCCCAGCCATTCCATTGCTTCTTTTTCTGCATGTGATGGTTTCCCCTCCAGTATGCTCAGGGGAGGCCAAGGGCTTTAGGGCCAGCTCAGGTTTGGGACCTTAGCTCTGTGCCAGGTTGCTATGAAAGAATAACTTAGCTTCGGTCTCTGCTTCCTTGTCTGTGAACTTGTGGCGATCAGAATGTTCAGAGCTCAGGGTGCTGAAAGGGCTGTGGGAGTGCCACATACAGAGGAGCACATTCATTAACCAAGCCCAGCCTTGATAATACCATGAGACAAGCACCGAGCTCACTGCCTTTTGATTGATTGTTGAGATTCTGAGCTCTGTTTTCCTCCACTTTCCCACATGCCTGCTCACGGCCACATGGTGGCAGCCTATCCATTATAGAGGAAACGTCTAGTTGCAGAATAGAGAGATAAAAGTGATTATATATAATCAATATCTATGTAGATAGATAGATACTAATTTTTAATTTTTTCCTTTTTGTTGGTGATTGTGGGGAGTTGTCTCCTGACTCCATTTCCAGAGGTTTTCTACTTATACATATTGAGCAGAATGAATCAATCCAGGGGCATTAAGGTGTTACCTTTAGAGAAAAATGATTTATTACTCACTTGTCATACCACAATAGTTTTCCCAATAGCCAAACTCTAACAGGAAGCCCACTGGATGCCAAGGCCATGTTAAGGTGTCAGGAAGGCTGATGTCCCTAAAAGGACCACTCTGTCTGGAACTCTACTGGGGATGGAAAGCCCTGTGTCCTTGACAATCTTCCAGTCCTAGGCAAAAATGGATGCTTGGTCCTTAGGATATTGCTGCCACACTCTTCCCAACACTCAGTAGCTGTGGGTCCTTCTTTCTTTCTCAATGACACAGGCACACCATGTGCCCCATAAATTCTCTATGTTTGAAAGAATCACAGACAACATTCTGATTTTAATGAGTGGCGTGAACAGGATGAGCTTGCCTATCACGTGGGGAAAAATCCAGAACTTTGAGCCTTATCCTCAGCTCTTTCCCAGGACTCCCTATATCCTTGGCACAGAAGGAGGGGTGTGTCTTGGCTCTCTGAACATTCCCTCAACAGGGCTCCCGGAACACAGTGACCTCAAGCAGTCTGTGAGGAGACAGGAGATCTCATTTGAAGCAAACTTTCAGCCTATTATTTACAGACACAGCTAAGGTACTCTATACCACACATGCTGATGTGATGAGGGCACTTTGGACAGAAAGTACTGCACAAGTACCCTGTTGCCAGGCCAGAATACAATCATCTGGGATAGCCTTAGGGCCAGCAAGAATAAAGCAGAGCCAGAGACGCCAGTCTGGAATGGGCGCTCCCTACTTCAACTGCCAGCTGTTTGCCCTCACTGTTCACTTTAGGGAACCTTTCTGCAAGTCTTTTTGTGAACAAATCCTGCTGGAGCAAACTCCTGCTCTCCAAACGAATGGACATTTACATCTCCACAGTCCTGAGCCCAGGAGGCTGCCAAGACACACCGCTGCATTCAGGGGTTTTATTAGAAAGCTCCCCTGAAAACAGGAAAGCTTTGCAAAACAGAGAGAAAGAATGGCCCTTTGACAAAGCAAGGGAGAGCAGGCAAATCCAGGCATGAATGAATAAGCTAAGTATGTATCTTTAAGAAATGATCTTTTGTTGTTGTTGTTTTTGGTCTAAAAACCTTACAAAACTCTTGTTAGTGAGGAAAACTTTTAAAAATTGGCTTTCCAAAACAAACTCCACAGGGAGCAAAAATAACTGCGAGAGGAAGGAACCAGCCCAAGTCATTCTTGAACCAGACAAAATTACAAACTCAGGGGCAGCAGAGTGCTAGGACAGTAGCACAGCTTTCCCAAAAGTCTGCAGTGGGGTTAGTGCACTTGTTTCCTTCCCTGGGACCACCAGAAGGGGATGGAGAGGGTGACAGTTCCCAGCTAACGTTCTGCTTCTGCTCTAGCTAGAGGTGTTCAGTGTCTGAGGTGCTGCCATCTTAACAGAGCTGGGAAAACCTGAGAAGAAGCAAGGCTAGAACAAGCAGGCATCCGCTTCAGACTGAGCCTCCTAAACTCGGCTGCCATCTTCCAGTCTGGAAGGCACTGAGTGGCAGTGTGAAACCACAGTGGAAAATTCCACACCATTGTTCCCATGATGGGTTGGGGTCAAAATGCAGGTGCACTGAAATACTGTCAAAATGCCTTCAGCCTGTGTATAATAAAGCATAAATGAATTATATCTTTACAGACTTAGGTCCTGACCCAAGACATCTCATTATGCATATGCAAATATTCCAAAATCCGACTCCATTACAAATCCCAAACCACACGGAAAAGGAAACCACAGCTCCTGTCCTCATAGCTACAGAAAAATGGGAAAAACAGAGAGAGTAGGCCGAAAAGCCAACCAGTGAGAGCTGGAGTCTGATTCCGAGGCTGCCAGATGCCAGAGCTAGCTAGACCCTGAACAAATCCTACACCTGCCCTAAGCTCAAGCGCCTCTTTTCTAAGAAATGAGAGGTCAGCTGGGATGTCCCCAGGTCCCTTTCAACCCAATACTTCTAGGAATAAATGCACAGCTGACACGTTAAAAGTTACAAAAGGCTAAGCTGCATAGATGGGAAACCAAAACCTTCCCATGGCCAACTCTCTCACTATTTAAGGGCCCTCACAAGTGCCCTGTTGTCACACCAAGATGCTGGATTCTTGATTCATTTCTGCCGAAGATGGGAACGGGGCTGATCTCAGCTAATGAAGGAGCTGACCACAGTCCAGCAGACCAACCGTATGAGTGAGGTTTCCAATTCAGGTGCATCAGGATGTTTGTCCTGTGACCTTGGCAGTTGAAGCCTTGGGAAACATCTGGGTCACAGTCTCTTCTTCTCTACTCCTTCAGGCAACTGAGAGAGAGCACAAGAGGTTGAGTGTGGGACAGGGCAAAAGTCTGCAACACGGCTTCCAAAATGTTTACGGAAAGCTTTCATTTTTATGCTATCTACTTCTCTGGCTTGTTTTCAATGACTGAGTTCTAGGATGCTCTCGCGAGTTGATTTCCTTCCTGCCTGAGGTCTTCATTCTTCACTTGCCTCCACCACCTACGATCTATCATTACCTGCAGCTCTAAAAGCAGTAATTTCACTAATGTGTCTAAAACTCGCCCTTCAGCACTGCCTCCCCACTACCAAAAAAAAAAAAAAAAAAAAAAAAAAAAAGCCTTGGCTTCTCACTTGGACCCAGAAGGTAACTGAAAACAGGGTGAGAACCTGACATCTCTACCTCCATTTTGTGTCTGTCTGTCTTCTTTAGATGATGGTACAGGGAAGTGATTGTTCTTCACCTTTCCTTTTGAGTCACCTCAGAGTCCTCACACAACAGACACGCCACCCACAAAATGACAGCAATCGTCCATAATGGTGAGACTACAGTCTAGCAGAAAAGATCTTGCAGAAACCAGATGGATTCCATCACACAACAACAATGATAAAGAAATCCTGGGACCAAGAACTGTGACAGTCTTGACCGGGACTGCTTAATCATGCACACACCTCTTGCCCCCTGCCCAGGTTTTTCCTCTACTTTAAAGCTCATTTTGGTGTTCTGAAGACAGAGTTGGGATAATTGGGATATTTTATCTGTTGGTCTTCTCTGCATGCTACACTGACTCAATTCCTTCCCCTCCCCCCTTTCATCACTACTCCTCTCTTTTGTCATGATGGTTTTGGATGGCTGAGCCTAACCTGTCAAGGCTGCTGGAGCCTAGTTTTTTTGTTTTTGTTTTTGTTTTTTTGCCTTATCAACTCTGGTTAAATGATGAGATGTAAAACTTTAAATCAGATGTCCCTGACAACACAGGAACAGTGATCCACTAGGAAGACAGTAGAGAGGTTTCTAGCAAGTGTCTGGGTGGGATACTCACTAGGAAGGAAAAGATGAGGGGTGACAATTCTAGGCTAACTTCTACCTCTAGCCAAGTGCCAAAACAGTGTCACTCCAAGGAAGAGTGGAGATGCACAGGAGGGTATTTGGGAGGCCCTGTCCCTGTCAATACTGACATCCATCCACTGACATCCAAACCCAGCCTGGGGAGACAAATTCTGAGGAAGCTTTAGGGAAGAGCAGAGGCCAAAACGGGTTCTCCCAGCAGAATGCATTAGAACCAAGTCCACCGCAGCATCCGTCTCATGAGTGACTGCTGAGCATCGGCCCCTGGCTAAGCACATATTTACATTCCTTCCCTCCATCTGGCGCTTCTTCACTCCATGGAAAGGAAACACGAAGCTTCAGAGAGGTAAAGGAATTCATCCAACACTATACAGCTGCCAGCTGCCGCAGCAAGAGGCTCCCAGGTAGGACGGAGCTGCCTCCCAACAAGAATAGCTAGGCAAATTAACATGTCTGTGAGTGGTTAGTTGCTATGTACAAAGACTAAAGGCCGCTACAGAATAGATTCTAGTTATAGCCCTGCTTTAGAGGTAACTGCACTAGGCTCCAGAGCCAGACGTGGTGAGAGGAGAGTTTGAATTCGTCATGGGCCTTCCCTCACAGCACACAGGGAGTCACAGGCCTGGCCCCGGAGACAGCAGTGCCCACTGCCCCAGGAGAGTGTTGTGCCCATCCTAACCTTCCAGGAGCCCCTGCTGAGTCACAGAGATCAGAAACTTTGAGCATCCTCTCCCAACAGCTGGGTCCTGGGAAACGGGGTACAGTGAGATCGTTCTGTGAAAAGCAGAAGGCACCGCTATGGGTTAGAAGTAGTGGACTTGGGGACAGATTCAAGGATCCTCAGCTACATCCGAAGTGTTTGTGTGTGTGTGTGTGTGGGGGGGTTATGATACAGAATCCTGTGGAATTATCCTGATGTTAATTTTTGCTTTATGCTAGGGCCTAATTAACTGAATTGGCAAATAGGATTTTATTTATTTTTCCCTGTAAATATAATTATAGCCTGAATCATGAGGCTAGAGCCACAAAACCAGCCATGGTCTTCAAACTCATTGTGGGAGTAATGAAACCTTTTGTTAAACAAAGAACTATGCAGACCCACAGCATCAAGAACAAGGGAGCAGACGCTTTCTAGCTAGAATGGCGGTGATGGTGATGGTAGGATGAAGAGGGAGTCTGTTGTCTGTATATTCTATTTTCCTGCTGTCCCCACCTCCTGTTCAGTCCCTGGCCTGTTCTGTGGAACATCAGGGTTCTGAAGGGCACGTTTTGAAAAATGTTGCTGTAATGAACTGCCAACCCTTAAGAACACATTTTGCGGTCTCTGCCTCCCAGGATTATTGAACAAGGAAGAGACATCGGTATTTTTGTGTTCGGGCCTTTTGTACAGAAAATGCCAGTGGTTACCAGCCAAAGCCCTTTTCAAGCAAAGCCTCGACCCTGAAGTTGGGCATGAGCTTCAAAGAGCTGTATTTATTGAAAGGTGACACAGTGCAGCTCCCAGCCTGGGTAAGTGGGTGTTTGAGGACTGGGAAACATCCTTGGCCAGCTCTCTTAGGACGTAGATAAAAACAGTTCTAGGGTGCTCATTCTGAGCTGGAGTATGACAGTTAAGAGGTTTATCTTGCCTCTCAAACTGAGACCACAGCTTTTCTCTCTATCTAAGAGACCAAGGAAACCGGTGCTGGCTACGAGGAGCAGAGAGTGGCCAGGCTCTGCATGAGCCATAGATAAGCTGGTGTAAGGGTGTCCATCTGGGGCTCTCTCTGTCTCTTGCTCTGGACCCCGGGGGGTGAGAGGAACAGCTCTGATACATATGCACTGCCTCTGCAGGTCTTGAACAGGGGCTCACCCTAGTGGATCACAGATTTGCTTTTCAGAGACCCCCCCTCCCTGTGAGCCCTACACAGATGCAAGCTGAGCATCAGGAAATTGAAAGCCATGCTACAAAACACTTGGAAGCTAGGCTCTCCTCGCGGGCTCAGCTGTCTCCTTACACCTGTGCTGAAAGCACTTTACTCTCCAGTGAGCGACGTCCTCATGAGGATGTGTGAAAAGAGGTCTTGTTTGCCCATACCTTCTCTAAATGTTAAAACATCCTGACTTACGGGTGAAAGGTAGAGAGTAGAGTCAAGATTCAAGCCAATCCAGTTTAGGAGTTCTTCTTTGCTGATGTCATTCATCTAGCACACACCCTGCGCCTCTAGATCTCCACAGAGCCATCAAGCAAACTTAACAGTGAAACAGCAAACAAATGTATGGTTATATGGGTGGGCTTGGAGGGAGGAAAGGAAATAGGGAGTGAGGCAATTACGTTATAATCTTTAAAATGAAAGACATAATTTTTTTTTTTTAAAAGAAAAAGCAAACAGAGATTTCCTGCACTCACAAGTAGAAAGCTATACACGAAGGGGTTGTTAAGGCTGTGTGTGTGTGTGTATAAGCACATGGAGAATATTACTTAGAAAAATAGAAACTCAGATTATCTAACAGGATAGACATGAAATCATTTGAATTCTGCTATCAAATTACATAATTAATTACATGATTTTAATATACATTTACATGCCCTACCTACTTCTAATCGTAAAGCCACAGTCATGGTTTGCACAATGAATACAAAGCTGAGTGTGTCTTCCCTGGGTGCTCCATGACTGAGTGATGAAGGACGGTGATTTGAACTGTACTAAGTGATGGAGGAAAACTTCACTAATCGACTGTCTGAAAGTTAGGAATCATCACTATCAAGAGAGCTCTTCTCCTGAGAGGATCCATTTGCAAATAGATGATTCTCATTCTCAGATGAGCGTGGCTCCCAGGAAACTGAACCACATGATCTTTAACCGTACTTCCCTTGCTCCCTCCCAACTCTGCTAACTAGCTTACTTAGCAATCTAGCACCAAGATGGCACCTTCCATCTCTGTACACAGCCCAACTGGAATACAAGGCCAGCAGCTATCTGGACAGCTGTGTCTCCCTTCTCTCATGGAGCTTGAGAGTACAGAGGATTGTGCGGGAAGCCACTTCCTGCAATACTGCCATTTGTTCTTGACCTCATCATCCTCCCGCCTACAAGCTTCAGGTGACTCCTGTCGAACACCCCAGATTGAATCCAGGAATGTACCCAACAGCACCTAGCCCAGGCCAGGCCTAGAGCAGAAGCTCCACAAAAATCCCAGCAGTTCAGGGTGCCTGGTGGCAGCTGGGACAGAGGAACACATGACAACACTTTTGTTGCCAGGAAGCAGCGTCTCTCCTAAAGGAGCCTCTGTCTCCTCTGACAGTGGGAAGAAAAACATAAGGCACCAGGGCTGCAAGCACAGCTTTCCTGAGCCTAACCTGCTGTCCCCTCTCAACAGATGCATGGTTTCTCCAGATTACAGTCAAAGGGGAGATGAGGGGGGGCGGAAGGACACAACAATGACAACATGTAAGGAGCAACTATTCTTTCCTATTACACAACATGGTGACATTAGCATGACCTTTTTTTTTTTTTTTCTTTTGTTTCTCTCCTAGTGGACAAAGGAAAGGCAAAGGAGATAAAGGGGCTAAAGTTTCAACTGAAATGAAGATCAATAAAGCATTTTTTTCCCTAAATGTGTACAACCCAAACCTATGGGAGAGTAATAATCTATGAACCCTACTGACCCCAGGCTTCCCTAGATCTCTGCAGAGCCTTTACTGCAGGGTTGAACCCCTTCATAACACCACTGCTTGCTTTCCCCAAAATGCTGAATCCAGAAATTCCTGAATTCAGAAATTCAGGAGCCCACCCTTTTCTGACTCTCAGAAATACAGCTTAGGGAAACTTCCCTAATGAACAAACATCACAACAGTGGGCATGTCAATGGCAGAGTGTACACAGTCATGCTCCCCTGGGCTGCTCAATGATTTGGTATCAGGCTACTGTATCTATACCCCAGAGGGGTAATGGGAAGATTGCTCTTGATGGTGAGGGTCATAGGTACCAGTGTTTTGATGGCCTCGGCTGGGATGGAAAAGCAAATAAGTCTTAGGTACCTCGTGAGGTGGGTGGTCTGACCAGGCAATGTGGTGCATATCTGCTCTCTCCTTGTTTTTTTTTCCTCTCTCCCTCTTGATGCTTCATACTTAAAAACAGGTGCGTAGGGGCTGGTGATATGGCTCAGTATGTGAAGGTATTTGTCACCAAGCCTGATCACCTGAGTTTGTTTTCCCCAGACCCACATGAGGGAAGGAAAGAATCCACTCCTGAAAGTTGCCCTCTGACCTCATCTTGCACACCATGGAATGCACCCCTGCACACACAACAGGAATGAATAACAGTGTGATAGAAAAGCAAAAAACAAAGGCTTAAGCTCTTGGTAATAAATTGTGGGAGTCACTCAAAATATAGGGATGGCTTCTGGTCTCAGGGTTATGTGACAAAAAATTATCTATACCGGCTCTGGACTAAACTGTTATCAGAAAACATTCAAAGAATGGAAAATTGTTTTCATTACCTAACAAGACATGTTCACTCAACCCTTCCTTGATTCTTTTGTCTTAGGACAAGAATGACAATACCTACACAACACCTATAAGTAACTTTTTCTTTTATGAAAGACTGTATTTTAATTAATACTCCAAGTAGGTTTACTAGCTAGTTGTAATGTTTTGCATCAAAACTGGATACTAGTCCAATCCATTCCTGAACTCTAAAGGCTGTGACTGTAAAATGGCCAGTGGGCCATCAGAGGATGGGTGTGGAGCTGCTGGACCCGTGATGGCATCAGCAACACCTGGAAACTCAACAGAAACACATGTTCTTGGGCTTCACTCGGGACAAATTTAATCGGGCTTTCTGGGAGGTAGCCTGGCCAACCACGTTTTAAGGAGTCATCAGAAGGTCCTGGATGAATTTCCCTCCTTGAGGACCTCTGGCGAGGATGTGAGGACTTTACCTCTAGGTTTAGGCAGATACTTTTCATCATGGCTAAACCCTTCATTTTTTTTTTCAGTCTAGTTTTCTGAGCTAATGAATCATCATCATTATCATCATCAACCTTTCCACTTCATAGAGTAGTTTCACCAACTCAAACCTCCCAACAACAACAAAAACAACATCACCATCAACATCGCCTCCATTTCATAAAGTAGTTGGCATCAGCTGACACCTCCCAGCAAACAGCCTGGTATGGATACTCCAGGAGTGCTATGTGATAAGTGATTTTACTCTCATCCTCTTCCAAGTTCTGGGTCAGTAGGTATCAGGCAGACATAGTCCAGACAGTTGGCTTAATGGCTGATCAGTCTCATATGAGGCATGTAACTCAGGCCACCCACCCGTGGACTTCCTCATTCGGCCTCCCACAAACTTTGGGCAATGTCCTTGATGTATGTTATGTTGGTGAAGGTGTTCCTGTGAAGGAGGCGCTGTCAGACCCCAGGAGTGTGGACCAAAAGTGTGGATTTACAGTCCTGGCTGCACCCCAAAGGGCAGGCCCTGTACAGGTAGAGTAGACACCTATCTGGGAGTTTGTAGATCCCTGCAAAATGGGACCCACTGGGCTCCATGGACTCAGTGGCTGCTCTTAATTTAGGTAACCTTGTAGCTAATGGCTTGGAGTCAGGAGAAACAGCAAAATGAGTGAAAGGCAGCCTGTGGTTCTTCTTCTTGCCACCCACATGTCCCCACCCTTCTATGAAAATAACAAGCATAATGCATCCTCTATCATTTCTAAAAAATGGTGTTTAATAATTATAGTGGTCAGTTCTGAGTTAGAAGATATCTCCAGAGTTTTCTGGGAAAGGAAATACTAATGTGGAGTGTTTCTTGGCAGGAAGGAACACCAGCTCTCTACAGAGAGCTGCAAAGGGGCCAAGCATGGAGGAATCCATGTACTATTCCATTTAATTCTCACAACACTAAGTTTAGCATTAGTTCTATGGCTGAGGAGATGAGGCATAGATAAAAAAAATAAGTGACAAAAGGTGACACAGTCATCGAAGGGGGGAGAGTAAAATCTAGGTGGTCTGAATATATGGTAAATTACCTTAGTTGCTGAACAAGTGTCAGCTCTACTGCCTGGCTGTCCCAGGACCAGGGACTCCGAGACATCTTTAGGGTTTGTAGTACAGAAAATTAGTTGTAAACCCAGAAAACTTGTAAAAGCTCTGCCTATGACCACCACTGAATTGGCATAATCTCCTCTCATAAATGCTTCTGCATGCAATTCAGATCCAAGCCAAAAGAAAAAACAGAATCAGAGAATGTTTTTCATCCTAGAGACCAGTGAGGCAAAACCCTAGGTAAGAATAACAAAACCTCAGTGGCACTAGAAAGAAGTCAGAACTATGAGCCAGAGCTGAGCAAGACAAAATCTAGCCTGCACAATGCACAGAGCTTATCATCCTGGACGGGAACAGACAGCCATGATGCCAGGTTCAGTAGCACACACCTGTAATCCCAGCACTCAGGGAGGCAGAGCCAGGCAGATCTCTGAATTCAAGGCCATCCTGGTCTACAAAATATGTCCAGGACAGCCAAGGCTATACAGAGAAACCCTGTCTGGAAAAAAACCAAAAACCAAACCAACCAACCAACCAAACAGAAACAGAATAGCAACAACAAAAAATCAAACAGCCATCAACAGAAAGACCTGTTGTCACCAGTCTGAGCAGCCAAGAACTACCTGATAAATACAGAAAGCATAACCAGAGTCCCAAGAAACTGCCCTTGAGGCCAGGTCTTTATTTCATGTTGGAGCTTTAGGCTCTAAACCACTCTTGAGTAACAACTCCTGCCAATCTGTCATTTGAACTGCTTCAGAAACCTTTTTTTAGGGAATTCCACGCTGATAAGACATTTATTACTTTGTCATCCTATTTGTTAGGCTAGTTGTGATATGTCGGAAGGACGTAAATAATCCCACTCAATTGGGGAAAAAAAAAAAACAGCTTTCTTGCAAGCACATGGAGCTTTTCACATATCAAGCTCCATCTGCATTTAGCCAAATGCTTGGCTGATTTTTTTTTTTTTCATGACTGCATGATGAGAAAGCCATGGGGGCAGAGTGGGGATGGGAATGTCAGATGATCCTGCAGGAGGAAGCTGTTCGCTTGCAGCTCTCTGTCACCGGCTTTCCTTTGCCTTATCCTGAGAAAATGTACGTTTCTCGCACCACCATCCCGTTTCATCTGCAGACACCTTTCCCAACTAGACCACTTAAAACAGACTTTGCTTTTCTTTTCGCTTGTAATGAAGAGATAAGCCTCTACCTTTCAAGTTCAACCTCACCAATGAAAGAGTTAGAGAAAAATACCAAGCAACTGAAAATCAAGAAATCAGCTGCTTTTGTCTTTGGTTTTTCTCTCCTTAAGTGTTTACAGTGGAGTGTTCCGACTTGTTCTAAGAGTGGGAATGGATACTCCAAATGGACTTGACACAGACCAATTTTGTGTTCTTGTCAGCATCTCATGACAGGTCCGAGATAAACCTCATAAACTGTGAAAAATGGACGAGTCTTGGTTTCGATAACCCACACTGGGACGAGGACCAAGGAGTTAAAATCTCTGCAACTCTGGAGTTTATCTCACTTGTTTTTCAGTGATTAATCCCAAACTTATCTTATTTCGTCAACAGTTTCAACAAGCCAAAAGGGAAGTTTTGGATGCCTGGCTGTAGCTCCTCTCCCGGCCAAGGGTTACTGGTGCCAAATGAAGTGGTGATTAACCAAAAGGGCCCCTCCTCCCCCTTTTCCTGGCACGAAGAATTGCAAGGCAGCAATACAGCAATACTCTGGAGATGGAAGACATGGGTGGAAACTGCAAACAGTCGAGTTTTAGACTGTGGGGAAGACTCTGGTGTTGAAGAGGAATAGGAAGCAAGGGGTCCTGGGGTTAGGTCACGGAACATCAACTGGGCTGCGAGGAGTTACAGAGAATGCTGCAAAGAAGGGTCTAGCATGAAAGGAGTTTTAGAACTGGGAGATGGTGGTGATGATGTCAGGTGGAAGACAGACCTGAAAACTACCTGTGAGGAGTGTGTTCACAGGGAACCGCTGCACGTGCTAGTGTAGGAGAGCCAAATGCTCTGAGACTGGTAAGTGTGCAACAGGCAACTAGTAGAAGGCACGAGAAAGAACCAAGGGTCGAATTTAGAGATATTAGCTGGGCAAAGAGGTTGATGAGCTCTAGACCCTTTGTGGATTTTGCCTGTTGGCTCAGGCATTTCCCTAACGGCAGTCACTTTTCATCACCTGTGGACTCTGTGGTCTTTGTGCAGAACTGTGAACTCTGTCACCCATGCATAGAACCGTGGACTGTCATCCATGCACAGAACCTGTTGTACCACTCACCAAAAGCATCCTACCCATGGAAAACTTACGTTTTCATAGAGGCTTTGGTGAATCTCCCCCTGAATACCTGTGAAATACAAGCTCAAAATGCTACTTGTATGAAGACTTACTTGAACCATACCCAAACCAGCACATGGCTAGAAAATGAGATGCTGGTCTGACCCTCACTTAAAATTGCCTCAGACATCCAAGGGACAGGTGCAAATTTGGGAAATCTGCCTTTGTTCGTAGGCTACTTATGCTTACTGGGGGTCAGAGACCCATCTATTCACTTTCTAAAATCCTGTTCCAGGGAACCCTGTGTGTCCACATACATGCAGTTTTTCACATAGTTCCAAGTTGACAAACCTTTCATTAAAACTCTTTGACCTACCTGAAGCATATAGGATATAGACTTTGGCCTCTAGGCATGCCAGATTACTTGGGCAAGTCTCTTCAAATCTCCCTGTGACCTCATGAAGGTCCTATGGGAGTCTTCAGCCATTTCTGTGGAAGTCAGATTCACTCAGCTTCTAGAATGTCCAATGGTGAAAGCCTCTTGGCTCCGTGGCCACCCTGTCTCTTTTCTGGGGCTCTCACTCAGGACTGGCCTTCAGGGAACTCTATGGGGCTGGACTCTGTGCCTGGACCGAAATGGCTAAGCAGGGGTAGAACTGGGAGAAGTGAGCTGTGTGTCTTTCCTTCCTGGCCTGCTGCTGGGGGAAGAGCTGGGCTCACTCGTGCCTGTGATTGCTCTGTCACATCAATTCAAGAGATCATAAAGATATAAGCACTGAACAGCGCCATCACGGGACTCCTTTATTTCTTTCAAGGCTCCCTGCCAGATATAACAAGGATAAGTTTGAAATGGCTTCATATTCCAAGCATGAACTAATGTTGGGGTTGGGGCTGATAAGTAAGAAACAGCTAAACAGGCTTTGACACGGTGACTCTGGAGAGAGCAGTGTTCTCACTGGAAGTGGGGGTGTGGGGATTTACAGGGGCTGTTGAGGACAGAGCTGTCTGGAAGAGCTTTCTCCCTCATAAAAAAACCCAGGCCCCTGCTGACTGATTCTCACGTTAGGGAAACACTGGTAAATCACCAGGACAATCCAAGAATGATTCCCTACGCGCCTGCTGAGCACAGAGTCTCTCCTTCCTTATCTGGTTCTAATTTTCTTCATGGGTGCTGTTCCCAGGCCATTAATTGAAAGGATTTTTGGCTAGAAGCCCATGACCCACCTGGAAAAAAAAAAACCAAAGGCTCATATTCTTGTGGCTCAGAGAAGTAAAAGGGAACAGGAACGGCCCCTTCCTGTGTCCCTGCTGTGTCAGGAACGGGTGCCTAGGACACAGGTAGGGAGGGCTTAAATCACTGGCTTTCAAAGTCTGAGAGTAAATAAGGCCATTATGAGGCTTTTAAGATCAACTATAATAGACTCCCTACAATTTGGTTCTCTCTGGCTGCCCTTATGGACCCCCTGGGCCTCCCTCAGTGCCTGGTCTGATACTCCCCGGCATGATGCTGAGGTGAGAGAGGGGTTATGGGGGCAGTTAAACAGATCTGAGTCAAACACTACCTCAGTGCCAACCTCACTAGGCAGCCTTGGTCATATGGCTAGGAGCCGAATGCCCATCTCTCTAACAGAAATCAGATGGTGAAACCCTGGTGTCCAATGAGGTAGAATTTAGAGTGAGATCTCTGGTGATTAGATGAGTTCAGGAAAACAGAGAGCTCATGATGTCTTCAGGGCCCCATAAGAAGGGCCCAGAGAACTTAAGGAGACGGCGAGGCAACAGGCTGGTCTAGAGGCCAGAAGGAGACCTTCACCAGACCTGACTGTGCTGCCATCCTGATCTTATCCCAGCCTCCAAAAGGGCGGGAAGCAAATACTTGTTTATAGTACATAGTCTAGGGCCTGAAGAAATGACTCAGTAAAAGTGCTTGACACATAAGCGTGAGAACCTTCGTTCAGATAGCCAACACCCATGTAAAAATCCAGGCACACCAGTGTGTACTTGTAGTCTTGGGGCTGAAAAAATAGAGGGGGGGTCCCCATGGCTTGATAGCCAGGTAGTCTTGTTGATTCAGTGAGCTCTAGCTTAAGTGAGATAAAAAAAAAACAATAAATGTGGAGAGGGATAGAGAAAAACAGTCACTGCCAACCATTAGCCTCCACACGCACAGAGTGTATTCATACACATGTATACCCCTCCGCCCAAAAAACACCCAATTTGTACCACTGTGTTCCACTGTGCTAAGCTAAGACAACTTCTGGTCTTGTTTCTATAAAGTGGAGAATGCGATATTTACACTCCACACCAGCCAGAAGGATTCAAGGCGATGCATATGGAGTTTAACAGCGTGCATGACAGCCACTGAGGCTGCTACAGGCATCGTCTTCATCAGCACCATCAGCACCATAGCATCTTTCCCATGACCTCAGCCACAGCGGAATGAGAACAGAGATGCAACGTGTAACCCAGCCAGGGACCATTTCCAGTTTGGCTTGGCAGGTGTCACTCACATCATAATTCCTGCCTCTATTCTTGAACTAGGCAATTGGGGTGAAAGAAGAGACAGACTGTAACATTCATTCGGTCATTCAACAAATACTGACTAGAATCATGGTTGAATTGGAAGCAAAGCATAAACAGTTCCTATTCCCCAGGAAAGCACCGCCACCTCTGCCACCGGGACAGCAAAGGCAGGGGTGGACAGAGCTTTGGCGAACATAGGGCAAAGGGCTCAGGTGTAGCCCGGCTCACCGCTCAAGCTCAGTGTTACACCAAAGTGGAAGCTCCCAGAGCACATCAGGGACCTTAGGGACTATAGTTTTTCTGAAAATGCTCACGGAAAAAATTGACCAATATTTGCGAAGTTCTGTCCAATATTAGGTACCGTGCAGAACCTAGGAGAGCCACAGGCACCAAGGCAGGCCCAGAGCCAACCTCAGCCAGGCCTGTCACAAATGTGGAAAGAATAGAATGACAGGTAACAACACCCTTCCTAAGGGGTGGCTGAGCCTCGAGGCATTTACCTATTCCTTCCTGGCACTTACAGCAGAGCCCTCAGCAGCCATGTTTTGAGGCTGTGCAACTGCACTCAACTAAAGCCTTCTCCTCTCTAACCATCTATTTCTTTTGTAAGATGCTCTACAACAAGGAGGACAAAGATTAACTTTCCCACTGAAAGGATGGGACAGCTTAAGGAGCTGCGCCCCATTTGAGAAGCCTACAAGCTGGTTCCCAATGGCACAACCTCCCATGGGACCCATCAGGAAGCCGCCTCTCCCCACGTCTTTCTTCACTATCCCCTAACCTCCCCCATCAGCACACAAGCTGTGGTCTGGGACTGAGACTGTTGTGCTTTTTAAACAGTTAAATCTTTCACTGCAGACCAATTAAAATTTAAAGTCAGCCTTTCTCCCCCTTCCTCCTTCTCTCCTCTCTCCCTCCCATTTTCTCTGCCCCTCCTTCTCCCTGCCTTCTCCACACACACATTCATTCCTACCTCTGAGCACACAGAACTGATAGCAATCTCTTGGTTACTATTAGAAACATGATTTCAAAACCTGATAAGAGGACACCCTGTAGAGTCCATTTGGTTCTTCCTTTCTAAGGTTCCCTGAGAGAGAGCTTGTTGGGTAGGATCTGGATGCCTCTCACCTGAGAACTCCTGTTCCTGGACCCTGTAGCTGACCCCTCAGCCTCCCCAGCATTGTCAGGCGGGGACCACATGCATGTGCCATGGCATGCTGTTCACGTCATACAAGAATGCCCTCCCCAACCCCCAACAACCACCTGTTCACTTCCCAAACCTAAGAATTTTGGGGCATTCTCTGATTTCTGTCATCAAAACTCACTGCCAGTGTCTCTCTTCCCAGCTCAAGAACTGTCAGATTGCTCCTTTGTCCCAGCCTTATTCTCTACACAGTCTTTGAGTCCCAAATAATAGACTCTAGTGTGGCACTAGTTCGTGTTGGTGCAGTGTCTCTGGCAAGGTAAGAGGGTAAATGTGTCTGCGTGATACGTGTGTGTGTGTGTGTGTGTGTGTGTGTGTGTGTGTGTGTGTGTGTATACCTCAAGGTGCAAGTTTCTGAGTGGATGCTAGAACCTAGCTGCCTCACTGGTGTTTCCCAACCAGCTCTGTTAAAGTTTTAACAACTTTGATTTTCTCAAAGCAGAAACCTCCCTAGGTATCTTCCCTCCCGAACCCTGCCAGAGCTGAAGAAGGCCCTTTGCATTGTGGTTATTTTATCCGTGCACACACAGGCGGGTGTGTGTACACACAGACATGCAAGCAGTTACACGCCTTGCCTCTAAAAATCCATTCACAAGGGGAGTGTATGAAGCATGAGGCATGATTACATCGGCTATACAGGAGAACCCTGAGCCTTAGAGAAGAGGCACAAGCAGGAGAAATACACAACGTTCTCAGGCAGACAGGTCAGGGACTAGAACTGAGGTCCTGGCTGGATTTCTTTACTAGTAGACCCTGACTCAACTACAGACTTCTTAATTGGAAGCACATGAAGTTCCCTGCCTGTCTTTCTTTCTCAAATGGGACAGATTTCTGCCTTTCCTTGGCCTCAGCCCCATTTTATTCCAGAAGGAGCATCAGCAATTTCTTCACCCAGCTTGTATGTGCTGGGTGCTACAGAATCCCTTGAGCATGCTTCTTATGCGACCCTCCCAACAGTGGCGAATGTATTTGTGTGCTGTTATTATCTGCAGTGAACTGATGAGGAAACTGGAGTTCAGAGATTAAGTAACTGGTGGGAGGTCACACAGCTGGTAAGTAGCCGAGCTGGGATTTGCACAAAGGCCGTTTGACCTTTCTACACTCAAGGCAACACGTCAGTGAGAGTAAAAATTACCGCCCTTTAAAAGAAAAAGCAGAAAGGTTAATTAGGAGAGAGAGATCACACACAGCAAGTGTGAAAGGTCCTGGAGAGGTACAAGGGGAAAAGATGGTTTTCCCGTCTTCTAACTGAACATCACATACACCCTGCCCCTTTGGAGCCCAGCAACCTGCTAATTCACTTTCCAGATACCATGAAGCTGTGTCTCTGGGTGATCGTAACTTGGTAGAGTCAGCAGACGAGCTCTGCAAGGCTCTTGGAAAGATGTCATTAGTTGGAAATGATGCCAAATGTCACAATGGGGAGTCCGTTTACAAACACACTTCCCTGTTTGCCAAAGAACAGGATTGTAGGCAGCTTCTCGATCCTTTCCAGGTGGACTTTCTGGGCCAGGCTCCCCAGCTCCACCCAGACATCTCTTCCAGCGAAGAGTAACCCACAGTGAAGCAGACAGACCACAGCAATACAGGGAGAAAGCATTTGAACATTTTCAATTGTTTGCAGCGGCCCCTCTCCTAAAGGCACATCAGATAGAAATAGTCTTCCAGCTGACTGATGCAGAATCCTAAAACTCTAGCCAATAAATAATGATAATAATAATAATAATAATAATAATAATAATAATAATAATAATAATAAAAAACGCTTACTTGTGGTAATATTGGACATAAATGTCTGGTATAGTTAAATGTGTGGTAAGTAGGAAACATTTTAATTGTGGCTGGAACACATTTGGAACTATTAATTTGTATTTGTTTTCCATCTATATTTAGTGGCTGTTTTAATGTTGCTGAAGTCCCTAGAACTGTGTCCTAGAATGAGGGTCATTCTTTCCAGAGATTCCCAGTGGCCTCGATGAAGGAGGTAAAGTTGTCAAATACAATCCAGGATTCTCCGCACCAGATGCCTGTTATTTTTATTTGTGAAATCCAGTAACCCTAGACCATGCCTGAAATAAGAAGTAAGTTGACAATACAGCGTGGATAGAAATTCATTCCTGAGTCTGTAAAAATGTGTTTGTGAACTGAGATTCATCTTCATTAGAAAAAAAAAATGCCCTTTATTTTTAGAGCACCTTGGAGTGTAGGAAGTGCCTGTGCGCAGTCTGTGTCATTTGATTCTCCCAGTAACCCGGTGAGATGAGAAATGTGACTCTAATTATTTCCAGAAAAAGAAACAGGCTCTGGGAAGCTAGGCCCCTCAGAAGGCTCCAAGTTCACATAGGCCAACATTGTAACCAAACCCGTTGCTGCATCCAGTTCAGGTTGGCTCTGGGACCCTGGCTGGCTTCTGAGTCCCAGCCTGGCTCTGGCTCCAGCATCCCAGAAATGATATCACTAAGTTCAGTTCCAAACTGTTTCTTGGAAAACTATAGGCACTGTGAATTTTTAGGTGCGTCTCCTTCCAGGCTACTCATTCAGGCTTACAGAGAACCCCAACTCTGAACGTTGCACTTAGAGAAGTGGCCAGTTATACCATCGCCAGCTGATTCTAGGAGAAATGTTTGTTAATACCTCTCTAGATCTTCACCTTCCAAGCCTGTTACACCTTTCTTTTTCTTTCTTTCTTTCTTTCTTTCTTTCTTTCTTTCTTTCTTTCTTTCTTTCTTTCTTCCTTTCTTTCTTTCTTTCTTGACTATTTTTAGCAATTTTATGAAATATACCATAGAATTTATTAATTTGTTAAAGTAATTCTTTTTTTTTTTTTTACACGTAATTACAAATAATTTCATTTAGAAAGCCTGAGTCCTGTGCAGCTCAAGTAAGCTGGGGTGAAGGGTGATTTATGGAGAAGATACATGTGCAAAGAGCCAGGTCAGATTTTGGGGATGCCCTCAAAAACCTCCTGAGGAGGCGAGGCTAAGGAATGTACCAGCAAGCATACTCAAGACAGCCATTTACTTGCAGTGGGGGAGGGCCCCTCTGTCAGTGCTCACAGTTTTACGCGTCCTAAAATCCTTACTTATGGACATCAGGTCAAAGGGAAAGGAAAAACCCAACTGCACTTTAAAGTTACCTGCGTGTGGCTGCTGCTTGCGAATGTGCCACAGCTGGTTTCATCATTACAAATGCTGACACTTCTCTGTGTTGTAGGGAATAAAGAAAACAACACTGCCTGCTTTGATAAAAGTTTCAGTTTTTCACTCTGGAAAGGATGTTCAAACAGCATAATGTAATAATGTTCTTTTCTTTAAATTAGGTGTTAGAAGACAGGAACCAGCTTTGTTGTCACTTTGCATTTCTAAGACCTCGGAGTCAGTATTATTTATCATCTACTAAGTTGTGGATACCAATGGTCTCCCTTCTTATTAACGAAAGTCTTATTGGAGGGAGTGAGGGGAGACATCTTCTCAGTGGTAAAATGGGACGAGGACTGTCATGGCTTTATGATTTTGAAGCAAAATGGCAGGAGGTCTGCTGGCCTGCATTGCTCCCGTCTAATTTCTTCTTTCCAGGATTTCACTGGTTCAGTGTCAGGACCCTTGGTCAACCAGGGCAGGTATGCTGCCAAGGGGTGGGACTCCTCCTCACATCCCTGGATCCCGAAAGCAGAGGAAGGGTCACTGAGTAAGACTCGGCTTGTTTATGACATCACAGGTGTTTTGATGCACCTCAGGGGGAGTGACATGTAAAGTGGAGGCCCGCCCACACAGCCTGTGCACTGAGACTCTAGGAAGGGGTTGTTAACATTTACTGGACTCAAAGAAAAACAAAACAGAGCCATGGGGGATTATTTTCCATTTTGCCATCTCCTCTTTCCATTCCAACCTTGAGGGCATGAAACATTAACTGCGCTAATTCTGAAAACAAAAAACAAAAAACCCTCAAACAAAACAACAACAACAAAAAAACCTGTCCATATCAAATGCCTCTACAAATCACTTCCAACACACTTCCAGGAAGGTAGGGGTCCTCTTCAATTTGTCTTATGATGTCATCTTGGAGCCTGTTCAACATAGCAGCCAAGCAGAGGGCTGTGGGTATAGCTCAATGGTACAGTGCTTGCCTAGCATGTTTAGGGTCCTGGGTTCAATCCCTAGTACTATAGAAAACAAAAACTGGCAAAGCAAGGGCTGGAAAGATGGTTCAGTGGTTAACAGCATGTCATGCAGGCAGGATCAAATCCCAGCCTTGTTGAATGGCTCATCATCACATTAACTCCACTAACAGAGATCCACCTCTCTCTCTCTCTCTTTCTCTCTCTCTCTCTCTCACACACACACACACACACTCCTCCACATACACACACCCCACTACACACCCCCACATCACACTACACACATACCACAACACATACACAATCATTTTTTAAAAAATAAACCTTTAAAAAAGGGAAGAACTTACACCATTTTTTTAAAAATAAAACTTTGAAAAAAAAAAAAAAGGAAAGAACTGGGGCTGGAGAGATGGCTCAGAGGTTGAGAGCATTGGCTGCTCTTCCAGAGGTCTTGAGTTCAATTCTCAGCCACATGTTGGCTCACAACCATCTACAATAAAATCTGGTGCCTTGTTCTGGCATGCAGGTTTACATGTAGACAGAACATTGTATACATAATAAGTGAATACATTTTGAAAAAAAAGGAAGAACTTGGTAAAGCCAAATTGTGAGGTACACAGGTTCTTAAGTCAATTCAGGATGAATCCTGACCACTGCCTGATAACCAGATAACCTTGAACACTCAGTCTCATTAAGAAGGGGAGGAAAAAGAGGAAGAGGAGGAGGAGGAGGAAGAGGAGGAGGAGGAGGAGGAGGAGGAGGAGGAGGAGGAGGAGGAGAGTACTACAGATTTGATATCCTTACTCCAAAAAAACCTTAAAATCAAAATTTTTAAAGCATAGCCTTTAAGAACATTCACATCTGATCATAAGTGGAACGTTCCATACTGCCCTATGTCATAGGCAAATACTGTGGAGCACTTGCTTTTAGTCTATGCACAGGAAGTACATGAAACATATTAATGTGTTTACACTTTGATCTCAATATCAAGATATCTCATTATGGATATGCAAGTGTTCCACAGTCTGGAACATTCCAAGACCTAGAACACTTCTGATTCTAAGCACAAAATTGAAGGGAACAAAAGCCTTTACTGTTCACTGAGTAAAAGGTTTTGAGGTGATCAAGGCAACAACAGATGCCACCATACATCAAGCATCACACTGTGAGCTACTAACAGGGGGTCCTCTGCTGGCACTTCCTCTACCCTCCTACTGCCTGCCCTTAAGTTTTACCAAATTTGTGAAACTAAGGAGAGGAAGTACCAGCTCATGAATTCCTGGCCTTGAACACTGTCCCATCTTTCTGTGACATCATAATTGGAGCTGCAGCCCATAGCTGGGAGTGCTGGCAAACCCCAGGCCAGTTCTGCTTCCCACAGCCAGCTCCTCTCCTTCCAACCCATACCTTGTGAGCCTGTGACTCAATGCCGTGGTGAGCACTGACTTGGGGCAGCCAGCATTTGCTTGAGGTGAGTACCCTGGGGCCTGGAGGACTGGAGACAGGAAGGCCTCTTCCCAGGGAAGCTGAACCCCAGCAGAACAGGATGGAGGCAGGGCCATCCCCTCACTTCCATAATTAAAAACTGAAACCTGAGACGCTTCTGCTGGGCGAGACCTGACCACAGGTTTCATCTTTCAAAGGGTTACCTGGGTCTTTATTAAAGGCTGACTTGTGCCCAATACTGGGTCACCCCACTCTCAGCAGCCTTTTGACCTCTGTCTCATACCCCATTTTGGGGGTAAAGACTTATGTGGAATTCAAGCCCGGCTGAACAGAAGGTTGGGCTGTCAGAGCCTGCAGGAGATCATAAGTGGATGAGCCTTTCTGTTCAGGTCTCTGTTCAAATATTTCTCTTTAGGAAGACCTTCTTGGATCCCCATATACAGAGTCACATACCTTCATTTCTTTGACACACTTCCCTTATCTATTTTCTCCTCGCATTCACCCCCATTTCTGGGGAACCTAGTAGCTTCCTTGGTTGATGCCCCTTGACCATGGACTCCATGAAAAGAAAACAGACTGTGTAGCTCACGAGGTAGCATAGCTCTCCACAAACATTAGAGTCTGTGCATGAGGGAAAAGGAAAAAAACAAAACAAAACAAAACAAAACTCAAAACACCAAAGGAAATCCAAGATGCCTGCCTGCCTGCCTGCCAGTGAGGCTTGGATTACAGAGAATGTTTTGTTGAAGGAAGAAAGGAAGAGGGAAGGAGAGAGTAGGGATAGGGAAGGAGAGAATGAAGGAGAAACAGTTGTGCTTTTAATCTTGATAATCAAACTTTATGACACATTCATAGACTGGCCGAGATCTGTAGAATATGATCCTCAAGGACTAAATGATTCAAGAAGGTAACATTCTTGGTAGCATGGCTCCCCATTATATATTCTAAATTGCTTCTCCCTCTTGCCTGCCTGGCCCTTAACTCTTTCTCCTCTGATACTTCTCTCCCTAGACTTAAAACATTTTCTGATCCCAAACTGGCCAGAGTCTGGATCGAGGTGTCAGGAGTAAAGATTTAATATAAATTTGATGAGATTCAAGAAACTAAATAAAGTATCTGTTGGGGGAAAGATGGTGAGACGAAAGAGGGAAAAAAAATCATCCGGAAAAAAACAAGCAATGATAACAACAAATGGTAACTACCCGGGATTTCCTTTGGCTGAATCTCCAAGAGAGATTCAACTTTAGCTGGTCAAGCGCATATGAAGCCCACCTCCTTCATAGAGAGACACACTTGCTTCCAAGGGCTCCTCTTGCAAAGGGCCTCAGTCAGGGCAGAGAAGCACAGAGTGGGGGGGGGCTGCCTTTTGCAGGAGCCTGAGAGACAACCTCAGATGGTGGTGGTGACTGTTGGCAACACGGCAAAGCCTTTCTGATGAGCAAATGGCAAAACCTGGCTGAGGATGAGGGCTTCCCACCCATACAAAAACAAAGCAAAAAAGAACAGCCTTGAAAAAAGGAACGGGCCTTGTGGGGCCTTTCTGTGCATTAGGGAAGAATAAAACAAAACACCTGGTCTGTCCCATTTTCACGTTATTCCCGCTCTCTCCTGGGTGGCTGCTCTCACGGTCAGGACATAGATGCTCCAGCAGAGAAAGGCAGGTTTGGGGCATACTCTTTGGTGACCCTGAGACCTTGCATCCAGCAGGAGTACAGTCGTGTGTTGATGGCTGTGGGGGCCTGTCTAATGATGCTGAGATTCTGAGCTCCCAAAGCCATTCATTCATTGAGTCCTCCAGCGTCTCAGTATGGTCAGGTTACTCACAAGCAGGTACAGGCTGGAGCAGTTTCTGATGTCCTCATCCAGAAACCACACCAAATATATAGCTGTGTAACTTTGCAGAATTCACCTAAGAATCTTTCCAACCGTATTAAAAAAAAAGAACAAAAACAAAAACATTGCAATAAACACCTCCAAAAGAATCTCCCAGTTCAAAACAGTTTCTATCTATAAAAGTCATTTCTCTCTAGATTTTCATTTTTTTTAAGTTTATTTTCCTTCTGCCTTTTTTTTTTTTTTTTTTTTTTTTTACCCCTCTCTTTGCCAAGGCTCCTTCATTTACCTCATAAGGGGCATTCGGCTCCAGCAGCACACTGTGAAAGGTAGCAAGTGAAAAATTGCACCCTCAAATCTGGAGCAGTCAGGGATCCAAGAAAGGCTTCCAAAAGAGAGAATATTTGAATGGAGACTTGAACAAGGAGAAGGAACCCTGCTCAGGATAGGTACACTCAGGAACCAATGCTGATCTGACTGTCTAGTTCTGAGACTCTATGACAAATCCCTCAGGTCCCTTGCTGAATAGCTAGTAAGAAAACCGGGCAGTCAGCAAACGAAGGTGGTCTAACAAGGTCCTGGGGCTCCAGGGTAGCAACAGTTCTACACCTAAAGCATGGGCTGATCCAGAAGCAGAGATTCGTGCAGGAATGCACCATTTTTTTTTTTCTGCAGAAATCAAAGGAAGGCTAAAGAGAGGAATGGCTAGCAACTGAGGGATTATGCTGATTACGCTGGAGTGACTTTTATAGATCCAGAAAGCCTTGTTAGGAGAGGGGTATTTCGTGTGCAAGCTTAGCAGAAACTGCTAATTAAAACCATAATTTTTCATTAGCGCTCTATTCCTATAAGTTGAGAAATCACTCCTTTTGGGATGGATCCGTCCGTTAAGCGTACGTAATAAGTGCAGTGATCATCTACTGAACACTGACTGCTAGGCCAAGTTTCTACAGAAGTCTGTCCCCTAGCCTCCCGTAAAGTAGAGGGCTGATGCACGGTAGTAAGGAGTATGTTCCCAGTCACAAGGTCTGACTTCTCTGCACCCTAGTCGTCTGTGGAATGAAAGAGACTGTGCTTTATTCCTACACCATAAGCTTAATATGGTTTTTTCAATCAAAAATTTATGTAAACCATTTACAATAACAGTAACAATAGTAAATATTATAGAAATATTATTTCTTGGTACGTAATTTTTCTCTCACATAAAGTTACTTTAATGCCCACAGAACACGAGTTACAGATCCACTGCAAAGCTAGTGTAGTTACATAGTTTGAACGTAACTGTTTTTTTCTCTAAGGATCCATGCTTTGTTGCCTCTTGTGATATAAATTATCATCGAAAAACCGAAGTATTCTTGGTTGAGAGGTCTTTAAATATTTAACGTGGGCTCCGGTAAAAGTTTGCCTAGTGTGCATGTGGGAGCATTGTTCTGATTCTCTTGCAAAAAATGGTGCGGGTGAGGACAGTGATAACGGTGCTGCAGGTGATGATAGGGATAATGATGATGGTGATGGTGATTCAAGGGAACTTAGTACTGTCTGTGTGACTCACGCTGCAAGCTATCTTTAAAAGTTGTATGGCTCTGTGCTGCAAATCATTGAGCCATGGAAAGAGGCAAGGCGAATTTACATCATAGAAACACAGTCTTTAATTAGACATGTCTACAGGCTTTCCACTGGTATGAGCCAATTCGGCTGCTATGTGCTTGATCTGTGGTTCCAGAAACTCGACTCCCCAACCAGCTAACGTTTACCCTCTCTGGGTAACATTCCCTTCCTCTCCTTTTCAAGTGACTTGACTCACATTGGGCAATGGGGGGGGTGGTTTCCAACCGAGAAACACAAAGGTATAGAATGGACAAGGCAAGGTACAGACAGAAAAATGCTGGCAGCTGTCACCAAAGTAAACTTTGAAAGCAGGGAAATTAGTCTCTTGGGCAGCTTAGGCAGGGTTTGCAGCATTCATGGCTGCATCAGCAGAGCTTAGAGGAAGAAGGCACAGTGCATCTGCTCTGCAGCCAGGTCCTTACTTCCTGTGTACCTATGTGATTAACACAGAAAGAATGTACCATGTAGAAGTGGATGATCTCTAAAGTGTGTGTCACAGAAGTAATTCTGGGAAGGGGGTCAAAAAACACCAAGACCCAAGAGGAGGTTTATGTGTAGGAGGTTTATGTTTATCAACAAGTTCAGTCTGTTTGCACAACAAAACAAAACAACAAATAAACAAACAAAAACTCCTAAAGAATGTGGTTAAGCACTGGAGTTGAGAAGTAATCCAGAGTCACTGAGATTTACAGAAAAGAAAATGGCCTTCAGCAGGAAGAAAATCCTAGTGCAATACGGAAAGGTGTTTTGAACCCAAGCTACTAGGACTGCTAGATTCCACTGGTGGGCAAGATTATGGATGCTGTAAAGCTAAAAGTCAATTCTGAACCCTCCACCCCTGCCACTTATTTGTTCTACTGTCCCAGTGTGACTTGAATTACTTACACATCTGTCTTAGAGGTATTAGGAAACTTAGAGAAAGGCAAGCTCTCAGACCTCAGTACATACCAAGTTGGGATCCCTAGCAGAGGGGACATCCATTGCCCACAAGTCTCCCAAGGCTCCCAAGGTGAACCTCTTAAGACCTGAGGCCGCTGGGCCACTCACATCTGCATTTGCAAAGAGAACCAATGCTTGTGTAAGCCCCTCCAACCTGAGTTTCCTATATGAACACATCTTCCCAAACTCACCTGAAGGCTTCTGGAATAGATAATAAAAATCAAGGCTGGTTTGCCATGGAAAGGAGGTTTTTAGCTGCCAGAACCATATCCTGGGCCAGCACATGGCCGGGCTGCTGAGCTGAGTACTGGGCTTTGTTTAGGCATTCCGTATTCTCAGGAAGACAGGTGAGAGGAGGCTGCCAGGACTCATCAGAGATGGGGACTTGAAAAAAATGAGCAGATCTGGTCGTTTAAGTGCAAATTTCCATGCTCAGAAGTCAGACCTGAGCACAAGACTTCCCATCATTTACCATAAAAGGAATCTCAGAGGGTAGTTTTTCATTTTTTTTCTCCCTTATCTCTGTGTGTTGGGTGGTGAACTACAGAAATACACTTATTAATTTGCTACTTTACTCTTCAATGCTTTGAATTTTCTCACTCAGAGAACCTCAAATATTCCTATCAGTTCTGAAGGTAGGCAGTTGGCTATTTCCAGAGGAAAGCAAGGGTCTTGGAGGTGGATTTTTCTCCCTTCTGTTTCCATTACATCTTTGGACCATGAACAGATGGACTGGCATATGTGACTGCCTTCTCTAGGCACTCCAGACCTTCTCAAGGTCACTCACAAAGTGCTTTTACATCTTCCTGCTGGGGTGCTCTTAGGACCCTGCTTCGACAAGCAGAGTATTAAGGAAGCCACTCCCCGGCTCTCACAGCCAATTAGCCTCCCTCATCCTGGTTGCTGGGCAACAGCAGGGAAGCTAAACAAGGCTAACCATTTCAGAGGATAGAGGGAGAGTTTTTAGCTGCCTCATGGCAGGAGGATGAAGGACGGCAGCCACAAAGCTTTAGGAATTAAGAATCCAATCTTCCAGCTGGGACAGTTCATCCTATACTAACAAGCAAGTTCCCCTTGCAGAGCCTGGGTGGACATTGCTGGAGGGACAAACAAGTGCTGAAGGAGCAGACAGAAGTCTACCGAGTTACAGCTGGGTTTGGAAGTTTTTGTCTGGTTGGCTGCTTTTTGTTGTTGCTTTGTTTTGTTTGAGATAGGGTCTTTCTCCATAACCTTGGCTGTATTGGATTTACTCCGTAGAACAGGCTGTCCTTGAACTCACAGAGATCTACCTGCCTCTGCCTCCCGAGCAGGTGCTGGGATGAAGGCATGAGCCACCAACTGGCCAGCTTGTTTTGGAAATTTTGGCTCTTTGCTATGATTCACATATTAAGCTACCTCGGAGCATGATTAACACAAAACCAGAATCCCAAGTACACTGAAAAAGAAATGATAAATTAGAGAAACCTGTATGATTGGGGCCATTCTCTTGAATCTCGGCACTTTCTTTGAAAGAAAGTTTGGCTTCCCTGGATGAGTAGCTTCATGCTCAAGCTGTACCTTACTTTATATCCCCTAAATGCTCATGGCTGGGTCAGGGACGCTAATGGCTTTTCAGTTAATGGATTTCCCAGTACCTACATCACTTGATTAAATGGCAAAGAATCATGTTGAAAATACATATTCTTTGGTCCTGCCCCAAAGATACTGAGTGTGTCACTCGAAACTTGCACTTTTTAACAAACAACTTTGTTGTTGTTGTTAAGCACCATTATTTTCCTTGGAAACATAGCTAGAATCATCACTTTTATAATGTCTTAATTAACGTTTTCTCAGGCTCCTCTTATGCCTCCTTAATCCGTTTGCACTTATTGCCTGCACTTCTGCTCCAGGAAACATAAACCCTTTTTGTAGTTCTTTGCAAATAATATAAAATATTTTTGTTTCGTGTTTTTCTGGGGAAGCATTTTCCCTGGAATGCAACTGTGGCTGATACACTGTGGTTCTGGGGCCACAAGAGGCTAGTGTCTGTCTATGAAATCCAGCTTTACTGGAATAGCCCTAGCCTTTTGTTAACATTTTATACTACAGTCATAGTGAGGCAGAGATGGTGAAGCTTACAGAAATTGAAATACTTATGTTACCATCTGGCCTCTTAGAGCAAAGATGTGGGCCACGTGTTAGTTTGGATGAGTGGCAAAGCCAGGCTAACCCTTAAACATGGTCATTTCCTCTTCCTGGTTCCATATCTATACTCCATTTCCCACCCTTTGCAGCAAGGCGTGATCCTATAACTGAATTCTGATCAAATAGATGGGTGAGAAAATTCTAAGAGGGTAGCCTGCATACCATCTCCCTACGCTTGTACACAAGCCCAGCATTGACTTTGGAGGTTCCCTGGAGGTATTGGGGCTCATAATCTCTACTCTTAATCATTCCTTGCTGACAGGAATCTGGTCTCTTCCTTCTTACTTGGAGGCAAAGCGCTGATCCAGTAGGAAAAGCTATTTTGGTTTTTAAATGAGAGAATTCAACCTCAATCAGTTTGAGTCTTTATGCATTAGATTAAGTCCATTTGTTACAGCAGCTTGAATTAATTTAATTTAAATACTGAGCTTCCTCCTTTAGGCTAGAAGTTAGAGAGAGTTAAGGAGTGGAGTCTTTTCCTTATTTGGAACACCCCCAGCATCTCTAAAACCATGAACTGGGACGGTAGGGACCACTACTTTTGGATAGGAGACAGGAGATGGAAGAACCAGGGAGGGGAGTGGGTGTGGAAAGTAGTTTTGCCTCGGGTCTCTCCCCACATCCTACAAAGGCACAGGGAGTGTGTCATCTCCCCTGCTGACTCGTGGATGCCCTGCCACACACATGGCTGGAGCAAGAGGTGTGGCCCTTTCTCCAGGAGGTAATCATTTCCAGGGCAGATGTAACAGTCTGGTAGTGCAGTTAGAATGCTGTAGAAAGCCAGGGGAGCGTTAGGGATGAGTACTCCATATAATGAGGCAGACCTGGTCTTAGATCATCCTGGCAGAAACCGACTGCGTTCTTTAAAGAAAGGCATTGCCTCTTTGAAGCCACGAGTTTCTATATAAGTCTACATCTCGACACAATATGCTAGCTTTTAGGCAGAAGTAGAACAATTGTTCATAAACAAGTTGCCAGGATGCCCAAGGTCCATGAGAGGTGCCTCAGCAGATTAGGCAATGTTTAGGGGGTGGAAAAAAAAACAACTCAGGCTTTGGGTCACTCACTGGCTTGAGGGCAAAATACCACTTTTTAAAATGTGCTTATGTATGTAGTACTTCAAAGTGTTAACTGGTGTGTTTCACAAGAACCCACTCTTAGACAGGGAAGACAGGATACTGTCCACCTTTGCTTTGGGAACATGGATTGTACTGGCTCCATGTGGAGCATGAAGACATTAATTCTTGGTCTTTTAAATTTCAAAATTGTAGACTTATGTTGTTCGAATATGGTGGCTTCTTACTGCATGTAGCTGTTCAAATTTAAGTGAATCAAAGTGAAACAGTCCCAAGGACCCCAGTCTTTTCACTCACCTTAGCTTTGTCTGCAAGGATGGGAAATGAGCATGTACAACACCCCATCATCACACAATTTTATCAGACAGTACTGCTCTGAACCTCTGTAGCCCCCAAATCCTGGATTCACCAGAATTAGGACCCCAATCTTTCCAAAGATTTCTCCACCTCAGGGGAAGACTGCAGAGGTAGTAAAGGTACCAGAGACATGGATGAGCACATATGGAGACCCGTTTCCTAGCTCCCTGTGACTGGCACAGGATTGGAGACAGATCAAGGGGACAACAGAAACTGAGGTACAAGAAAACATAGTCCCCCTACTAGTTGGGGCCACTCAGGGCAGAAAAGCCTCTCAACACTCCCTCAGCTCTCTATGCTGGTGCAGGCACATGAAAAGAGCAGTGAAGTCATGGTAGCAATTAGCTGCCTAGCTTGGAAGAGTGTTCAGGCTCTTCCAGCCCCTCTGAGGAGAGAGGAAGTAAGCGGGATGATTGCCCATGCCTTCAGGAACTGACAGGAAGAAGCACATGGAGGAAGCAGGGTTGTCAAACTAGACATCAAGGTAGACCAAGGGGAACTCATTGCTTCCTCCTTTAAGGCAGTGTTTGGGATCAAAACCTGTCATCTGCATACTCAGAAATGGTTTACCTCATCTTAGGTCGGGTTTCTATTGCTATGATCAAACACCATGACCAAAGCAACTTGGGGAGGAAAACGTTAATTTGGCTTACACACCACAGTCCACTGAGAAAAGCCATGGCAGAAATTCAAAGAAGGGTAGGAACCCGGAGACAGGAGCTGGCACAGGTCATCAAGCCTCTGGCTTCTGCTTATGGTTTGCTCACTTACAGAATTTAGGAGTATCACCCACAATGAAGTGATCCCCGCTCCATCCGTCACTAATTAACAAATGCCCTACAGTCAGCTCTTATTATGGAGGCAATTTTCTCAACTGAGGTTCCCTCCTTTTGGATGACTCCAGCTTGTGTGTGTCAAGTTGACACCAAGGTAGATAGCACAACTGACTTCTTGTTGATTTGACACACAAACACATCACTGTTAAGCCACAACCCTTTCTTTTTTCTTCTTCATCCCCAGGATCACACGTTAATACATCACAATATAAAATATTCAAAATGTAAGTCCCCAAGTCTTTATAAATTCAAACATTTAAACATTTTAGTTTATTTAAAATAATCATTCTGTTTTAAAATTTCAAATTTTCTTTAAAAGTTCAAGTCTCTCAACGGTGGGTTCCTGTAAAATCAAAGATAAATTAAACATTTTCTTACTCCAAGAGAAAAGAACCAGGGCACAGTCACAATCTGAACGAAGCAAAACCAAACTCCAACCGTGTAAATAATTCATTGTCTATTGTCTGGGATGCACTCATGATCGCTCAGCAACTCCAAAGGGCCTGACTCGCTCCTCTGGCTCCACCCTCTAGGGAATGCTCAGCTTGTCTTCTAGGCTCTGTTCATACCTGTTGCTATTCTTGGCAGTCATCCCATGGTAATAGCATCTCCAAAATGTAGGTTCTTCTACTGCACCTGGGCTCCACTTTCACCAAGGGAGCCTTTCCTGGGCTCTCCTCAGGGACTCCGGCCCTGCCACACAGTGCCAATCCTCAGCTGCTCTCCATGACCCCTTCAGATTCCTTCAAAGCCAGTACCACCTGTGGGGTTCTTATACTACCAAGTTAGGCTGCCAGCACGAAGTACAACGTTGTTGGCCTCTGGAACACAGCCTCTGTGTGCTGACCCTAAAGAAACACTTCCCAGAAGATTTCACCTCTGTGATGCCGGTCTTAATCACCGACAATTTCTCAGCTCCAGCTAACCAGCATCAATTGTCCCATTAAAGCAAAGGTTTTATTTCAGTGTTTCTGGTATCTTGTTAATCGCAGCCAATTCTTCAGCCCCAGCTAAACAGAGCTCCAGATTCTTAACTCAAAATAGCAGCAAGTGGCCCTGATAAAGTCATTCAGGGACTCTCAAACTTCTCTCTGAAATTTTACAAACCAGGCTTCCACAGTCTGCATTGTTCTCAATGTTCGCATCTTCCAAGCTCCCACAAAATGGCTCACCAAGCTTTGAACACTCAATGAATTTTCCTGCCTGAAGTTCCAAAGACCTTCCACAATCCTCCTTAGAACACATGGCCAGGTCTGTCACAGCATTACCCCACAATCCTGGTACCAATTTCTGTCTTAGTTACGGTAACTATTGCTATGATGAAACACCATGACCAAAGCAGTTTGGGGAAGAAGATTATTGTTTGGCTTATGCTTCCACATCACTGTTCATTATTGAAGTCAGGACACGAAAGGCAGGAGCTGATGCAGAGGTCAAGAAAAGTGATGCTAAGTAGCTTGCTCATCATAGGTTGCTCAGCCTTCTTTCTTATAGAACCTAGGACCACCAGCCCAGGGATGGTACCACCCACAATGGGCTGGACCTTCCCCATCAATCACTACTTTAAAAAAAATGCCCTACATCCAGAGCTTATGGAGGCACTTTTCTCAATTAAGATTCCATCCTTTCAGATGAGTATAGCTTATGTCAAGCTGACATAAAACTAGACAGCACACCTCTGAACTCCATCTGTCTCCTCAGCCTCTGTTGTGCTGGGCAACACTCAAACACTTGAAAACTCATATACACTCCTCTGGGGAAGAAGGAAGGGGGAGCCAGATATGTCTGCAGTTTGTTTTTTGTGTAAAGTGGACATGAGGGAGACATTTTAATAAACTAAGCCACCTTTCTTGGAAACTGGTGCTTGCAGACTGACAGTTTATGCCCACTATTTATTTCTTATATTTGCCTTGTACAAAAATGTTCCTACTGCTGACCACAGTGAAAGATTGAAAGCCCCATGAAACCCAACCTCAATTTCTCCATCTACAAGCCCATTACTGAATATGGGGGGGTTTGGGATAACAGGAAAATGCAAGGAGAAACAGTGTGCAGAGATGTCAGCACCCTCCAGTATGCACCTTGATACCTTTCTCGAGGGAAACAGCCAAGGCAGTAAAAAAATGAGAGAGTGCTCTGTTTTAATGTTCAGTGTCCTATGTATCTACGGAGACACAACAAAGAAGACACCCCACCTCTGCTTAAATTCTGCTTTGTTCCATTAGAAAATGGAAAAAGGGTATTATGGAAAAGCAAAGAACATGCATTTATCCTTTTGTCAGGTCCCCGAGCCAGTAACTCAATTCAAGGAGTGTGGGCTAGGTTACAGAGCATGAACCCAGCAGAGGTATTTAGTAATGGGGCAATGTCAGCATGGTCACTCTCCCCCTTAGAGGAGAGGAGTGGGCGCTAGAAAGGCATATGATAACAGTACTTATTTGGGCATCATCCATGTGACTTGCCTAGTAAACAACAGAACTGGCATTTAGCAGGGACGCTGTGTCTTCTTCTAATATAGTATGCTGCTCCCATGTTGTGTGTAGGCGGATACAAATTCTCTAACATTAAAACAGAGAGCTGTCAGTCAAAAGCCTCGTAACAAGCAGTGAGCTGGATATGTGTTTTTACTTGTTGGAAGCTGTCAAAATGTCTTTGAGACTCTTAAGTTTGACTAGTTCAGAATCCTTCTCCGGGTCCTGAGGCATCTCTGGTTCCCAGAGATCAACAGTGTAAAGGACATAGCTAGCTTATCAAAATATGGGATGAAGACAGGAAGGTGAGCAGCAGTGCTTGTTGGCAGGAATGGAGTGTGACACAAATAGCCAGGGCTCCATGTGCTGCTCAAGCTATCACACCACTTTCTCCAGAGCAGACTGTAAGCTACCAGGAACTGACCAACCACTCTGAAGGAGGCGACAAAGTAAAGTAATGAGGGAAAGAGATAAAATAAGACCCAGACGGGAAGGAGAGAGAGAAACCCAAGACATGGAGTTGGCAGAAAGCTTCTCTGCCCCAGGTGTTACAGTATCCTACCAGGGCCAAGGACTGGACAAAGCTTTGACTCCTGATGTCTCCAGACACTGCTAAGCCTCACAACTTGCAAGCCAGATTGTAAAACAAAATCAGTATGGACTGAGGGCATTGCTCATTATTGGAGCTGATACATCAGTGAAGTCTAAACAGAAGTGTGGATCGGGACAGAACACTGGAAATTTCCAGAAGCAATCCATTCTTTTTGGCTAATAAGTAGACCAATATCAGAATCAAATGCTTCGAAGGGACTCTTCCATATGAGGTTCTAGAATTAGTGGAGAGTTAGATTTCTTGTTTGTTTTTCCAAAATTATCTTGGAATCTTGAAATTATTACTTTTAAAAAAGTGTGTGTGGAAGGACAAATTCATAGGTACTTCTAGAACCACTACCACCACCACCCATCACTACCATCACCACCACCACCCCTACCACCTCCATCACCTCCACCACTTCCACCATCTCCACCACTACAGCAACAAAAGGGCAACTTAGGCTCCTGAGGAGTCCTCAGATAATCATGGAAGGCAACACTGACTGATCATCCACCTCCTTCTACCAGCTCCACTTTTGTAGGAACTTGTGTATAAGAGACTGAATCTGTGTGATCTAGACAAGTTATGCCAAGAAGCATCCCTGTGGACAGAAGGCATGTGCTTTAACTGTCCTTCTTTCACTGATCTTGTTCACTCATGAGTTCCTTTTCTGAGATAGGTTGCAGGAAGCTGAAAGAGACAGGCATACCTCTGTTGGGCAGAACCTAAGAGGGGCTGAAATCAAGAACTTCTTGGCAGAGGGAGAAGCAGAGACATCTAGAAGCCTCCCAGAGTCACAGTATACAAATAATTAAACAAATGGTTTCACAGAAATGTTGTCAAGAAAAAGGTTTTTCAATTCTATCTCCATGGTGATAGCTCATAAAAAAAAAAAGAAAAAAAGAAAAAAAGAAAAAAAAACACCTAAATGTAAATCTAAAAATTGCTGCATTTGGCTGATGGAAAATAATAAATAGGACTCCTGGGGATCTACCACGTATCATCTATCATGGCCACCCGGAACTCTCTTGGGTTCCACTTATGTACCTGCCTTGGTCCTAAGATGCCTTTGATCAAACCATCTTTGATCCCTATGAGCCAAGGAGTGGTTTTATCCCTCCATCCCTGGAACTCCAGTCAGCATCCTCTCTCCTCCCTCTTGCTGGCATTCATTACGTTTTGACTCCAGGCTTACTGATACACAGAAGTTCCACAGTCAGGACATTTATTAAAAAAACAAAAAAAAACAAAACAAAACAAAAAAAAAAAAAACAAAAAAAGAAAACCAAAACCAAAACCAAAAACAAAACCCCTCTAAGATTCCTGGTGTGTTAACTCCCTGGAACAGAGAGAGTATTCAACAGACAGAGGACTAGAATATTTTGATGGGATAAGTTTAAAAAGGAAAAAGATGAGCTGTGAGTCTCTGTTGTTACAAGCAAAACACCACAATCTAGTTTTTACATTAAAATCTGAATGTTGTAATTTGAGGCATCCTGAAGTAAACAAAGGCTGTGTCCTGTCATTTCTAAAACCATTCTTCAAACAAATGGTCTGTGTGTGACCTTTCCAAGAAGCTGAGTCAAGAGCAGGGACGGGAAGACGAGCACCAAGAGCCTTGCTACATCTGAGTAGAGACAAGTAACAGGGACCAAGTTCTCCAACTGCAGAAGGAGCAAATGATGACACAACTACTTAGAAGAACATTATGTGGGACTGCAATATAGAAAGCACAGAAGTTCTATGATCTTTGACATAAAGATGTCCACAATGTAGTGCTAGCAAAATACCAACCTACAAAACAGCACATTTTGCTAGTGTGCATGCACACATGGGAAAAAGTAGAAGGCTACATAACACAATGCTAATGATTCATAATCTATCTTTAATTTTGTAAGACAGGAGTTGATGCAGTGAGCTTATGAACAAAATAATGATAATGATGAAGATAATAACTATTATTATGACTATTTAAAAAGATGGCTCAGTGGTGAAGAGCACTTGTTTTTCTTACACAGGACCCTAGTTAAGTTCTCAGTACCCACACGGAGCTTACAACTACTTGTAACTATAATTCCATGGGCTCGGATGCCCTCTTCTGGCTTCCAGCGATGTTACACACAGGGCACATACGTACATACATACAGACAGACATCATACAGGCAAAACAGTCGGGCACATTAAAAATAAATGTTAAATATCAAGCCACAATGCTGCATTTTTTTTTTCTCCCAAAACTGACTTTTCAAGAATAAAAGACGGCAGGTGTGGTTGCGCACACCTTTGATCCCGGCACTTGGGAAGCAGAAGCAGGCAGATCTCTGTGATTTTGAGGTCAGCCTGGTATACAGAACTAGTTCTAGGACAGCCAAAGCTCTGTTATACAGATAAACCCCATCTCAAAAAAAAACCATTAAGTAAGCAAGTAAATAAATAGATAAATAAATACAAAAATAGATAAATCAGTAGATTTTAATAAAAGAATTAAAATATCAAGCATGTATGAGATAGGCCCTCTCCTCATAGCATCCCTTAAACAAATGCTGCCCACCAAAACTTGTTGGAAGCCTCCATTGTGCTGTACACTATGGTGAGAATGAAGCTGAAAAGACCATATGGTCCTGAAATGAGAAGGCTAAAGAAAGGGAACACTATGTGTGACCATATGGAATAACAAAGCCACGGCTCTCTAGGAGTCAATGAGCTAGCTAACTCTATGATGACAGCGGATCACATCCATGTGGATAGACACGTGGGTCAGTAGGGAAGAGTAGGAGATAATTGTGGTTGCCCTTCTAGAGAAGTGTGATATTGGCCAATTTGGTCATCTGTGTTGAGACTGTTTTCACATCCGATAGTAGAGGTTATAATAGCAGATGGGCTAAAGCCCAGAGCAGAGGCCCGAGCGGGGCACATTAGGAAATGCCTACTGTTGTTTTCTTTCTGTTGTTCCCACCACAAGCTCGAGAGAAACTAGTGTGGGAACAGCTTTGGGCGGAGAAAGGTTGCCCTTTCGTATGACATCTCTTGATGCTTACAGTCTGCTTTCTGTAAGGATCCTCCCTGGTTTGGCTTACACGTTAAAGCGACTATTGAAATTAAATGGCACTCATTTTCCCAAGAACATTCGGAAGTTTGGCCCACACTCCCCTGGCACAATGCGCTTTTATTGAAGTGCATCATCTGTTGCTGACTTAATCTGTTGACGAAGCCAATCAAAGCGTTCCCCCTCTTCCTTGGCAAATGACTTGCCACAATCCTATCAAGAAGCACCTTTAGTCTGATTCCTTTTCACCCCACTCTTCACCACGACCCACATGCCATTCAGCCCCTCCTGCCCCTCCTGAATGTAATCAGCCTGGTCCAATTTGCTTATATAAACAGGAGGCCAAGGCAGGGAATGTAACTTGGCCATGGCGGGTCTGCTTTTTAGACATTGCCTCTGCCTTGTTTCTCCGAGACCTTTCAATAGAACCAGACTTGGAGAGGAGAGTTATATTAAACAGTTTGACTCCAAACCTAAACAGCCCCTGAAGCCTTAGCAGTTCAAAGATCTCCTGGTGCATTTATGAAAGCCATTGATCTGGGGAGAGGTGTTAGAGGACTTGAAATGCACTAAGAAAACTCCTTTGCTGGCAGGAGGCAGAGTGGTTTTCATTAAGGAGCTGCCCTTTATCTCGTCACATTACTGACCTGCTAGGGCAGGGATGGTCTGTTTCCCCAGACAATGTGCCTTGAAGCTGCCTCTGGTTAGAAACTATGATAAGAAAGCATTCATTTTTAAGACACAAAGGAGGAAGGTGTTCCTCTATGGCTGCTTGCTTTTCTCAGTTGGATCCCCAAATATACTTTAAATTCTACATTTTTTTGACTATCTTTGATACATCAAAGCCTTAAGAACGCTGTGGGTCATTTTACTAGTGTTAGTACTTGAGGCAAAAAAAAAAAAAAAAAAAAAAAAAAAAAAACCAAAATGGGTTCTAAACTTCAGAACTGAAATGTCACCCAGAGCAGGGTCCACTTACAACCCGGAGTCATAAACTCCCAAAGTGCAGTTTATCACCTGCAGAACAGAACAGGTTGTCTACAGTCTCATTCCGTTTCTTACGTTGCTCACCAGTCCGGGTAACCTAAGCAAAATTCCCGCCATGGTTTCTCACGCTGTGACAGGCATTAGCAGCTTCATGGCACATTGTTGGCAAGGGTTTGGCAACAGGGTGCCTGGCACATAGTTGGCACCTGAGAAAAACCAGCTGTTGCTATCACCTATTATTGCTGTATTGATTATTTAGGCAGTCTTAAAGCAGTAGGCAACATTCTGCATTTATGTGCATCTGTGCACTTTTCTGGGAACAGGTCCATACATTTTTATCTTCATCCTCCCCCTCCCCCCGCAAGGGAATAACCACTAAACTAGCCAGGCTAACTCTCTCTCCTTTAATTGATGAGTAAAATCCTACCCACAGGTTGCAGTGTTTTTCTTACAACTACACAGTTAAACCAAGGTCAGAACTGAAACCCCAAATCCATTGACGCACTTTGTCCAGTGTTTTTGCAAAGCGTTGGAAACCTTGCCAAAAAGCAGCCCCAGAAGTTATTCAGCCTTGCACAGAAGTGACCTGTAAATAAGAGTGGAATGGAATGGACACCTATTGGTGGCCTCAAGGCAAAAGGAACATACATCAGACTGGAGGTGTGAGAACTGTGCGAGAAAAAAAAATCTCTTGACAGAAACTATCAACAGATAAAGATGTGCAAGTCAGAGGGGTGGATGAGGGGCCACATCAGGGCCCCAGGCAGGCCTGTTCTATTCCAAACCCCCTTCTATCTCCCACGCTATCTAGCAAGATCCCATGACAGCCACATGCCTCATGAAAGCCTAGAGAATACACACAAAGTTTATTTCAGAGATAATTTTCAGTCTGCTCGACTTACAACCCTCCTCCCCACAAAGAGACACAGCCTTAGAACCTTAAGATTCACACTCTTTTCCTAAGGCTAGGTTCTTTCCATTTCTTTCGCATTTTTCTAGTTTCTCAGCGGTTTTCAAAGCAAAGGCCTGCGGTCAAGCCCGGGACCAGAAGCGCCAGTGTTACTGGATTACTAATTAGAAACGCAGATTGGGGCTCCCTCCTTTCAGGCATACACACTGAGGAAGCTCTGGGGTGGGCTCTGACTTAACAGGGTTCAGGGGTACAATCAACTTTGAGAACCACTAATTGGAGATACTGGTGTGGTGAAGAAACCAAGCATGGGATGGAGGCTTGGAACAGCCTTCTAGAAAACCCAGTCCCTAGAATACCTTTTGTTTGTTTTTTTTTTTTTTCCTTTTAATTTGAAACAAAATGAATTAGATTGGTAGCCCAGATCTTCCTGTATTTTGCAAACAAGAGATCTTGGAGGGAAGTGGAAAATAAATTCTTAAAACCCTTCATCTCAGTTACAATGACACATTCATTTTAGCATCGTGTGGGAGGGAGGGAGGCAGAAGAGAGGGCAGAGTTGGTTTGTTGAGAATTCTCGGTTTCAGTGGAATCCAGTGTAATTTAAAGGCAATTAGTGTCCACACATTCTGCATCCAGAAGCTCTATTAATTTGGTTAGTTTTTAAATACTAACCAAAGCCAACATCCTTGACTATTTAGGCCCTCTTTATTCTGTCTCCACTGCACCCCCAGCGCTGTCCTCCCTCGAATGCTTGTAGGAGTCGCTTCAGCTCCTGGGAAAGAGGGAAAAGCCACTATTTTGGCTGTATCCAGACAGCTTCTGGGAAATCAGTCCTCTCCTGAGCCCCAGTCTCACCAGAAGGAAGCTTCAGTTGTCTCGCTAGACCTGCCCTCTATCTGACTTACTTGTCATGCTTGACACTTCCATACTAGTCTGGAGAGCCTTCCCCGACAACTTCTTAACCGTGTCTCCGCGAGATAGCCAAGTGCTAGGATGGTGCTGGTGCCTTCCGTGGCTAAGTCTCTTTACTCTTTGCAAACACCTTTCACAGGTTTTTACTCAGCATCCACCCACCATCATGACCACTGCGCCACCTTTATCCTTCCCAACATCCTGCATCTCACAGTGCCACATCTTGGCTTCCATATGTCACATGACCCACCAACTCAAACTGCTAGACAAACACGGGACAGGGTAGTAGGCTCCAACCAATATCCTGATCTGAGGCCAGCGATCTGTTTATAAACCTCTGTTGCTTTCTGGCCACTCACCTAATTCCTTGGTGCCAATGAAAAAATGCATTTAACTCACACTTTGTCTTTGAGGTGTCTTTGTAACTAAGGAAATTTCAGCATCTCTTCTTTCATTTAAAAATCCTTAAGGAGAATGAATCATATCTATGTAACACAAGCTCAAAGGACAATGTGAAGGTCTTCTTCCTATTCAAAATATTTTCATTTTTACCTTATGTATCCACATGATATATAGCCAATGGGTTAAGTTTGGTATGAAATACCACACCCAATTCCATGGTACAGAAACTGAAGTTTAGCTAATAGGAGCAGCTTATCTATTCAAAAGTTAAAATTGGCATTAATGAAAACACAATACAGAGTTCTGATTTCTGGTGTTATGTTTTATCTATTAGATATGCGGTTTTTAAAACTGTCATCGGAAAGTACTGCTGGAGAAGGAAGCAAAAGGAGAGAAGTTGGGGCTCTGGACAGCCTAGTTTAACTGGGTGTGCCCTCCCTAAATCAGCTGGTTTCACATTTCTTATCCCGTGTAACCATGTAGGGGCTGGCCCAGTGGTTAAGAGCGTGGATTGGATTACAGAGGACCAGAGTTAGATTCCTGGTAACCATATAGGGTGGCTCACGAGCACCTGTAACTTTAGCTCCAGGGGGTCTGATGCCCTCTTCTGGACTCTGCGTGCGCTAGCTCTCACATATGCATGCACACAGACTGTAAAAAAGCCAACACATCTTGGAGTACCCAGTGTAAGCATAGGCTTCAGGATTATACAGTCGCAGACGCTCTGATAAACCCTTGAAGTTCTTGCTCGTATTTATACCTTCTGGCTTACAATTGGTATAGTCGGTATAACTGTACCAGCCCTCAGCAGAATATGAACAAACCACCCATCCAGTTATTCAAGTTCTGTTCATTAACGCACTACACACTGAGTGGTTACTATGTGCTAAGCACTATGCTGGGGTCTGAGGCTAGAGTGTTAGGAAAAAAACCGGGAGGGGGTGCTTTGGAATAGAACTGAATCGCCTTTCACCAAAACCCAATAAATAATTCCAAATCAGAACGAGAGCAAGGGAAGTAAGAGAAGATCTGTTTTCAAGATGGAAGAGTACAGAGGGGTCTCATCCAGTGTGGAAGCTGGGGTTGCAGTATGTGGAAATCAAGCTTTGTTGCAGTGAACAGTGCTGCACAGGCATGAGGGGTCAAGGGCCTGGCCTGGCTGAGGAATCCAGAGATGATGCAGCTGCCAGGGGCCTGCTGAGCAAGAACAGAGCAGCAGGAGATGGGAGGCAGGGTCAGGCAGAGTAGAGCTGTGGACTTCTGCAAAGCAAGATAGGCAGCTACTACACAGCTTTCTGTAAGCAGGGTCAGGGCTGACTGGCAGTCAGGATGACTTGGCCACAGCCTGAGGAGAGACTGAAGCATAGAAGAAGAGGCCCCAGAGGAGGCTACTGGGTAGCTTGACTTTGTTACAGAAGAGCCCTTAAGGGATTTTGTACTTTAATGTAGATGAATAACAAGGCTGCATGGACAAATGAGCAGAAGAGGGGAAAATAAAAGCACCCCAAATTCAGACAGCCTGGCTCTCATGCTGCACCTCTATGACGGAGCTGTGGAATGGGACAGGGAATTTAACTCACCTGTTTGGGTCTTAATTTCCCCATCTGTGAGCTTCAGCCTCCCTGGGGGCTTAGGAACCAAGCGAAATAGCTTTGCCAATGGTAAAGCATTAGGAAAATGTAGTTTACTATCGTCATTAACTGTGTTGATATATACCAGGTCAAAAAAAAATCACAGTTTTGAGTAAATACGGAATGACATCTTTTATAATCTATGTTGAAAATAAGTTATTGGGAGCCAGGACTTGGGAGGCAGAGGCAGGTGGATCTCTGTGAGTTCAAGGACAAAAACCAAAGAAAGAGTGGCAGGGGGAGAGGGAGAAAGAGGAGAGAGGAGAATTATTAGAGACCAAGAATTATATATATATAATATATTATTAAAGACAGGGTCTCTCTGTTTAGCCCTGGTTGTCCTGGAACTCATTCTGTAGACCAGGCTGGCCTCATATTAAGAAATCCACCTGACTCTGCCTCCCCAAGTGCTGGGATTAAAGGCATGTGCCACCACTGCCTGGCTAAATTCCATATTCTTAGAATTTTTATTCTAAGAATATGTATTCCATGCTTTAATTTTTTTATACAATATATTTTGATCATGATTTCCCCTCCCTCAACTCCTTCCAGCTCTTCCCCACTTCCTTCCCCACACAACTTAATGGCTGTGTACATTCTGAGGTATGTTTAGAAACATACTTGGTTCAAGCGCATTTCTCAAGCCTCATCTAAATATTCACCATAAAGATGTGATTTTTACCTTGGTGCTTATTTGCAGGCAACTTATGTGTATTTCTCTCCATACTTTAGTTAATCCTTAATTTTTGTTGCAGTCCTGAAGGTTGAACCCAGAGCCAGGGACACTACCACTCTGGGCTACATCCCCCAGCACCGAGGTTTTATTTTTAAAGAAATGTAAACAATACCACTGGTGACATCGGAGTCAACAAACACCTTTTTCAATATCAAATTTAACAGGGCATTCTATGAGGTCAGTGGTGCTTAATGCTGGAATTGCCTAGTGAACTTTGCAAACTCCTCAGAGCCAGGCTCAGCAGGCTCAGCATCAGTTCTCAGAGACAGTCCTTAGGTGAACCGAGGTAGAAAGGCCCTTACCTAGATTCTTGGCTACTTCTAAAAGCTTCCTAGGAACTCTAGGACTGGGGGTAGCTCCTCGGGAGACCTTGGTAGACTGGAGTCTGTGTCTCATTTAGTAGGGGGATGGGCTTCTTGATAAGTAATAGCAAATCAGTAGCAAGAGCAGGACTAATAGGCAACATGGCTTGAGAGCCAGTGTCCATCACTGTGTTAAGCACTTCATAAGAATTATCTCATTGTATCTCCAAAGCAGTGCTACAAAGGGAGCAATATAATCATCTATTATCTATGTCTAAGAGAAACTGTCAGGATCAGAAAGTTCAGGAACTTTCTCGAGATCAGAGTAGTACTTCAGGTAAATAGGGCAGGAGCTTCCTTGAAAGGAACCCCCAATTTCAATTTTTTTTTTCTTTTTTTGGAAGAGGAGGAAGGGTCTCACTATGTTGTCCAGGCTGGTCTTGAACTACTGATCTCAAGCAGTCCTCCTATTTCAGCCTCTAAGCAGAGTGAGTGCAATAACTTACTACCACACCACACTGTTAGTGCTTCCTGCCTCCTCCACTCCAGGATCTCCTTCTCAGGGCCTCTTCTTAGGCTTCTTTCCCAGCCTTACGTTTTATGGTGAGCAGCTAAAACGAAGATCCACAGAGGCCCCGTTCACAGAACTGACTGCATATATGGTCTTGTGAAGCTCCTCTAACCTCTCCTGGATATGGCTTCTCTCATTCTACTTGGAAAAATAAACCACATACCTGCCTGGTGCCCTCGGTGGTCAGAAGAGGGCATTGGGACCTCTGGAACTGGAGTTACAGATGGTTGTGAGCCACCATGTGGATGCTGGGAACTGAACCCAGGTCCATTCTCTGGCTAAAGGCTACAAGGCTGCCTTGTGGCCGTTACCCAGAGAGTAAGCCATCGAAAGTCTGGATCCCAACTGCTGTTGTCCAGGAGACAGCTCGGAGGGTAGGACAGTTCTCAGCATTAGAAGTCACCTTCTTCCAGAGTCCAGTTACAGCAGTCTTCAGCCTGCATACATACATTATTAGCACACAGAGGGAGGCCAGCCTGGGTTTGTAGCACACATCGCTAAGGGAGGTGAGAAGAGCTTTAGTCTCTCTGTTTTATAAAAGAGAGAAGACAAAGCCACCCTGTGATCACAGCGCAGACTCTGCTTCACAGCTGAATTGAGGGGCATGAAATCGGATGTTTTCCAAACTCAGACTAAAGCCATGGAAAATCCACCTCCTTTCTCCTGCCATAAAGAACATCTAAACACATAGCGTTTAATTTCCGAATAGAGCAATGCTCCTTTTTAAGGGAAATGTTAAGCAGGGATTAGAGACAAGATGGGCTGTAACTCTATCCTCAGCCCTTTCATTGTTAATAGCATTCCGGGATTGGGGGGGCTGGGAGGGGCACTGGCTCTGCAGAGATGTGGGAAAAACCAAAGTCTATGTAAATGAGAATCGACACACACTGATAAACCAAGCGCCAAACCTGAGGTCTTAATTACACAGGAGTCTAGATGTCAAATGAATGCAGCTTGTTGACTACAGAGACTTCACTCGGTATTAAGTTGGATGACCTTCCGGAAGCAGAGAGCAGAGTGACAGTTTCTCATTATTCAGGGCCACGTTCACAAATGCCAAAGGGCTATGGTCATCCCCAGACACTTTCCTGGGTACAGTATAGCTTTGAACCCAAACTACGGAACTGAGAAGTACTGGCATCAAGCAACAATGCTAAATCACTGCTCCAAATGACTGAGGGCTCTGAGAAGCCGATGTCTCTGTCCCCTCCCCTTACCCCCATGCCTAGTCTTACCCCACTCATGTAGCATCACTTACAACAGCTAAAACACAGGTATGATCTCACTTCAGCAACTTACGTTGCCGTGAGATACACAGAAGTGTCACAAGACTCCTTTTAAAGCTGAGAAGTCCGCCAAAAAAATAGTAAACACTGATGTCACTGAAGATGAGAGCACTCAGTGTGGCTCACTCACACAAGTTGCTCCTGGAAGGTCAGAGTTCCAAAGCTTTCTAACCCCCGGTTCACATTCCTCTTGTCAAATGACACGAGGGCCATCACCCTGGTGCTGTGTTGCAGGTCATGTTTTTAAAGAGAAGGCTTCTTTCAGGCCTGTGCATAACCCAATAGTTCTCAACGGGAGTTAGGGTCCTTGCCTTGAAGCTGAAAAGTAATATGCTCTCCCCCTCCCCCAGCACTAATTAAAGTGTCAAGACAGAGCCCCAACACTGATTTGACACATGACATCACATCTCGTGTAATCGGACATGTTCTATGCTAACATCAAAGCCCCGCCTGGGATAATGGAGCAAGATATTTAGTGTGTGTCTGTTGCAATGTGACATATAACTCCACTCAGCTTCATTCCTCAGGCCCCCGCTCGCTCGCTCGCCAGAAGATTAACCCGGCAGGCTGAAGTGAGAAGGGACAGAACAGGCTCCGACAGGAGGCCCAAGATGCAAGGGAAGCCAAAACAAATCTACTTGGTTAAGGAGGACTCTGCCTATGACTGCCACCCTGAGACTTCGTCATCTTCCTTCGGATACCTCTGGCAAGTCCTCTCACAGTCATTGATGTGGCACTGGGCTGTCTATGACTTCCTGATGACATTATTCTACGCCATTTTGTTTGCAGTGCTGTTTAACTTTGTGTGAGCATCTCTCTCACTCCAAATAAACCTTAGCAAAGGACAGAGTAGTTCTCATATGTGTCTGTCCTGAACAGTTCTCTCACAGAGGGCCAGGCTGCTGTTCACTAGCTTTTGTACTGTAGATTAAAAAAAAAAGTTGATGTATAATATAATGAAAATGAAATATTAGAAAAAAAATGAACATCAACCTGAGTGTCTTAGAAGTGTCAAAATTACTTTAAATGTTTACTCTCTATTTCTGAACTTGTCATAGACCAGGAACACATAGGATGCCAACTGGCACCAGCTGATGAGTGATACACTCAGAAGCACAAGACCAGGACACTAAAAATTCCCAGAACAATAGGCAGCACGGGAACTCTCCTCTAGGACTGATGGTTTTGTGTGCTTATCTAATGTGTACATAATACATTTATACAAAGTAGCTATATGTACATATAAATTAAATTACACTTTATACTGTTCTAGACAAAACAATATGAGCTCCTAAACTTTCTTGCCTAGGTAGTAGTATATATATATATATATATATATGACTGCAAGGTAATTAGCAAGTCAGACCACAACATCAGAGAGTAATGGCAACAGCAATTCATAGCCTGGGCTCCATGCTTCCACTCTGGAAAGTTCCCTGGAGCCCACAGTCTTGTTTTATAGAACTGACAGAGACGCTCACTGGGCAGTTTTGTTAAGGTCACACAGGTATCCAGTGACGGAAATGGGGCTCAGATAAAGGGTTGCTTGACTGGACAACACAAATACAAAGGAGATGGATGTGTTCCTATCACCACTGCCAATCAGGACATAAGCTAATGGAATGGGTTGGGCAAGAAAAGTTCTGAGGATGAACTTCTAGAAAAAAATTTACTCATTCCTAAAACATAAGCCCAGAGATAAAATCTCCCCTTGCCCGGATATTCACTGATAGAGGTTGAGACCAATTTGCCAAAGAAGCAGAGCACTGAGAGAACCTCTCAGAAGCAGGACAGGAACATAACCTAGCCCCTACCCTACCCCTGACCACATGAGGTATCTTATTACACCTCACTCCATCTGGAACTGCTCTGTTTCTTGCAGCCCCAGCACCTTACCTCATACGACCTCAAAACACACAGGACACAGAGCTTCACCAGCTCTGAGCAAAAGCCAATGCCTGATTCACGGTATTGGCCGGAATTTCAAAGGAGACAATTATTTAATTTGGGGCAGCTAGACATTGCCCAAATAGCTCTTTAAAATGGCATTTAGCTGCTAGGGACCATTTTTTTTTTTTTTAGATGGAATTACATAGAGCTTAACTTAGAAAATTTGCATTAAAGACAGTAGAAGAAGGAAGCCTAGAGTGTGTCACATAATTGCTACTGACTATGGACAGGGTTTAGTTTAACTTCTGGGACACTGCACATCAAGGCAGTTGCAGCCTGTAGCTCTATTTAGACATTCCCATGTTCCTCCCGAGTGTTTACAAAACTTTAATACATCTCCATATTGGCCCAATAAAGCATTTTTTCTGTTGAGATGGCACTGCCCATCTGTATTTCTCACTCAGTAAGAAGACTAAGTTCTTTCAGCAGGTCATTTTGGTAGCTGTAAAGCTGATGAATTGTGTATAAACAGCTCAAAAATTTCTTAGGAAATAGAACTGCAAAGATGAGGCTTTTGCCTCCACCTTCTAAGCCACCCCTGCCTATTTGAAGATTAAGGCTAAGGTATAGGTTTCTTCTTTCAGCTAAGCCCTCATCCCTCCTACCCTTGACAGCTTAATTTCCTGTCCTCTTTGGGAGACATACGGATGAATATTTAGTGTAGAACATGATTGTGATTAAGCTTCCAAATGTGTCTTCATCTGGATTCCAGCTGGTATAGCATCTCAATTACTCCTCCACTCCCCTATGGAAGCTTCATATTGATGTAGTGAGCTTTACATGATGGCACTGGATTAAAAATCTCCCAAGACTCTCCAATCTTCCAACCTCAATCAATTATCCCTTAATGAAGGGGAGAAGAGGGGTTCATGCATACATATTAGGACCTGATGTGTCCTGCAAACAGGCGCCAGGCTGTTGTTGATTCATACCTGAAAATGAGTTAAAATCCCAGGCCCTTGTTTCTGTTTACTCCTCTGCAAAAAATGGTTGGTGCATTAATATGATGCCAGTAAGTACTCTGGAGCAAGTGGTGATTAATAGTTGTGTTGTCAATCAATATATAGAGAAGGTTACAAAAATATTCAGCTGTTTCACAATTTATTCATTAGACCAATAATCCCTAACTTACTTTCTGCTGTGTCTCCTGTATTACATGTCTACACTAGCAAAGGTATACAACAACATTCTGTGAATCTAGTCTGCACACCTAGGTCACTCATCAATTTTTTTTTGAGAGGGGAGCTTGACTAATTTACATGGTTCTCTCATTAATTTGCTCAGTTTTTCACTCAGCAAACATTGACCAAATGCTTCAGCGGTATGTTGAACAACTAGGCATAGGTATGACATGGTCTTTGCATTTCATGGATGTCAGTTCAGCTAGGGTACCAGACACGGAGAGGAATCCCTGAGTGTTGTCATAAGATCCACGGGATGGGGAGCATTCACTTCCTTCAACTTGGAGGAAGGAGTTCCAGCGCTTTCCTTCTTGTACATTTCATTTGCAGTTGTCTCAGCTCTTGGACCAGATCTTTTAACCATAGAACAATCATGTCTTTCCTCCTTCCTTCTCTGCCTCCCTCTCTCCCTCCTCTAATACTGTTATATAAATATATGTCAGGCACTTCTCAATTCATTCACTTATGATGCAGTGTGAGGAAAGAAAAAGCAGGGTTAAGTTAATTTCCTAGCATATTTTCCTGCCACAGTTACAGATAACAGGTGTTTGGAGAGAGGATGCAATCTGTGTGGGTGGCCATACAGGGAGATACACCAAAATGAGGAGACTAACAATGAGCTTGGTATCTTCCAATTCCTTTGGATGAGACTAGCAACACGACTCAGAGGCCAACTGAATGGCAGAGCCTTGTCAGGATCCCTTCCTGTTGATAAAGGGTGGTGGAAGATAAGTCACCAATCTCAGCCCTCATTAAAATTGAAATCCTGGGGTTCAAGAGAAGGCAATCCTGTGTAAGAAGTGAAGCTTGTTTCCTCCCACGTGCCTTCCTGGTTCTATGACACTGCTGGTACACAGGGCGCACTGGTGAAGGAAAATGGAAGGCAGAGAAAGAATGCTTGCTAGCGAAATAAGACCGTCTCTCTAGCTCGTAAGTGTCTACTGGAGAATTCTCAGAGTCCCCAGAATTACTCTTCCAGATTGTGATCAAAGGCAATATAGAATGCCACAATTTTTCTTCACACAGAAACACTTAAAATACATCACCCCGAATGTTGGGGGGCCAAGGGGTTGTCTTGAGAAACTAGAAGACGCTGGAACAGTAGCCCAGAGCACTATGAACTCATGAAAAATTAATTCAATCCTCAAAGTCAGCATTGGTTAAGAGCTGTTCTACATAACAAAAAGTTCTCCTTTGCATTATTAAAAGCACAGCTTTGTACCAACCAGTTAATTTCAAAGGATCGACTCTTTGCATTAGAAGTTATCAAAGACAGATGTCCTAAAAGGGTCCTCTCTATCAAAGCTGGCAGGCATCTGCTCTCCTGGAATTATCGCGATGCTTATCACGGCTTGAGCACTTTCCCTCTCATTTTAACCTAAACGTTTGGTGAGATTTCAGTGAAATGCCCAAAGGAAGGCAAGATTAGTGAAATCTGGAAATCAGTCTGTTTTCTCCTAGGAGTTGGTACTCCCTTCAGCTCTGATTCTAGGCTTCCCAGAGGAATTTGCTGTTGCCTCTGCAGTCTGTAATGAATATTTGCCAATCAGAAGAGCAAACAGGTATGTTCAAACAGGCATAAGATGGAGGGAGGGCAATACTTAGTATTCCAAACAAGTATGTCTCCCATTTCAAGTAATGCTGCTATTTAAAACGAAGATCAATGCAGCAAAGTGATTTACAGAAGAGGATTCACTGTGGGGATCCTGGAAAGCCAGTTTCTTAGTCTAATTAACATGTGTTTTCAAAAAGAATTATTTATACTTTTTAATGTGGATGGGTGTTTTGTCTGAGTTACCTGGTGCCCATGGAGGCCTGAGGAGGGTTTCAGGGCCCTGGAAACTGAAGTTATGGGTGTTGCGAACTGAACGAGGGTCCTCCCCAAAAGTACATGCACTTACTCACTGATCCACCTCTCAAGCTCCTAGATAACTAATCATCTACAAACAGTGAAATGGAAGGATGCTTAGCTTGCGATGCATTTATTTTTTAGGGGTCTGTGCACTGGCTGTGTCACTATTATAGTAATGGCTTCCTTCTGCAGAATGCCTGCTATCGATGCAACCATTCTCACACTGACACCTCCTAACCTCACTTTTTCAAATAGCCCCCGAAGCCTACTTCTCAGAACCTCATTGCATGCTAGGCGAAAGACTGATTTGTCAGAGGCCAGCTTCCCAGCACCAAGCAGGGATTCGAAGCTGAAGCCTAGCTTACTTTGCACTCCCTGTTTCTGGTCTTATTAGAAATCAGGACTTGATGGTCATACTTGCAGCCTCACGCATTTGTGGTAGCTGAGACACACGGTGGTTCCAACATGCTAGAAAAATTTGAATTACAAAATATCTACAGGCTACCCAGGACTATATATATATATATTATGCACAATGAATTTAGTGATTTTGCTGTTTCCTGGTTATCCTTTAGGATTTAGTTCAGCGATAAGAATAATTATAAACCACAGCCCCAGTGTATAAAGGAAATGGAAACATGCAACTGAAATTAATGAAAACACTTTATTCCCTTAAATTCGCTAAGCATAACTAGATAACTTGCCTTCCAAATTCTCTTTTGGGGAAAGTCTACATGAGCTCAGGTTAAAGGATCAGGACTGAGGAGCAAACCTCTGTGAGACAGCATTGTGATTGTAATTTCTTCCAAATGAGAGGTCTTTGTAGCTTTCATTAACCCCTTGGTTTAGAGATAAAGAAAATCGAGGGAGTGCATGGGAAAGTAATGAGGTTCTTCTGTTTGCCTCTGGTTGCCTCAGTGGGAAGGATATTTACAAGTTGTGGTGGGACAGCTACCCACAGCCTAGCAAATTCAGGCCTTCTCATTAGCATATGCAGGAGCACAGGCATCTCCCAAAATGAGGAGACGGGGATGGAGCACACCCTTCCTGTCCAGGCAAACCTTAAGGATGATACAATGACAGCAGATACATCCTATTAAAAAACACAGCATCTTTTACTTTCCACCATAGGAGAAACTCGTTGGAGCCTAGAACTAAGTAACCTATCCCGAGTGAGAAAAAGAGGAGAGTGTAGACTGACCAAATCAATGACTGACCAAATCAATCACACTCACTAAGAGGCCTGTGCTCAAGGTTGAGAAGACAATAACAAGTGTCGACAAGCATATGGAGAAACTGGAACCCTCGCATATTGCTGGTTTGAATATTGACGGTGAGGTCGCTGTGCAGAACAGTGTGGCAGTTTCTCAGAGTTAAACAATGAATTGCCTGTGACCTGGTAAATCCCACTTTCAGGTATATGTCCAAGGCAAGCAAAACTTAGACACACCCATAAAAAAAAACAACACAAAAAATATGTGTACACAGATGTTCAAAGCAATGTATTCACAGTAATTAAAGGGGGTGAGCAACCCAAATGCCTACTGACTTAAGAACAGACACGCAGAACATGGTACATACAATAGCATACAAAGGAATTAAGTACTGAAGCTCTAACCCAGACGAACCTTGGAAACTCTTCACATATGCTGAAGGACTCAGGCCTCAAAGGCCACAAATTACACAATGCTATTTATATGGAAAGCCAAAAAGCCCCAAAAGTAGGTTTGTGGTTGCCAGGGGCTGGGGAGAGGGGGGAAATAGGGAGAGGAGTTCTAATGGGTAGCAGGTTTCTTTAGGAAGTGACGGAAACACTTTGGAATTAGATGATAGTGATTATTATACACAGTAAATATACCAAAAAGCACTGAATTATGTGTGCATTTCAATGTGGGGAATTGAGTGCTGTCTGAATTGTATATCTCAGGAAAAGAAGGCAACTAAGAGAAATGACAGAGGGCTTTCTCAAAAGACTGGCTTCAAAGAGACAAGCCACTTCAGTCCCAAATCCAGGCCATGACACAGAGGACAGTGCTGACTACAGTAATTTCGCTGCATTTACAATTAGCTCTCCACTGTCCCAGCTTATGGCTAGAAAAGTTGCCTTCTGTCCTGTCTACCACATCCTAGAAGGCCTTCTCAGTGGTGCACAGGCTTTGTAGGGACAAGGTAGCCCAGAAAACACTGAAGTTTCTATTGGGTCTCTAGCTAGTCTCTGGGTTAGTCTATTGAGTTCCCCTCACCCCCGTGTATATGTGTGTGTGTGTGTGTGTGTGTGTGTGTGTGTGTGTGTGTGTGTGTGTTTGGGGGTCCTGAAACCACTGTAGTTGCATACATAAATAGAAAGGCTAGGAAAAGCTCATAGGGACGCAGTACATTTTGTGCATAAAATGCACAAATTCAGCAGCAGAAGCGGTGTGTTAAAGTTTTTTATGACGTTTCCACCCCGCCACTTTACCCCTGCCCCCCCCCCACCAACAACAGAGGATGTCTGTACAGCCGTATACTTTGTCACGCCAAGAAGAGCAGATCTTACTGTGATATGAGAGAGGGTGGCTCCCAGGACGGGAACTTCAGGTAAGATTACAACTCCAACTGAGCAAGCTGGGCAGTTGCGTTTCCTTTTTTTCGCACATTCTCCGGCCTTCTGTCACTCTCAGTTGGTGCTTTCTCCAGCAGCAAGAGAGATTTCGATACACAGAGCCTGTCACGTACAGCCCATGTGGAGGGAAAGCGGCTAAGTGAGCGACATTGTTTGCTTCCTTTAGAAACACTTGCCTTTCAAGACCAATGTGCACAGTGCCACACCTTCAGGAGCGCTAGTGGGTGTGCAGTGCAGATTTGTTGACTGGAGTGGAGAGGTGAGTGCTGGCTGAGCACTTACTACATCCTTTGCTAAGTTCCAGCCTGAAAAGCATAGTGGTCTGTACCAAGTGGCTTACCTGGGGTAATGCAGCTTTTAAACAGGGCATTGGGGGGGGGGGTTTCCATCTTCTTACAATACCTCCTACAGGAGGAATTCACCCTCTATTATTGTTCTCATGAAACCTTATACTTGCTCCCATCTTGGCATCCATCAGCTCTCTCTCTCTCTCTCTCTGCTCCATATGTATAGGATGTACATACTTTTTTGAGACAGGATTTCTCTGTGTATCCCTGGCTGTCCCAGAATTAGACCAGGCTGGTCTCAAAGTCTGAGATCCGCCTGCCTCTCTTCCTAGGATTAAAGGCATTTGCCACCACGTCTTGGCTCACCAGCTCAAGGTTCAAGCTTGCTTGCCATCAAGAAAGCCCTTGGATGAACTGCCTGCTCATGCTGTTCACTGATTTATCACCAGGGACACAACAAATACAGGACTTAAACTATCCTTCGATACAGACAAACTGAGTTAATGACTGAATTCATGATGTTGTAAGTCAGAATTACAAAGGCAGAATAGAGAAGACAGAGGATGAGGAGAACCTCATGGGCAAGGTCAGGAGCAGAGAGTTAAGAGGCAGTACCTAAAGGGCATCTAGGTATCTATCCTATGTGTGCCTAGTTACAGGGAAAAGAGTGAAAGTGCCCAGAGGGACCAGCACTAGCCAGGGATCACAAAGCAAATTAGAGGGCACTGGGGTCTGGCAGGAAAACATCTGTACAGCACATTGTGAACTCCAGATGAAAGGCATGCATAGAAAACCAAAGCTCACAGTGCTATTTTTGCAGCAATGAAATATTCCTAAATCAATACAAGGGAGGGAGGTGAGGTTCCCAGGATCAGACGCACTGCAGAAGATACAGCACCCTCTGACATTACGATAAAAGCCAGGGAGGAGCAGAATAGTGAAAATGGACACAAGATAGACCGACAACCTGTTCCCCACCAGCTCTCCATGACTTCTGAGCTTAGTAAGACCTAGCATAAGACTGAACCCTTAGAAAAAACCAGCTGGAGCTGGGAGCCACTCTACTGGTCCCTCACCAAAAACATAATCTCAGCATGGGGATCTGTTGGGCAGAGAGCAACAGTGCCCCCATTTTCCCATGGAGGAAGGCTCCCTCTTATCTCTCCATCTTTCTTAACTGCTGAGCCCTGCTTTTGGAAATATTATGAACCCCATGTGCGTGAAATTAAAAACAAAAGTGATTTCTTAGAGATAACTGTTTTAACCCTCTCAGTTCCTTGCCCTTCCCCTTACTCCATTCTGCCCTGATCCTTATTTCAGGCCTAAACTCCTATTTAGCGGTTGGGGGTCATACCAGACTGCCTCTCCTGACCATTTGCTGGCTTTATTCTGGTTCCTGCTGTGAGGTGTCCTCTTCATCCAGAGTTAAGGCACGCTGTGGTATTTCTGCCAGCCCACTTACTACTTTAAGAAGGATTCAAATTGATTTGTAAATTAGAAACATAAGAAAACAAACAAACAAACAAACAAACAAAAAACCCACATCAATGCACAGGTTAACATTATTTTTCTACTGACCTATCCTGTGGGCTCACCCAAGTCAATAGGCCCAAACTGTATGGTGCCTCTCTTGCCCTATACTACTCAGGCTGGTAAACACCCTCTCTCAGGTTCCAAACTGCACCAGCTGAGACCTCAGATGCACTTTTCCCTAGGTGTCTCTCCCCCCTTTGCAAATCTGTCTCCCGGGCTTATTGGCTTTTCCCATTGAAATGCCTTTTGAATAAAATGTGTGACCTGTGACCCCAGTCTTTGCTATCTAATCTCTTAACCCAGACCCTTACTTTTCCATTCTTGAAGAATTCTGAACAGTTATTTTTAGGGGGTGCATAGCTTTCGTTTGGAGGAGAGTGGCCAACTTACAGCAGTTGGTTCTCTCCTCCCATCCTGGTCTTAGGGACTGAACTCAAGTGATCAGGTTTGGTGGCAAATGCCCTTAAGCCCAGAGCCATCTTGCCAACTCTCTCCCATCGTTATTGCAGAGTCTGCCTTTGGTAGTCCCCAGGAGCCTTCCCAGCTTCACCCTTTGCTTTGCCTATCTGCCTGTGTCCCTCCTTTCCAATGATGTATTGATGCCTTCAGTTGGGTAGGCTGAATTCTCCAAGACTGTGCTGTTATGACCATCTCTGCCTACAGAAACTGGAGATTTAGTTGGGGTGATGAGGCAAGCACAACAACTTTAAAAAGGAGATTGATGATGTCAAACCATACACAGAATTTAGACATGGCCAGCAGTTATTCAGTTTGTCTACAGACTCTCTTAGTAGTCCTACTAAGTGCTCATCATTTTGCATTAAATGCCATGGGATTTTTTTCTTAGCTAATAACCATATTAAGGTATTAGAGATACATCATCTCTTCCATCTCTGAAGGTGATCTGGGATTCTTATGGAATGTTTCCTAGTTTGAAAAAGCAAACTAACTCTCTAACTCATCTGCCTAGAAAAATCATTAGAAATATTCACTGCAAACTGAATAAAAGGAACCAGATAATCTCAGGAAGGCCAGCAGCCCACAAGAGGCCGCCAAAATTAGTACAGTGAGGCAGGCCATTTCCTATGTTACTCAAGATCTATGTCACATGAGCCCTTAGAGGCCAGATGAAAATATTGATAGTTGGAATAAAATTCCATTGACTTCAATATACAACAAGGGCAAAGTCAAAATACAAAGCCTTAAATTTTCCTACAGAGGTGACTTATACCTAAACTGTGACACAAGTGTTATATACTAGATTTGAAATGGCAAGAGATAGGAGTGCTACAAAAAATATAGAGTTCTTGGGGCTTTTATAGGTCCTAAGATGGCCAGAGCAGGTAACAGAAATCAATCTACAGGTTTATGGCCTCAGAAATGCCTTTCTTGACTTTTGTTCTCTTATGTTATTAGCCCTTCCTGGGTAATACCCCTTCCTCCACCCCCCAAAAGTGATATAAACAAAAGGCCGATTGGCAGCAGGCGAGGACAGCAGGAAAGGATACCGAGAAATGGAAAGAGCACTGCAGCGTTTCCAAAGGCCAGATTGGTTGCATCATGTTTTTTCTAGCTTCTCTCCACACAGTCCAGCTCAGAGCCCCACACTCCCCACAGGATACTGGGGAGGCCCTAATTGTCCGAGGATTTATTGTAGTGATAAGAAGAAGTGACGTTAAGGCATATAAACTGGCACTTGGGGTTGAAAAATGACAAGCAACACACTTAAATCGGTTAGACATACGCCTAAGTTTGGAAATGGGTGAAAAAGTAACACAACAAGCATATTCTGAGGTTCCCAGGGTCGGTTTGTGGCACTGTTTATATTTGTTGTTGGTAGCTTGAACTTGACCATGAAACACAGCTGTGAGTAAGTGATCTTTCAAGGGAGGGGCCGGCCTGCCCATGTCAAGTTTAGACAATGACTTCCTGGTATAGTTGAGCTGTTCCCTTTTGATGGCCCTTTCCTTTCCATTTTTTCCTTTAAGTAAATGGGAAGGTGCCACAAAGGAGAAGAGGAAGGGGTGTGTGTGAGGGAAGGGGCAACATTTTCTCTGACACCCATCAGGTGACCCAGAATTGGCTAGACTGTCTGCTCAGTATCAGTATCCTCTTTTCACATAGTGTCTCAACCTACTTAAAGGAAAGTCACAAATTAGTTGGGGATGCAGTGTTTGTCTCATGCACAAACACCCAAAGTGTACAAGCTCCTTCTAGGCACTGAGCATTGAGCTCTGTTTGTTCATTATGTTATGTTGTTTGTCTAAACAGGATCACATCTTGTTTCTCCTTGTATTTCCTTCCTTCCTTCCTTCTTCCTTCCTTCCTCTTCTGTTATATTCTTTTTGACCAATTCACCAAACACAACAGTACTTCAGTGTTTCTTTACCACACAGGATCTCTGCAGGGAAAGCCTATTCATTCATCAAGCATCTACCCTGTATCACTTACAGGCAAAGCACTGTTGGTGGTTATGGGAATGAAGCAATCGGAGAGCCAGCATCATGCCTTTCCTTATGAAATTTATAGCCAAATAAAATGCCAATTAATGTGAGGATTTACCTAACCACCTCCCCCTTTGAACTGGATAGCATGCAGCCTACCACAGTATTTTTATTTTTTGGTGACCACATAATACTGTCTTTATTATCCTTACTGCCAACTGTACCATGAGGTTTCCTCTGTGACTGGGAAGAGTGTACTTGAAAGGAAGCTATGCCTAGGCATCACATCTACCCCTTTCATGCACCTGGCACTCACAAGGCATAGCCATCCCTTGACTGTCTTGTTGTCTTTATTTCTTTTGCATTGCACATTTCAGTTGAGCATCATGCTAGGGCAGGCTTGCTATCATCATCTCTTACTATGTTTGGATTTATCTGAATGTGTTCTTTGAAACTCACCAAGATCTGCATTTGTATCACAGGGGAAGAAAAAGGAGGAGGAGGAAGAAGAAGAAATATAAAAGTTGGCTGTTTTCAGAAGATCATGTCAACTTCTAAATGTGGTGTCAGAGATAATAAAAAAGCTTCCTTTCAAGGTTCAGAAGCAGAAAGGGTGGAAAAAAAATTCAAACATTCAAGGAATCAATTTAGATGCACAAAATCTAGAAAGAAAAAATAGGGAAGAAACGATCAAAATTTGCTGTACTTCTTTTTTTTTAATGGCCTTGAAAAAGGTGCATAACCTCCCCAAGCCACTGCTTGGCTGGGTATATGGAGTGAATGATGCTCTGGCTGCAGCATCTCAGTTCCCTGCTTATGTTTCCTCCAGCCCAGGACAGGCTCAGAGGAGGAAATGAATCTCAGTGGGGGTCCTCCTCTGATTAGCTTTCACCTTCAACAGTAGGTGTCAATCACGTTAATTGGAATCAATAGACAGTCATTCAGGGGCCTGGGATAATTAAGCAAGCCATAAAGACTAGAACTGGAGTCCCCTTTAAAAATTAAAAGGGACCCCACTGTTTGCTAACATTTTAAGCCACCTTGGCCACCTAAGCCCTGTTCTGATTTAAACTCACTGATCAAAGAACAGTCTCTGCTTATCCCATGGGAAAAGAAAATCCACCCTTCTGAAAGGAACTTCCATTACATTCCTATGGGAATCTACATTGGACGGTGTTAGAGCTATGAGCCAGACGGAACTGGAAACAGCAAAGGGAGAAAGTGAGCAACTGAACAAAACTAAGACTCTAGGCTCTGACCCAGCCCAGGTTTGCACTCCCTAGTGTCTCCTAGCCAACCTGCAGAATGCATCATCCGTGACCCTCTCTCTCCACAGAGGGCAGAGCACAGTAAACCTCACAGGCCCAGAAGAGAAGAAGACACACTGACAGCAAGTTACAATAACCGGACATCCCAGCCCCCTTCAAAAAGATGCCCCCCGCCAGTGAACTGCTTCACAGAAATTCATGTGCATTTTTATGTCCCTTTTAAAACTTGAAAGGGAGCCCACAATACCCCGCCCGGTGTTTGCCTCAAGATGGAGAGGGCTCATTCACCCACATGGCAACATGAAAAGAAAATGAAATTCTGTCCCAAGGCTCATGATTTTTTTTTCTTCCTTTTCCTGAGCCAATGAATGCCAGATGTTCTCACGAAACGTCTTCATATCTTTGGGACAGCCTGCGAGGATTCTATTTATTATTGCTCAGAGGCCAAGAGGCCATAACAGATTTACAAGGCGACTGTGGTCATTCTTCGTGTCTCCTATACTTAGGGGATGAATGTGGCCAGTGTCAGAGCCAGCTCTTCTTTCTGTACAATTTACTTCCCTGGGGCCAATTAGCCAGGTCAGATCAAGAACAGAGGTGGTTAACACCCCCCACACACACACACATATATACATACAACCCCGCAGGCAGCACCAGGCTTTCCAAGGCAGGCTAAGTCACACAAGTCTTTCCAACTGTCAGAGGAGGAGGGCTGAAACTGTCAAAAAGAACCAAGAGCATCAATAAACCCATCTGTCAATGACGTGTATAACACGTGGAAGCTCACGTACTCCTTGCCCTTGACCTTGATGAGGCCTCAGCCCAAATAAGCCATCTCACATCCTGGTCTTGCCTGGCTGAAATGGGTTCTAAGTGGAAGGAAGGTGGATTTCCTTCTACACCACCCAAGTTTCTGCTCAGACCACTGCTGAAACAGCATCATCACGTCTATCCGGTGCTTAAAAATTCAATGGGCCCTTTCACGGCAGTGCCCACCCTGCTCAGCCCACAGCAGCTTTGCTCTGTTTCAAAGCTTCGGAACCATGATAGCCACCACCTCCTCTAAGCATATCGAAAGTCTCCTATGCCCACGGGAGAGCGGGTTGTATTTGGTCTGAACATCAAAGCGCCCTGGCAGTAAGTACCGGATGAGTCCTGTCAGAACAAGACCCCATATGATCAGGGCTGGGAAAGGGAGTGTTATACCTGGACCGTGATTTCCACACTGTGTCAGTGCTCTCCTGAAATAAGCTCTGCCACTGCAGCTGGCCATGCTTTTCTAAGGTTCCCAACCAAAGAAGGTTGTTTCAACCCAGTTCTAGAATGAATGGAGGGTCCACAGATTAGGCCAGGAAAACAGTTTTCTTCCTTTTCCTCCAAAAGGGAAGCACCAGTTGTGTCTGAGTTTTTGTTTGTCTGACAACAAGGTCTCTTTATGTAGCCCTGGCTGTCCTAGATCTCACTTTGTGTGTGTTTGTGTGTGTGTGTGTATGTGTTTTTGTGTATGCACTAGGGTCCCAAAATCTCCCTCAAGAACACACCTTTCAATTCAATAACCTAACTTCTTTCATTAGGTCCTACAATACCTTGCCACTAGGTCCACCTCTTAATTTTTCATTTACCAATAACACTACTAGTTGGGGCCCACTTCTTTCACACATTGGCCTTGGTGTGTGTATCTCTGTGTGTGTGTGTTCAAGAATTTTGCCAAGTGTATTAAACATAAGCCAAATAGCATTGCAAATACTGTGGCCATAGATATGAACACAATGAAGTCCTTGCTTTCTGGAACCTTCCATTGTACATGGGACCGATGGATAATCAGATAAATTTCAGGTATTGATGTGTTCTAAGATAAACAAGACAGAGCAAGATAATAATGATCAGCAAAATAAGTGATGATGATGATGTTCCAGATTAGACATTTGGACAGAGTTTGAACCCTGGCACTGAGGCACAAATATTTTGATCTTTTTCAAGACAGATGAAGAGTGCCATGAGAAGCTGTAGCCTCAGGAGTTGGGCAAAGAAGTAGACAGTACCTAAGTGTGGAGGGCTTCATTAGTGACAGTATAAAGTTGGAGTTGATTGTGCGTCTCATAGGAAATCAGTCAATAGGCTTGGGCAGACAGAAATGATGTGTGCTGGCTTGTCGCCAGATGCAGTTTCAGGGGAACATAGTAGAGTCTGGAAGGTCACTCAGGTTGTCTTCATAAGTTCGGGTAGGTGCTGTGGAAGCTTGGAGGAGGCAACGGAATGGGGCATTCCATCTATTCGGGTAAAGAGCCTGATGAAGACAAGGTCTGATTGGGATCCAGAGCTATGCTATCAGCAGCTGGAGCCTCCTTTTTCTTTCTTTCCCTACTTCCCTCTCTCCTTTCCTTCATTGAGGATTAACCACCCAGGTCTTCAAGAATGCTAGGCACAAGCTGGCCTCTTATCTCTGAACCACATCCCTAGCCAATCCTCACTTTTTCATAAACTCAGTGGGTGAAGATTTTGCTTGTGGATTATTGGCTGGGCAGGCTTCCCAGCAAGGAGGAGAGTCCAAAAGATTCTTCAATTACTATGCCAGTTTTCATCCCTTCTGCATTTCATTAAACATGTGTGTTTATCCATATTCACATCTCCACACGATGCCTTCCCAAACCACCTTTGGAGAGGCCGGGCATAATTGATTTGTCCTTTCAACATGTGATGTTAAATTGAGTGATTTTGACATCACATTGCCATCAACAGGGAGGTTTGACTTACAAATTATTTCGTGCGTACAGTGGATCATTGGCTACCTCCCAGACATTCATAGCTGGAAATCTTAAAAAAAGAAAGAAGGAAAGAAAAGGAGTGAGAAGAAAGGAAAAGCAAGAAAGAGAAAGAAAGAAGAAAGAGAAAGATGAAGCGAGGCTCCCACTGACTTCAGCATCAGCTGCTGGCTTCCAGGACCTGAGCCTATTTGAGGCAGAATTCCTGCCGTTCCTGCAGCTGCGGATTTCATGGTTTCTACTTCATAATCACTTTAAGAAACAAGGGAGCAGATTGGTGGAGCTGATGGTGCCCCACGGCTGACTTCACAGTCCTGGGGAGAAAAGGGGGCACCCTAGCAGGTGAGGTGGCCTGCGCCACAGAAGGAATGCCCTACCCAGGGTCAAAACACTCTTCCTGGCTGCCCACTATCCACATATAAGCTGTATGACCTTGGTAAATCTCTTGACCTCTGCAAGCCTCAATTCTTTACAGCTTGTAAAATAAAACATTATCTGCTCCTCAATGAGAAAAGAAAGCATGGCATAAGTGAAATAGTGTCAGTATTTTAAAAATAATTCAGGAGACATTTCCCCATTTTGCTAAGCAGGATTGTCCCCCCTATGCCCTGTCTACCGGAGGCCACCCTGAGGTTTGACTTCTACAGAAAATTCCTTGTAACCTTCACGAGCCTTCTAGCCAAGTATATAGAAAGGGCTAGAGTCAAAGCCTATGGGTCTACCATGAGGCTCCAATGCAAGGCAAGAAAGTGTTGCTACACAAAGAGGGAGAAACAGTTTATGGTTCCTGAAGAAAAGGTTTCAGAGAACTTGTGGAGTATAGGTGGAGTCAGGTGCAGAAGTTGCTTGGGGAGGGGAAATCTCCTCTGATAAGAAAGGAGGTCAGTTCCACCAAGCCATAGCTTCGGCATGGGTGGCAGCCAATGAGAGGGAAGGGCATAGACTAAGGATGATACTTTGCCTTGCCCTCAGGCACTGTGTGGGTTTCTCCCTAAGCCTTCTTAGGAAAACAAGAAGCCACCTTGAAATACTGAGAATTCATCCCAAAGAGAATATGTAACCGGAAAGGAGACTAAGCAAAAAGAGTTGGCTTTGTTTTAAAAAGGAGGGCTTGCGTCCTTTCCCTTTGTATGGAGGCTGAGATGAGACTGGTTATGGGAATAACGGAGCACCCCAGGTGTAAACATGCTGTGTTCTGTTGAACCAAACGAGGCCTGTGTTACTGCAGGTGTTTGGGGCGCTGTGTTCTTGCAAAGGCTTTCTCTGAGCATCTCCCCAAAGGGTCTCTGCCTCTCAGAAGAGCTAGCCATCAAATGACCTTTCCCCAGAGCCTTGTGACACCTCTGTAAGAATGTGATGGGGGCAGATACAGACTCGGATGCATTCCAGTCCCCTACTGCTGTTGAAATGTTCTGAGCCTGCCCGCTTGCTTTGAAGGTGGTGGTCTGTCGTACCAAGGAGAAGCCAGAAGGGTAGGCTGGGCAGTGCTGGTAGGTCAGTTAGAAAGGCAGCCGTTCTTAAAAGCATGAAGGTCAAAGAGAAGCCACTCATGCATTCAGTGGGCTCTGTGGGAGGTGCTGAGAAGCGGGAGACTGCTGCCTGGTGCTTGGGATAAGAGAACTGAGACATTGAGTGTGGAGTCCGGAGCAGGGTCCTGCACTGGTTGCTTAAGAGATCCAGCTGAAGAGATGGCACCCCTGTGCCTGTGGCATCCCCCTGAAAGTCAGGCTGCCCTCCAGTATGAACGCTTCACTGTGCTGGCACAGGCTGAGGGCAGTTTGGCTCTGTGAGGATGGTGTTAATTTCTAATCCTGCTTCCTGTTTTGGATGTACTCCATTGCAGACATTTGGACAAGAGGCTGAGACCGGAAGGTGGAGTAAGGTGCTTCAGGTTAGGAAAAGTGCTTGTTCCCAGGGAAGATCTTCTGCTGCTCCAGTGGGCAGCAGAGCTCCCAGAATATCGCAGGCAATGAAGTCACTCTCTGACACCAAACATGGCATGGATGCTTCGGCGCAGCAAGCAAGGAACTCAAGGGCGGGAGAGTTCACCCAGGGAGCTAAGAAGAGCTGGCAGGACGGAGGTTCTCACGTCAATCACACGCCCCCAGAACTCTTGCCGTTCTTGATCTGGGGCCAGAGAAGCTGATCATGACACCCTTGACCTTCTTGGTAAAGAGTCACTGTCAGAATCAAAGAGAAGGCTGCAGTTTCTTGGGCACTAGACCGCAGAGAATCTATGGTGCATACAATTTTGATAAAGGTTCTTCCCTCTTCCCAGGAACAAAGTCAGGCAGAGGGAAGCAGCTCACCCTTCACATGTACTTGAGAAACAGGGACAAAAAGAGTCCTGGTGTTTATATACTTCCCGCTGGGTCAGACACTAGATAAGGCATTCTGTAAATATTAGCCACTCAACCTTACAGTGGGCTGGCGAGGTGGCCTTAGGGTAGCCACTCTATGAGGATGCTAAGTCATGTATCTAAGAAGCGTGGCTGCACAGGGAAGCAAGAATTTGAATCCAGCACTGCGTGTACCAAAGCCCTTGCTCGCATCCACAGTCATACTGCAGAAGTCTCAAACACGCTTCCTTTAGTCCACAGACGCAATCAATATGTCTGGTTTACACTACCATGTTTAATTAGTCTTCAACATGTAAAAGATGTGAAATTCCACTTTTAAAAAAAATCTAAATTTCTTGCTTGATTTAAAGGGAAAAGCCCTGAGCATTTCAGTTCAGGGGCAGGTAAGAAGACCAACTCTCTATCTAGCACGTGCAATCTTAATGTTTGTGTTCTCCTCCCCAAAGATGTATGTTGAAATTCTCATGCTGGGGGTGATAGCATGAGGAGGTAGAACTGGGCCTTGTGATGTGATGAGGGCCGTCATAAAGAGCCCAGACAGGGACTAAAGTAATGGCTCAGAGGTTAAGAACACTTGCTGCTCTTCCAGAAGACCCAGGTTCAGTTCCCAACACCCACATTGGGTAGCTGACAAGCACCTGCAACTCTAGCTCCAAGAGATGTGATGGCCTTTTCTGGTCCACATGGACCATGCACACGAGGCGCCCATATACTCAGGAACATATACCTACACATAAAATAAATAGAAAGTCATTTTAAAAGGTGTGTGTGTGTATGTGTTGTGTGTGTGTGTGCGCACTCCTGACCATGCTAAACTGTCTAGCCCCATGAAGAGGGTTCCCTATATCCCGTGTTGTTTCTGTCCCTACTTTCTTGGAGATAAGCTATAAGCGCCAGAAGAATAATTTTTCTCAGTGTCTCCTGAGAACTGTGTAATCCCTCTTCCAGCCTTGAGGTTTGTCACACCACATGGCACAACCTTGGTCCCTGCTTCTCCCTGAGAGTCCAGCTTGAGGCTTGTCAGGAGCTCAGGTGTATGCAAAGGAGAGTTGTAGACCATAAGCTGAATGCCTTTTAGGGTGTGTGAGGAGCGCTCACACTGGGTTCCAGTCCATTCTGAGCCAGGTTAGAAAGATGAATGGCCGCCGCGTGAGCATCTGTGGGAGAAGACACGCCACCTTCCTTCCCTGCTTATGCTGAATGGGAACTACAGTGGTGTCCAACGGCTGTGCGTCAGAGACACTAGGACTCACTCAAGTCACTTTCTAAGTAATTCTCACCTCTCGATGGTCTAGTTTTCTCATGTGCCAGGTACAGAGAGTAAACAGATCTGCCTTCTGCCTCATGGGGTTGCTGTGGGGTACAATGAGACCATCTTCTAGCATGTTTCAAGGATCAACATAAGGTAGAGGTAAGCCACTCTCACCTTACCATAAAGCTTTCCTTCCTGGCTCACTAAGGATTTTCAGTGTCGCCAGGGATGAGAATGCTACTTTATAATGGTGGCCTTGGGACTTCCCCCAGCAGTGTGGTTCACTGTTCCAGGAAGAGAAGGCTCTGAACTGATATTTCCCGTGTTCTAGAAGATGTTATAGGTCACCCTGGGTCAACCTGGGACCCAGGTCTGCTCAAATCTTGGGTGTGTATTCATTCTGCACCATTCTTCCTTTAGTCAGAATAATAAATGCCAATGATCTTATACCGAGGTTCACCCACCAACAACCCCACTTCCATGATCCACCATGTAATACTTGTGATTGTAATCACAGTCTGTTAGCCACAAACTGAAGCTCAGTGGAGACACCCTCCTTGCAGTGACACTTAGATCTTCCATTCTGTCTCCCACTGACTCTGTTACAGAGTCTCACCCAATTCCCACACAGATGGCTCTGCTGTTGTCAAAAGATCTTGTATACAGGATTAATCTGTGCTTGACCAGGGAGACTCTGAAGCAACATCAGTGGGACACTCCCAGCCTTTCCTGGGAACATGCTAGACCACCATTAATCTAAGGTCATGACTTACCCCCGAAGAAACATCCCTGCTTTCCTGCAGTTGGGAGAGAGATAAGAACCATGATGAGACAGTCATTCCCTGTCCCCATCATGTTCTCTGGACAGAAGGATGCCCAGATAAACAAAGTCTGACCTGTCATGAGCACAGTCTGGATCTACGTCATGCTGGAAGAATCCCATGCAGTTAACCTGATGTGTGTGTGTGTGTGTGTGTGTGTGTGTGTGTGTGAACTTGCTCAAAAGGAAACCTTTCCTAACTAGATTGTGGGATAGACATTTGCTTGAGCTGTTTTTTTAGAGTACACTTATTGCTGCATTGGGCATATCTGTTGGCCTTTCCCAAACGCAAATAATAAAACCTATACAAGTTAGTGCTTTAGTGACTGGAAATACCCACAGGAGAGAACTCGGTTATGCTAAATGCCAGTCAGGCACCATTTCCAGCTGTGCACATAGGATTCTAACTGGACACACCAGACACAAGACCTTGACAGTCACTTCTGCATCCTCAGGGGTCATTTGGGTCTGACCACCCTTTACAGAATTCCTCTTCTGCCTTGTGTTAGATCCATTTCAGAAAGGAGGGACCGTGAATTCCTACCAGGAGCAGACAGCATCTTTTTGTAATCCCTCTCTCACCTCTCTGCGTCTTCAGTCTTTCTCTTGTCCTGATTTCCTTCTGAATGACTGATGGAAAAGATTGGGACAATTTTCTCAGAATCCAGGCTCTCAAGCACTGTGGCATTCCAGCAGTTTCTTGGATACTTTTACTCTGTCTTTATATCCTACCAGGGACTCTTCGCCCCAGGATCCATTCCATCTATGACTGCATTTGACTTCCTCCTTTGTGTGCATGGGAAGCAGGGAGATCGCAGCGAAAGTTTTATATGTGCAATGTGAACACCATAAACCAGGGCCCCAGCAGTATTTAAATCTGTGAAATGTGAAGGGAATTTAAATAACAAGTCAGCCACACAGGCAGGTGGCCCCGAAGCTCCCGAATGTGCATCTCACGCGAGCAGCTCGCACGTTTATATTAAGGTACTAGAAGCAGGGAGCAGAAGGGGTAGAAGGTGTTAACAATGACTGCAAAATATTTCCTCAAGGATACATTTCCTCTGTTTCCTCCCAACATAAATCCTGACAACACAAATTCTGGGTTTATTCACAAAATCATGGACCAGGGAGGACTGCTTTTAATTTATGGGATGATTTGAAAAAGCAGTTATTTAATCTATACTGGGGTAGCACGTTGGTTAATGTGATGTTCTTAGCAGAGTAAATTATTTTCATAAGGGAAGAGCTTAAATCACAAAAACAGACCATTGCTAACACACACCTTTCATTGTGGTTGGTGTCACAAATGGCGTTCTGTTGCCGACTTTTCCTAAGTAGAGACATTGTCTTACATTGTTCACATCAAACGCAACTCTTGGGATTCACCTTTGACCTCCTGGAAGGATCCTTACTGAAGCGGGAGGGAGAACAAAATTAGGGGAAAGAACTTTTGCCAGCTAGACAGTCCTTGGCTCTGGGAAACTGTATCTTGACTGTTTGGGTGGCTGAAATGGAAACTTACTTTCTGCAGTTTGGTCCAATAATAGCAATCATGGTCCCACTGGTGAATGCCCAGTATACGGCAGGCCCTATAGCATGTGAATAGTTTTTGATATGTGATCTCATTTGCTACTCGCAAGAGCCAGCACCAGGATTTTTGTCTTTATTACAGAGATGCAACAGAGGTAAGCCCTCTGACTCTGGTCACAGAGTTGGAAAGAGACTGAGACAAAGTTTGACCCACATCTTACGAGGGTTAATACATTTTGATTCAACAGTTACCCGAATGCTTAGTGTTGCTGTCCCTCATGCCTGCCTGCAACTATAGCAGCCTGATTCATTCCCTCTCTTCAATCTTTTGGCCTGGGCGATGGAATTTTCCTTCAAGGTTGATTCCGTTCTAGGCATAGCAGCGAGGTTCTAGGGACATACTGGTGGCATGCTGGACATTGCACGCAGATTTCCACAATGCTACGGCTTCAAGGCAGGAAAGGAAGGGACACCTTGCCTCCTTGTTTCAGCAAAAGGGAAATAACAGCTTTTCAGGCTTCTCTCCAGCATGTAGTCATTTAGAACCCAGCCTATTTGCTTGGCTTGATACTATGAATTTAATCACTTTTGGCTACTAATTCACTTGATCCTACACACTTTCACTTTGTGAGAGGTGTGAGAAATATTAGTATAGCCCTTAAAGAACTAGAATTCAGAGGAGAAAGGCTCACGTTGTAAATGGCCCTGTATAACATTGGTGGGAAGATTCGCGTTCAGCCTGTGGACCACCTGACAGAACTCCGCAGAGTTGAAAATATCCCCAAGAAGTAACACTATTCCACACCAGCACCATGTGTGTTCTCATCATTTACTCTACTACCTAAGGTGCTACAACCACAGCGCATAGAAGAAACACTCTGCTCAATGAATACCATGACACTGAGCAGGGCCCAAAGTTCTAGGCAGTCTTAAGGCCTATTTCCTCTTGATCACCCTGTCTGTTTTAGCTGCCAGTTCCCAGAGGCTCTAAGCCAGTGACTCTTGGGAATACTTTTGAGTGAAGCCCTGTCACCAAAACTACCCTCTTTTAGGTTTGACCTTTGCCTTGACCTTGCAGTCAGCCCCATCAGACACACCCTGCTTACTGCTAGGGAATGTGGAGGCCAAGTTGGCTTGGCCAGGACATCCTCCGTTCCTGGGAACAGTTCTGTTTCCACGGCCCTGGGCCAGTGTGGAGGTGAAGACTGTCAATCTCCCAAGAGCTACACAGGAGCTGGCAGATACTTTTTCAAAACTTCATGTACCTCTTTCACTTTGTCCCTCCAGGAGGGGGGCAGGGGAAGGAGAGAAGGAGAGACAGAGATAAAGAGAAACACAGAGAGAAAGATGGAGAGAGACACAGACAAAGAGGAGACAGACAGACAGACAAATAGACAATACCAAGAGAAACAGAGAGACAGAGTCACAGAGAGAGACAGAGACAAAGAGAGACAGACAGGAGACATAGAGACAGGGACACATAGAGGAGAACACATGTGCGCACATGCTCACACACACACACACACATACACACACACAGACACACACACACACACACAGTGAGAGAGAGTGAGAGAGAGTGAGGGGACACGTACCTGGTAGTTACATCAAGGAAAGGCCACTAGAAAGTGACATGTTTGAGCAGAAAATGGCACTGGTTACTTTCTGTGGCCTTTTAGATGACAAGAGCAGCATCTTTCGATGTCTGCCATCTTTGGGTTGGATAAGTGTCATCATCCGTTGGGCAGACGGGAAAACAGAGGCTCACAGAAGCAAGGCAACCTAGGCGAAGCTCACAAAGCTACAGACCTGCTCTGAGTCTAGCAGAACAAATAAAACCCAGGCTCACCATAAAATTCACTCGGTGACTTTGACTGTCTAGAATTGGCTGCATGTATTTGGAGAGTCTTGATGGTTGTGGTACCATTTTAGTCTCCAATCCTGAACCCAGAGTTGACTTTTCCTGTCAGCATGAAGTGGTATAGATAGTCAGGAGAAGATTCGGTTTTTGGTAAAGTTAGAGCTGAATCCTTCAAAAGCTACATGACACTAAAATTAGTATCCCAAGGTGGGCGAAGTACAAAAAGAAGCAGTTTTCAAATTAAGAAACTCAAAATTGAAACAACTACCGTTCTCCATGCCTTGAAACCTACAAAAAATTTTTAAAAATAATAGTTCCACATACTAAAAAACACACATAGAAATAACCATTCCTTATATGGTCTAAACTGCTCGCTTGTTCAGTTTCTTTAGAAGACAATGCGGCAGTCCCTACCACTGATAGTCTCTACTCTACTACCTTTGACCACTATCTAAAATGTTCACCCAAGGAAATCATCATGGTATTTTTGATTTTTTTAATGGATTGATATAAGTTGCCAATAATAATATAAGCCTTAACATCATCCAAATGTTCAACAAAAGACAGAAATTAATAAATTACAGTTACATTTATATAATGGCATCCTTGGCAGCGCTCAAAAAGCATTTTGTAGAAGATGATTTAATGGCATGGGAAAGCACCCATGATCTAGTACTATGACAACAACATGCCATTTCTTAAAAGAACAACAAATACAAATTCATGCCTAAAAAAAGACCGAATAAATAAATAAAGTCAACATTAACAGTAATTATGAGTGTTGCTTTCTTCCTTTGTGGTATACCTTCATAAAAATGTACATCTTCTACTTTCTCCTTTCAGCAAATATACCTGTGCATATACATGAAATACAGTTTTCAAAGAGACAGAGAATAGACATCTAAGAGAAAGAACAACAAAGATCAGTGGCTGGGGAGGCAGTCACAAAGTGCTTGATGTGGAACCATGAGAACTCAAGTTCCATCCCTTCTTAAAAAGCCAGGCATGGGGGCTGGAGAGATGGCTCGGCAGTTAAGAGCACTGGAGGCTTGTCCAGAGGACCCAGGTTGGGTTCAATTCTCAGCACCCTCATGGCAGCTCACAACCGCCCATAACTCCATTTCCAGAGTATCTGACACCCTTACAGCACCATACGAACAGCCAAACACCAATGCACATAAAATAAAAATAAATCCTTTTTAAAAAAGCCAGCTGTGGCAGTGTATAACTTGCAATCCTAATATAGGAGAAACACAGACAGGCAGATTCTTGTAGCTGGCTGGCCAGGCATCAGTCCAGTCAGTGAGTCCCAGACTAGTGAGAGACTGTCTCAAACAAATCAAAGTGAGATTCTACGCCTTAAACTGACCTCTGTAGCTATACACAGATGTGAACGTGCATGTACACAGACACATACATGGAAACATGAGAAAGAAACAAAAGGAAAGATCATCACCCCAGATGAGCAGCGGGCCGCCTGGGACAATCCATCCACCTCTAAACCTTCTAAGGCAAAAGTCTCAGGAGACAGAAAGAAGGTTGCAGGTCTACTTTAGTCCAGCAAACTGTGAGCCTCCCCACCAGCCAGCTGCAGGCTCACAGACATCCAGGTATTTGAACTTTTCAACGTCCATCCCAACCAGTGACATAACTCCGATTTCAGAAATATTCCAGTAGGGTTAAGCTTTCTAAGAACCTCAGAGTTGAGAGAAAAGGAAGTGGGTTTCGTTTGAATTAGCATCATGCAAACACACAGCTGTGGTGCCTGCACTTTCTGCAGGCTTCCCAGCCTTGGACTCTCACCAGCATCTCTGAAATGCAACCAATGAAAAAGAGCATGCTCGGGTCAGCTGCCGCCAGCACTCATGGCATCACACTGAGCAAGAGCACTTGAGGAAAATTATTTAGCTATGATCATTATTGGCTGCTTTTAATCACAATAATGAACTAATACAGCAGTACTTATGCCTGGGGAAGTCAAAGAGTATCCATTAAAAATCTAATTAAAAGCCAGTCCTTAAGAAGAATCATGGCTTATTTATCTCTCTATTAGGTAATATAAACCAGTGAACTGTACAGCTTGGAAAATTTCCACCAGTCACGCCAGTAAGCAGTATTCCCCTTTTGGTTGTAAAAGTATAATAAATCCTGCTTTAAGGGAACTCTTGTTATGTTTTAGGAAGAGAGATGATGAGAAAAGGAGGAAGAAGGGGAGAGAGAGAAAAGAAATGTTAAGAATAACATTTATATCCTGCCATTTTCCAAAAATAAAAATATCCAGGTGTAGATTTCTATGAGGAAAAAACAACTTATGAAGAACAATCTGCTGGTAGTAGAAGGGGATGCTTCCATGCAACAAGAAGAGTGAGTAATGGTGGGCCTGTGGACAGTGTGGATAAGCAGCAGCCCATGAAGGGCTCCAGATAGCTGTTCTGTTCCTAGTCAGAAGCAGTGGGATGAGCAGGAGCCTGGCAGATGCCGTCAATCCCCATCTGGTCTAGGCTGGAGCAATGACCACATGCCAGGTCCAGCACTGGTTAGTATAGCGAGCCACTAGTCAACGGATGTCCCGGAACTCAGCCCTGTGCAGAGGGAAGCCTGTGCTTGGGGCTCTGGAAGGCAGCTGACTTCTACCAGATGCCTGTGCGAGAGCGTATCTTCTGTGCCATAAGGTTGTTACTGGTAGAGAAGATAGTACAGACGTATCAGGCTACGTGACCCAGCCTGGGAGTACCCAGAGGTTTGGTATCAGATAAGAAGCAGAAGAGGAAGAGAGACAGCAGGAAGAATGAATATGAAAAAAAAATCAAGCATAGTGACTACGTATACCAGGATGACACAAAATCATCCCAGCCCAGCCCAGACTACATTAGAATGTGCACCCTCCTTGATCTGAAGATGGAGGGGACCCACAAGGAAGACTACAGCTGGAGTCGGGCCAGCTTCGGATTTCAGAAATGCTGCTCTCTGAAGTTTGGAAGATCCGATGGTTAAGAAAAGCCAGGAGTTATGTAGGAGGATGAGATGGAGGAAATTAACAGCAGAACAGAAACAAACGGGGAAACTAAAAGATGGCGGAGAAGTCGGAGGACTCGCATTAAAATGTGGGGAAAAGGGACGTTTGAAGCTGATTCTAAGGTTCTGAGTAGATGGGTGACGGACAGGATACAGAATGAGGGCTGTTTGGGCTCTTCAACAGACTAATACCATACACACTTTACCACACACTCAAGGGGTGTGCCCAGGAAGTACCTGGAGACACCTGTGGGATTCATATGGCATTCCAGGTGAAGCCGTATCATGTGTTAACTCCCCTTTCGGAGGCTGCTGCAGCAGGGTAGGCATCTAGCTGGCAGTCCTGGCCCAGGCGAAAAGGAAGTTTCTAATGACTGCACACCCCACCCATCTCAAGTCATCTCAAGTCACCTGTCACTTGACCATACGCTGAAAGAGGACTAAGGTTGGAGGCTTCGGCTAATACCCTCAACCAGGGGAAAACAAAAGGCTGACTAGGAACTACTTGCTTTGTCGGTTGAGATGACCTTTCGGAATGGATCTGAACTTTTGTCAGCGTGCTATCGGTATTTCCATCAGCAAGTATTTCAACCAGCTAATGTTTGCCAAGTGGGAGGACTGAGCTCTCTGCTCAGCATCAGGGTTTCTGTGCTAATCTGACCTTCTAAGGTATTTAAGGATGCAAAGGGCAGATTCATCACCTGAGTCCCCCAATCCATCGGCTGAATGTTATAATCCTGTCTACCAACAGATGCCTAGACTCCCACACTGCTTTCTCCTCTACAGAGGAGCTCGGAACCTTCAAATTGACCTTAAAAGTTGGTTACACTCACATGTTGTTTTGACCATCATCAATCAACCTTCATCTTTAAAAGGCAGAGGCCACAGGATTAAGTACATCTGGAAACAGAAGGCTTGAACTCTGGCTCCCTTTCTTCCTACCCAGGACAAGGTGCTCAAACTGTCTTAAGCCTCAGTTTTCCCATCTCTAAAGTATGTCATATAAGAGCATTCTACCTTATTGGAAACATATCTAAGAGACTGCTGTATGATCTTAGCTATGGATCTTAAGTCTTAAGGCCACTTGCCATGTGTTGTGTACATGGCTAATGGCTGATTTTTTTGGTTATCACTTTCAGAGCCTTTACACAGAGTTTTCCAGAAGGCGCTGTGTTAGCATCTGTGTGACTCGGAAGCACCAGATGAAGTCATTTCTGCACACCCTGAACCTCTAACACCATTTTACTGTTCTAAGAGGTCCTGGCAGAAAAAGCCCAGAGTTTAATTAAATTCTTATTTTGAGCAAAGTGAAGGGAGAAAAAGAGCCTTTGAGGGAAAGACAGTTCATAAAGCACTGATTACTGTGTCCAGGGCACACGGCATGATCAATGGCTACAGCAGAAACACATATTAGAAGAGGGCTTTTCTCATACTGCACTTTTTTTTTCCCCTTGGGCCCAGCCTTGTAATGAATGTACGAGGTTAGGATTCTCTGTGCTCTGCATATCCCCCTAACAGCACCAGCCTTGACTCTAGGGGAGATATCTGCAGTGGCTCTCTGACATGAAATCATGCAGTGTGTAAGCCTAGAATTCAGGATCACCATGGGGACTGAAAGTCCGCCTGGCCCGCCTTCCCACGTAGAGTTTGCATTCTTGAGTTACCAGTAGGACTCATTTGGCATCTCATTTAGGCAACAGTTTTGCTTTCTCAACTGTCCTATGAAGGTTGGGAGAATGGGAATGGGCCAGGCAGGGGAGAGAGAGCTACTGGGTCAGTCTGGTTAAAGAATGAAGGGGGAGAAAAAGGCAAGTGCAAAGGTCTGGGAATATCACAAAAACCCTAGAAGGTAATAAAAGCGCTCTTTGACATTATGTCGGCCTAAGCTGAACTGGGACTAGACTAGTTTTAATTCCCCTACAGCCAAATGGTCTTTTATGAAGATGTATAATAATGACCAAAATCTCATTGCAGAACTCAGGAGGTGGGAAAGGAAGTATTGCCTGCAGGTGAGTGTACTCTTTCAAGATAGAGGGGACTCCTTACATTAATGGGGGCCTGGTGATGGCTCTGCACATTTCGAAGCCTGACATCAACAGCAAAGAACTAGCCACATTGTCAAGAGCTCTTTGTGCGCTGCTCTATGCAAAGAATGTGCCATGCATTCTCTTCTTTAATCCTGCCACCTACTTGCCACTCTACTGAGCCTCCAGGGCGCAGGAAGTCACCAAAGGCAGTAACAACTGCAGTGTCACTGGACTGAACAACAAGACTCAGATCAATTCTTCTGTTGCTGCTGAGAGACCTTGGAGAAGCCACGGAAGCTTCCAGAAGCCTAGGTGCCTCATCTATCAAATGAGGTGTGTAAATAGCCACTGGCCTTTCCCTGGGTGGGGGGAGGGGAGGGGTAGTGAGGACTGAAAGACTTACACACCAAGGACTCCCACCAAAGCCAACTTTCCTCATCATTCACTTCAGCCCTCTCCTGCTCCAAAAGGCCTGTGATGCAAGGTGAGTACAAATGAAGATATAACTTATTATCCCAGGCTAAGAGTCCTCCATGGATCAAACAGAGCCACCATGCAAGTGGCAGGTCTTAGCTGGCTGGAGAGGTTTTATGATCCTGACATCACCGCCCGTGGAGAGGTTTGGGAATGTTTCTTGACGCCAGACGGCAGAGGTCAGCTGGTAGCAGTGGGGGCCGAGCCACAGATGATAAAATTTACTCCACATCACCCCCTACACACACACAGCTGTGCCACTGGCTGGAGTGGTCCCTTGGGCATTTTTTTTCTTTCCACTCTGGTCCAATTGTCTGGGATGCTTCTCCATTTCTCTGTTTCCAATGCCCTCCCTTCTGACCTAGAGCTCTTACAACAGTTTCTTCCTCAGGAGCTCAAAGTGCTTCAGTGAAGGTTTCTTGCCACCCACCAAAATGTCACACTCCTTCAGAGCCTGTTCCAACCACACAGGTAGCTAGCTACAGGTGACCCAGAGGCTGATCCGGGACAACAGCCTGGATATTTAATATTTACCGTTGAGTGCTTACATAGCACAGGGAGCATACAAATCACGGAAAATTCTCCCTCGGACCTGATTCTCTCCATCCCCAATGTTCTGTTTTGGTTGAATTCTTCTTATTCCTCCTTGGGGGTTATCTTGCTGGCCCTAGCCTCCTCCTATCACTATGTCCTCTTGAGGTGAAGGAGACCTCCCTCTATCTCCTAATTCATCAGAGGTACCCACATTTTGGGATGGAAGAAGACAACAGAGTCCATGTTCAGAGCACAGTTGCAGATTGACCACAGGCCAGCCTTACATTCATGAGACTCACCACCATGGATAAGTTCAGCCTTGCATGTGGCCTCATCCCCATTAGAAGACCTCTCCCCTTTGTCATCCTTTCTTGTGTTTTGTCATTGTTCCTCCTCGGTCTAATATTTGGGGACCTCTCTTCTCTTTGGGTCTGCGTGGGAGGCAAAGCCCCTTCTGCCGTGGAAACCTGGTTAACAGTAGCTATGTGTTTTCCCAGACTCTCCAAGCATTAGCAGTAAGGCACCATCGAGCATCTGCCATGCATGAAGCAAAGGTCCACATCCATCCAAGAATGAACTGGGATGAATCATCTCTAAAGGTAGTTGATGATGGTCCTGGTCTGGGGCAATGGTGGCTAGAGAGAGCAGCACTCAAGGCCCCAGTCTAAGGATGCCTGATGAGCATGCCACACTCTCCAGAGCTAGGTGAGGAGCCAAGGGCAAGACTCAAGGGAGATGATGGGTACTTCGAGCCAGGTGTGATTGCTACATGCCATTTTCTTGCTCTCTACACAGTTCTACAGGACACTCAGTGTAATTTTTTTAAACACATTTCTACCTACAATCTGGTTCTGTGTCTTGCAACTAGGAATTCTGAGAGATACACCTCAGGTACACACCACATTAATGAAGATGTCACAGTTAACAAGTGTCTCTTCATCCCACACTCCACCCAAAACGTTATCTAAGCAAAACCCATTTACTCCCCAAATACATCACATGAGGTAGGTCCTACAGGCAACCCGATTTTACATCTTAAGGATGCAGAAGCTCTAAGGGCAACTTTCTGAAGGCCTCGTCTCCTGAGAGCAGAGTTCAATTAAGAAAGAAAAGGAAAGCCACAATCCTGGGGCTATACCAGGGCTGATAACATTCATGCCATTGGAAAGTCCTCTGATGTGTAGCTGAAGACTAATCCCAGGGTGATCAAACTGTGGCCTGAGCCTTGTCTGTCCCTGGTACAAACAACTGCAACAAGGGCTCAAGTTTGGACAGAGTACCTGTTGCCCACTCTACACGCTCAGTCCCAGTGCCAGAACCACTGAGAGTTGCAACCCTAGGACAAACTAGCTGCCTGGAAGGCAGAAGGTGCTCTCCGGAAATGTCACCACTGACCTCTTTAATCACCACCCTGTGATTGCATTAATTAGGCTGAGAGCCCTGGATTCTGAGTTGCTCTGCTCTCACATCTGGAGTGGTTTTATAACGCAGGAAACTCATTGCAGAAGGCCCAACTGTCAGAGAAGAGAGTCAAGGCATAAACATAATTCATCACCCGGAGACTCTGCTTATGACTGGGTCACCGTTGGCCACCTGGGAGTGATTGATGGTCTCCTTGTTCTCATTGGGACCAGGCACTTGGAGGTGGTGACTAGGTTTGATACTGCCATCATCTTTTCTCATTCCATGAGAAAGTCTAATGTATGTGTGAGTACACCAGACAGGAAGGAAAGAAGGGCCTACTGATGTCAGGATTTCTGAGCATTTTTCTTGAACCAAAGACAATACACATACACTGGAGAGAACATGTCTTTCTGTACCATGAGTAAGTGCCAACCCAGGCCTCTCCATGTGGGTGTGGCCTTGGTGCTGCTCTTGTATGTGTGTGTCAACGCTAGGAAACATTAAAAGCTTGTCCTGGAATCTGATGATGTTGAAGGCATTCTGACAAGAACTTTTGTCTAAAACTCCAGCATCAGGAAAGCACTCATCCACACTTCAGCTTGGTCAGAGCAGGCTTTATGAAAGCTTTCTGTGCTGGAAAAAAAAAAATCTATGGTGTGTTAACTGAGCCTGGTTCATTTATGACAGAAACAAAAAGCCTTCGCTTCCTGTGCAGAAAGACATTATGAACATGATTAACCTTAGGAGTATCTTCAGTATTTCAAAGCTTTAAAGATCTGGTTTTGCTCTGCATCTCTCTCCAATGTCAGCTAGTATCTTCTTCTACAGCTCCACTTACAGATAGACTGGCTATGGACTAATGAACAGATCTACAGTGTCTGTCTCCATTGGCTTTAACACAACAAATCCCAACAAAGGTGTGGCAGTGGAGAGTCTATGTTCTTAGAATGGGGTCAAGATGGGAGTTCCCAGTTTCTCTAAGTATCTGCCATGTGAGAACTTGGCATCCTTTAATGAAACTAAGCTTCTGTCCTGTTCTCAGAAGACTACCCAAATGAGGAGCCCTCAGAGGCTTCATTCAGTAGATGCGAGTAGCATTTGTGCTGAGGAGCCACGGGAAGGAAGAACCCTCACACTTCTCCAGTGGTTTATGAGGGGTCTTATCAAAGCCAATGGCACTAAGGAATTTTTCTTTAGATTTATAAGAGATCAGAATTCATTCTGTGGGCTGTGATGATTAAACAGAGCTAGCACATAACAAGCCTTCTGTAGTTTTTAGTCAGAAAAGTGACTTCTGCATGCTTTGACGTAAGGAAAATGACTATTTTTTTTTCTCCTGTTGCTCTGCCTATGTTCTTGCCCTGCACTGTGGTTTGAAAATCTGTTCTCATCCAAGTCCCTGTTAAAAATTAATTGATACGCAATGATATTGAGAGTTGAAACCTGGGAGTTGAAGGGATGGCTCAGCAGTTAAGGGCACTTACTGCTCTTGCAGAGAACCTGAGTTTGGTACCCAGCCCTTAAATTAGGTGGCTCACAACCACCTGTAAAATCCAGCTCTAGAAAATCTAATGCCTCTGGCCTATGCAGGCGGTTGCATTCATGTGGCTATATCCAACACACACATACACATACACACACACACACACACACACACACACACACACACACCACATACACACAGTTGAATTCATGTGGACATATCCAGCAGTCACACAGGTGCACACACACCTTACTAAAAATGAAGTGCATCCTTTTTTTTTTTTAAAGGAATTGAAAGCTTCGGAAGGTGGTTGGGACATGGGAGATTCATGACAGTGTTTAATGCTGTTTTGAAAGAGGTCTTGGGAGGACTTACTCTCTTCGCCCTCCTGCCCTCTGCCATGTGCTAATGCAGTAAGAAGCCGTCACCAGACACCATCTTGATTTCAGACTTCAGAACCTCTGGAACCATCAGAAAACAAACCTCTGTTCTTTATAAAGCACTCACTCTCGTGTGTGTGTGTGTGTGTGTGTGTGTGTGTGTGTGTGTTTTGTTACAGCAGTGCAAAGAGACTCAGTCACACTGTCTCCGCTTCTCTTTCTACTTTCAATTGCTTCTCCTTCTTCCATTCTCCATGCCTTTTTTTCTTTTTTTATAGCTTGCTAAAAATCTCTTTGTATACAGTATGGATATCTGGGGAAGAAATTTGCAGAATCTGTATACTTAAGAGAAAAGAGGGGGTAGGGGAAATTCATGGGCAAGCCTAAGAGAGAGAAGGTGAGGCTTTAAGGAATCCACGAACCTCTTTGGCATGACACCCACAACTCCTTCTAACTCTAGATCAAGCTTTCCAAGGCACAGAATTTGGGGGAGGGATGGATTACAAATAACAGTTTCCCATTTAGCTTCTTAAACAAAAAAACAATACACCAAGACAGACAGACAGACAGACAGACTGAAGCACAGAGGCCCCTTATCCTGCTGCTTCCCAGTACAAGCAGGCAGAAGACTCCAGAATCCCTCCCCTCTCCCCCAAAGAAGCAAAGGCTGCCTGAATCCCAAGGTGTTCAGCTGTGTTTGCTTGGGTGACTGGGTAAACCAGAGAGTGACAGGAACCCCGCCCCCGCCCCCTGTGTTTTCCACACCTGCCTCCTTTCAGCTCTGTTTTTTTGCTTGTTTGTTTGGTTTTCAGATTTCACAGCCTTGAGCTCAACAAAGAAGGCATCACCTTCCACCCTCACTCTCTAGACAGACAACAGTTGCAATTCATTCAGTTAAAAGGAAGACTCCAGCTGGCCAGGCCACACTGGTAGAGTCATAAATAATATCCTATGTGCTGAGGAAGAAAGGGAAAGCGAGGAAGAGAAAGAAGGAAGAAAAAGAAGAGGAGGAGAGAAGGAGGACCATGATTACTCCTACACCTCCATGGCATCATCCACGTATAACACAAATAACAAGTGGAGATTTATGGGCCTGGAGAAGGTCTGTGGATGTGGTGGGGGTGGGGGTGGAGCTCCAGGATGGAAAAGAGCTAAGAAGAAACATAAAGACATCAAGTCGCAGGGGCCTGGGTACCTATTAGTCACACTCAGGATTTCTGAGGTAATTGAGCCCAGCCAAGCAGTGACCATGATCAGAGAGCTCTAAGGAGGGTATAAGTAGCCACACTGCCAATCATTGCTAGTGAGCCTTTGTTCAGCCGGGTGGATGGATGTACATATGCCAGTCATGGCACTGTACCCTTTGACACGTCTAGCATTTAACCTGTAACAAAATAGTGCTTCAAGGGATTTACCAGTCACCAGGCAGCACCATTGCAGAGGTGAATAACTCTACCTGGGAACCAAGGTGCCTGAAGCCCCAGGTAGCTGTAGGAGGGTGGGGTCGTAGAACTAGGGTCCCCAAGCTATACACACTCCAGCTGCTTCCCAGGGGGAAAGCTAGAAGGCATATATTAGTAAACCTTAGTTCCTCTTCTTTGAAAACAAACAAAAAAACTCAAAAGACATCTATGGAAGATGTTTTTCATCATCTTCCCTCTTCCCTGAGCTCTTGTCTATTCTACCCTCTCTGTAGCCAGGAAGACCTTCTTAGTGTCTATCATCCATCCTTCAAGCTTCGGCTAAGTCCAGCTGTCTCTAAATATCACCTCTGTGCTAGAGGGCTTTCCTGGTATGTTCAGATCCAAGGGTGATTTGCAAGCACATTTACTCAGGAAGAGCATCATCACTCTAGAGAGCATCTGTGCTGGGCTTCTCTGAACAGCCATTTATCAGATTTCATGGATTTAAGGGGGGTGGGGAGAGAAGAAGAAAACACCAGGAAGAGCCAGATACTCTGGAGGAGCTAGTGGGATTGCCCCGGACCTGGGGTTTATGGTGGGAACAAATATAGACAGCTCTGGGGCTGCTACAGCCCTATCCAGCCCTGGCTTCCTTTTCTCCTGTCTGGGGGCCTTGTGTATGGCCTGGGAATACAAGGGGAACAAGAGTCTCCATAGTTGCATGAAGGACATTTCTGAGACTAAACTCTCTGCCTCTTGCTCTGGAGTCTTCATAGAAGGGCGTTATGCTTTTCTCTTTTTATAAGGGCAGAATGCAGGAGGGCCTGGAGGTACCTGGGAGGGGCAGGAATGGGGCTTTGGACAGTGAAGGCAGGGCCTATTCCTGGGTCCCAGGCTGCATCAGTGTGACTGACAGGGACCGCGGCTTCCTCATTCAGCATATCTGCCATGTCCTGGGGAGCTGGTAGGAAGTGGTGGCCAGGATCCTCCTGTGTGCTATTTGTCCTGCCCCAAAGCTAACCTTGTCCTTGGCCCAGGGTTTTAATGGCATGTGTTGGAGCAGCTAGGTGCTTGGGGACATTTATACACGTGGATCTTCTAGTAGGAGAGGGACCTGACTGACACTCAGGTCCTGTTCTTGAATGTCATGACTTTTTAAATGACCTGTTCACCACACTCACCAGTAGGCAAGCATACAGAAGCCTGGGCTGCTGCAAACATGATGGTATTAGGACTCTGGGTAGAACTCTTATCTGTTCAAAGCAGATAAGAATGCCCCAAGTTTAGCAGGCCTTCATTTAGGGACAGACCATATTCTTCTCTCTTTGCCATGCCCTGTCTTAGTCTTCATGACAACAAGGAAGCATTGTCAATTCATTTGAGAAAATTAAATAGAGCTCAGTGGAGCCAAGTGATTTTCCCAGAGTCAGCAAGCCAGCACTGGTACAAGGTGTGGCCCCAGGGCCCCATATACTGTGCCACTGACTAAACTGCTCGGGAAACAGATACACATTACCCCTTTAACATAAGCAGGACTCATTTTGTAGATGAACAAAACAAAGCTAGGAGAGGCAAAGGGATGTGCGCTAGGTAGCACAGTAAGTGGCCTTCACTGTGGTATCATAGCTTGTTGCCATGACAGCAAAACAAACCAATGTTTTCTATGGTCTGTGTTAAACCCTCAAGCTTTTTAGCTTTTCTGTTTTCCTTTGTTCTTCACAGTTTAGGTTTCTGTTGAACATCCAATTAAAAAAGATGTTGAAGTGATCACTTTTCTTGAAGATTCATTTTAGTGTATGTGTGTGTCTGTCTGTGCAAGTGTTCAAAAAGGCCACAAGAGGGTACCAGATTCTTCTGAGCTGGAGTGACAGGTGGTTTTTCCAACTAACATGGGTGCTGAGAGTCAAGCTGCAGCCAGCAAGTACTGTTTACTATTGAACCATCTCTGCCACCCCACGGTGACCAGTTTTTAGCACTGTATGCCTCACATATTTACTGAAGAGCACTGAGATGGTTTGCTGATAGCAAACCCATCGCCCTATTGAAGGCAAAGTGCCTTTAGGACAGTTGGATACTTGTTCTCTATCCAGCCCATCTTCCCAACACTCTGGGGTTTGGAAATGTATCCATCTATCTTCTATCTGCCTATAGAAAACCTTGTAGCAGAACAGAAACTACAACTAACACAACAACTTGTCATTGAATTGGTACAGTATATAACCTGAAAACCATGAAATAAAAGTGTAATGGTGATAGAGATATGATGATATTTTCCATCATGGCGGCACAGTAACTACAGGCAAGTAACCCTCTTGCTAGTGAAGTTTCCACCACATTCATCTCCCATCAGAGCCAGAAACAGGGCAAAGACACAATTTGAATCTAGCAATTTTTCTTACTGCTCCAAAGCAAAAAAAAAAAAATAAAAAAAAAAAAAAAAAAAGGACCACAGAGTCAGATATATTGGCTGTGTTAAATGCTTGCCATATATAACATCCAATGTGGGAGCTTGGGTTCCCTCAATTGCTGATGAGACGTACTGTCCTTCAGAACTGTTTGGAATCCAACCAGTCATCCAATTTGAGAAACACGACAACTAAGAGTTCCGAACCAATCAGACGAGGTTGACTTCATTCACTCCATGCCTAATTACAGTCTTTCTTTGGTATCTATCTACAGGTGACTGGCTGGTTCTAGAATGGCCCATCTGCAGATGCTCACATTCCTTCTGTGTAACAGTAGAGTGTTTGAAACCCACTGATGTTTTCCTGAAGACTGTAAATAATCTCTAGGTGACACACAATATCTAATACACCATAAGTAACAACTGTATGCTGCAGGCTTAGGGAAAAATGATAAGAAAAAATATGAATGTGTTCAGTACAGCCACATTTTCCACCTTCAATATCTGCAACCCATAGTTAGTTGAATATGTCCACAGAGGGCCAGCTCTAGGTGTATCTGTATTTACCAGTCAAATACTCTTGGCAACTTGGACACAAATGCAGCACTTATACAAAAGCTGAAGGACAGCGCTATTCTCAATAGACCAGAGCCACAGGAAAGAGTCTGGGCTAGATGGGGGCTCCCCCCCCCCCCCCCCCCCAGCTTTACTACCTACCATGCATGGTCCACCTACTCTAAGCACACACACCTGCAAGTGAAGTAACTGAGAAAAAGGAAATGCCACTTGTGTAGGCTTAGCACTTGTAGCAAAAGGTGCTGGGTGCCGAGTACCATCAGCCAGCCTTAGTAAAACTTAACAGGATCCGAAATGATGAGATCTGAGGCTGCAAACTGGCAAACAGGAAATCGTCCCTGTGATCTCCAGCTCTTCAAAGGTCCCCTCCGCAGGATGCGTGTTTGTCAGTTCAGAGTTTAATGAGCCATCTATATGCACTCAATCCAGGCTCAGCAGGGAGGCCCAAACACTGTCTGAGGCTGCAGCTACCACAAGCCTCTGGGTAGAAGCTGCCTGAATAACAGTCCCTAGTTGTGGATTGCCAGCTTTTCAGCAACAGTTCCCTTCCCCAGTGTTGAATCCCAGGGTCCCACTGACCCAGAATCTACACGTCTGGTGGACAGCTATGGAGGGAAAGCTCATGATTGCCTGACTACTTAAAATACCCGCTTGGTGTAAAAATCACCCCTCATGGTTAGCTCTTCCTTACGAGATCAGCTGCAAAAAGGCCCTGCATCTTATTTCTTCCAGAGTTGACACTTCTCTGAAATGTAATGGGAATAGAAGAGTCGAAGAAAAAAAAAGCCCTGGGGCCCTCAGTCCCTTGTTTCAAGTCGGGGGAGGTGAAGGGAGGCTGCTTTATATCTCAGTGTCAGAGTCTACAAACCCACAGCCCTTGCTTACTCCTGCCTTTGACTCCAGTGATATTCATGGGAAAGAAAAACTTGGATCTGAGTTTCCATTTTAAAATGGAACACACACACACACACACACACACACACACACACACACACGACTTAAGAAGAAGCTGTGTTAGCCCTGGGCCTCCATCCTTGCATGATCATGTTGCCTCTGGCTGCGCAGGGCTGCCCTATCTCAAGGGCCCAGGCACTTTAGGGTTCTCCTTGGAAAGGCCACAAAGGACTGGAATGAAAGCCAACTAAGCTGGTCTCCCCTGGGTGGAAAGGCCCCGTTTCTTTGTCTTTACAATGGCTCCCTGTTGGTTGGAGGAGCCCAGTTCCCTACAGTGCCCCCTGCCCAGCTGCACCTACTTGTGTTACTGGAGTGCCATCAGAAGCAGCTAACCTTTAGATAGCGGCTCCTGTGCCTGGGAGCTATTTCCGAACTCAACACGTAGATCGGATTTCTCCGGGCTTCAGTGACCCACTCTCCTGGATTGCCATCCCCAGCCAGTTCTCCCCAGAGCCCCAGCTCTTTCATTTCGCCATTCCCACTTCTAACCAGGTTTCCTGGGACCCTGGGGAAACACCAGCTGTCACTCAGAGCTGGAGCAGGTCATTTGCTTAGTGCCCTCCTGAGTGATAAGAGCTTCCTGGTTCAGCATCTCTATGGGGCGATTGCACTGTCTTTGAGGTTGCCTGCAACCCCAGGGCTTGTGCTTTAACATCTTCTCACCCAACAGGCAGACTTGGGCCATAAAATGCAAATGTTTGCAATGGTCAATTAATCCCATCAGAACTCATGACTTCAACTAACAGCAATAAACAGGGCGAAAGTGTTTTTTTTTTTTTTTTTTTTTTCCTCTTCTCTCCCTTCTCAGGTCTTGAACTACTGAGAGATAATCTGCAAAGTGTAAAGGTCTTTTAATTGTCCAGCTCCACCCCAATTCCTCCAATCATCATGATGGCTGTTTAAGCCTAAGTGAAAACTAATGTTACAGAAATAAAAAGGTTACTGTTGAGAGTCTGAACTGCCTGGCATCAAACCCACTCCAGCAAGCCAATGGCACCCTTAAAGGAGCCCGAGAAGACAAGGCAATTTCCACCCAGTCCCAGTATGGGCCTATCTTCTCCTTGGACTTTGGGGTGGTGAATAGTTTTTGAAATCTTCTGAGAAAATATGGCCGGATGAAGACAAGGTTCAAAAAACAAGCAGAAACTGCCTGGGTGTTCTGGGCAGCCTCGTGGTGCTCTTTCTCAAATTTGCTCTCAGGCCTTTGACCTCCAGCTCCCTCGGCCTCATCTCGTCTCCTGAAAGCTCACAAGACCTTACTTCCATGGTGAACCTTAAAGCAATCCTCAGAGGTTGGATTCCTCAACACAAGTACTAACCCTCCACTAATGCCAACAGGAGTTACGCTCCCAGGCACAGATTGTCCTTCTGAAGTTGGAGTCTCTGCTATAATCAATGTTCATTCTCCCAGGATAACGGTGAAGGCCACAGAACAGAAACTTAAGAGGCTACACTGGCTAACCACCTCATATTGCTACGGAGAAAGCATGAATGAAGCTGGGTGTGGTGGGTCATGCTTATAATAAATACCAGCATTTAAGAGACAGAGGCAGGAGGATTGGCACAAGTTCAAGGCCAGCCTGGGCTAAGGAGTAAAACCTTGTTCAATAAACAACAGCCATACTGAAAAAGCCAAATAAAAACAAAAACAGGGTCTAGAGAGATGGTGTGATGGTTAAGAGTACTTGCTGCATAATCACGAGGACTAGAGTGCCGACCCCAATACCCACCTAACAAGCCAGGTACCCTGCAAACACTTGTTGATTCCAGCTATGAGGGATTTGACTCACTCTTCTGACCTCATTACACGCACAGGAGAATACATCTGACCATACAGAGACACTGACACAAATAAATAAAATTTAAATATTACACACACACACACACACACACACACACACACATATCAAGAAATGAAAAGAAATAGATGCTGACTGACATGCAGGAGTCAGATGGCACGGACCTGAAAGGGCAGCCATGGGCTGAAGTTCTTGACATCTATTGGGAGGCAGTTGCTTGCATGGCTGGCCCTAAGGAAAGGCTCTGACAATAGTGAGCAGACTCCCAAGCTACATGGCCATAAAGGTCCCAGCTCTGGAATGTAGCACCAGTGAGGGGCTGCCCTTTAGGTCTCACTGATGGTTAACCACTGAGCCTGAAAAGCCATTTGCAAAATGAACATATGAAATATACTCAGCCTGACTAGAAATGCAAATGGGAAACACACAGAGACGGTATTTCTTTTTGACTGCCCATAGAGCAAGGATGGAATGAAAAATCATTAAATGGATGTCAATACTAGCAGGGTTCCAATAAAGCTAGACCTCTTAATGCCTGCTTGTGGGAATCGAAACTGGAACCAGCTTTCTGAAAGGTTGATAACAGGTATAAAGCACCAGAGACTAGCCAAATCCTTTCTTTCTCCTCCTCCTCCTCTTTCTTCTGCTTTCTCTTCCTCCTCCTTCTCCTCCCCCACCTTCCACCTCCTCCTTTTCTTCTTTTTTTTTTTTTTTTTTTTTTTTTTTTTTTTTTTTTTTTGAGACAGGGTTTCTTTGTGTAGCCCTGGATGTCCTGGAACTCTCTCGATAGACCAGGCTGGCCTCCAACTCAGAGATCAGCTTGCTTCTGCCTCCCGAGCACTGGGACTAAAGGTGTGCACCACCACCACCTGGCCAAGGCCTTTTTTCTTAATTTGCCTTCTGGATGTCTTCCACACTGATCAGAAATCAGGACAGAGATTTAAGGCACACGTGCTTATTTTCTCACTATTAGCCAAGGTTGGCCATCGCTCTCCAGGAGTGCTTAGAGGCAGAGGTGTTGCAGACTCTGAAGTTTTATAAACATTATAGTCTTTGCAAAGACGCCACCAGTTGAGCACCCTCAATGTAAAAGTACTAGAGTGTTCCAACATCCAGAACATTTTGAGGGTCTCATATTGATGCCTGGTGAGTGTCACATTTCAGATTTCCACAAGAGGGGTGCTGACCTGCACGGCCAACGTGCCCTCACTGCTCTCTAACCGTGTCTACCAGTTAGTGGATGGTGTGATGAAGAAGGTGCCACAGGGAGAGACTGTTCAGCACCAGGGAAGCTTGGAAGGTTGGCACACTCAGGATGTGGTCTGTGGGCCAGAACAGAGACTGGAATGGGTTGCTCTCAGCCAGCAGGGTCAAGAGCTGGGGAATTGAATAAACATGTACAAGCCTGAAATCCCATGCCCTCTAGGCATGCTGTTTTGTCCTTTGGAAAAAAAAAAAAACTAAACTAAAATGCACGGCCCTTTTCCCACAGAGTTTGAGAAACAGTCCCTAAGTGGATTGGCTAGGGGAGGGATGAGTAAGAACCAACAGGAGATGACAGTAGTGGCACAAACATGACTGGAAGAGAGGGCAGATGTGCCTACTGACAATTCCTTGACAGAGCTTGTGGTCTGGTTGCTAGTGTTGCCCTCTCTTCTTAGGTGGGTGTGGGTCAGGGAGTCTGGGGCAAATTGCTGAGATCTGCCATTGGTTTCTAGAGCTGTATCCACCTGTGGAGGTTCAGGGAAAGAACCCAGGGTCTGTCCTGCACCTGTTCTGGGAGCATATGCATCTGGGAAGGTTCTACCTGCCAGGCCAATAGGAAGGAATGTTAGGTAAACCACAGTCACCCTGGAGAAATATCACAAGATCAGCCACACTATTTTGAGAACATTTTAAGTAACATGTCACCATGGTCCTGGTATAATTTTGTCAAAAAGAAAACATAGAAAACAACAAAAGTATTTATAATACAATTAACTACAGCTAATAACTGAAACGAAATGGACCAAAATGTGGGCAATGATTGATGATGTCATGACTTGTTTTTTTTTTTCTAGTTTCTTTATGCTTTCTGTATTTTCCAATATGTTATATGGAAGATTAAATGCCTTTGACAGTCAAGTAGAATTTAATATTTTTGAATGGGAGAAGAAAAAAGTTGTTTCTCTAGACCAGTATGTTGAGTTCTACTTTGACATCCTACCCCACTGTACCCATCCGTTCTCTGTCTTCCTACTTTCTGTTCTGGCTAGACCACATGTAAGGCCAGGGCTTCCCTTGCTTTGGAAAGTGAGAGTTGTGAGGTCAGAGGGCAAAGGCACCCCTAGACAACATAAATGACTGTGTCCTTGCTTGGGGACACACCATATTGCTCTTTTGTGGACAGAGTTCTCAGTTCTGATACAGAAAACCGGGTGTTGCTTGGAGAAGGCGGGGACCAGCTGGGGTGGGAGGCAGACAGTGGCTGCCATGAAAGGCAGGACAAGCCTGCCTGTGTGCACTTGCACATCTTTGACATGTGCTTGTGGCACACCAGGGTTTCAGGAAGATACAGTGCGATGTGTGCTATCAAGGGCTCTTCAGGGTACCAGCAAAAGGCTGTCATGCTCCTTATTCCCCAGTCCAAGTTTATTCTTAGGAGAGGTTATTCTTTGACACAAAACCGGCAGTAATAATAAAACCAAAAGAAAAACAAAGACAAAGAAAACACCACACAAAACCCTTCCCATGGCAACAGCATTTCTGAACTGGGAATCTGCGGCTTGCTCAGGAGTGAGCAAGACCTGTCAGAGGGATGCAGCAGCAAGAAGGGGCAAAAATCACATTAAAAAATATCAAGACCTCTTGCTCAGCCAAGCTGAGCCCTACATGAGCCACCTACCCATGGACCAGCATCTCCAGGGTGAAACTAGGCTCAGCCTTTGGAACTTGCCTGTCTAGGCTGTCACTCAGCCAGCCATATACTTCGGCTCAACCATTAGGTCTAAAGAAGTGTGTTGCCACTTTCCACATGCAGGCCGTGTCTTCTCCATCTTCCTCCTGGTTGGTCAGCTCTGGGCTCAAGGTCCTTTTAAGAAGAAGAGTGATGAAAGATCTCCACATGTTGAAAATTTCTAGAAGCTCCCAGAAACCTTTTCCTACTTCTCTCATCCCTACTTTTCTATGTATTATGTGCTTCCTCATTTACCAAGAAGCCTTGCTGTTCGCTTCCCACAGCAGGGTTGGCAAAAGTGAGCTCAGGTCTCTAGTTCTGCTCTCCTGTGGTCCAGATAAGGTATGCTAAGACATGTTATATTCCTTATTGCTCCAAGAAACAGCAGCCTTCAATACTTTTCCCACATACAAGTCCCATGTAGCCTCTGTCCCTTTACTGTCTGTCCCTGCTGGTGAACCCTTCTCTCTGGCCACTGGTGCCCATCACCCTGACTCTTCACACCACTCCTGAGAGTTCCATCCTGCACGAGGACTCCTGCACAGGCTACAAGCTGTCTGCTAAAGGCCTGAGCAGAGAGACTGTCTGTCTCAACTCTCAGGTCACCTCAAAGGTGAGATCCTTAGGGCTGGCAATCTAAGATGCATAAGTAATGCTTGATGCCCTCTATTTGACTGGGTGGTAGGTTGCCTAGACGGAAAGGAACAGCGAGCGATCAGACAATGGGCATGAAGGTAAGGGCCAACAGGGCAGTTCCTCTGGGAAGCTTTCCCTGTCTGCACTTACAGACTGAACTGCGGTCTTTGCAGGTAGAAAAAGGCTCCTAAATTTGTATGTCTCCAAAAATCTCCAGAACCTCTAAATATCACCTTACTTGAGCAAAGAGTAAATGTTATCTTAGGTCATGAAGGCTGTGATTAGCTTTGGGCAGTGGTTCTTGACCTTTCTAATGCCGCTGTCCTTTAAAAGAGTTCCTCACGTTGTAGTAACACCTGACCATAATATCATGGTTGTTGCTGCTTCATAACTGTAATTTTGCCACTGTCACATATCGTAACGTAAATATCTGATATGCAGGATAACTTTTATGTGAGCCTGTCGGGGTGGAGACCCACGGTTTGAGACCTCCTGGCTTAGGGGCTTGAGAACGGTGCTTCTCCTTGAGTTTCTGGGTGGACGCTAGGTGCTGTTCTGTGTGCACCCTTCTTAGAGAGGCACACATATGAAAAAGTGATGTGAAGCAAGAACAAGGCAGACTGAACTGATGTAGCTACAAGCCAAGGGGTGATGCTCATGTCCCTAGACCTTGAAGGAAGTGAGGGACAAATTCTCTTCAAGAGAGACCAGAGGGAGTGCGTGGCCTGAAGGGATACCTGGATGTTTGCTGGAATTTGTTACAGTAGGTACAAGAAACAGATGGCAGCCTCCCTGGTGATCTCTCTGTGGACCACTGTCCCTTAATGTGGAGGCGAACAACAGTGTTGTCTTATCTGGCCTTTTCGGGGATGGGGCTGCATCTCGGGGACATAATTCCTCACCTCTCAGCAGAGCCACTGGCAAATAGTTTATCTCTCTTTTTTTAAGATGTTGTCCCAAATAAAAGGCTGAATAAAAGTCTCAGCAGTTAAGAGTGTTTATTGCTAATGCAGAGGACCAGAGTTTGGGCCTCATCACATAGCTCATATGTGCCTGTAATTCCTGCTCTGGGGGTGGGGCGTATCCAATACCCTATACTAGCCTTTGTGCACATATTCATGCAAGTAGAATATAAAATCTTTTCAAATTCTAACAAATTATAATGTTTTCAGCCATTTAGCTTAACCCTGCACATCTGTACTCTATAAACCAGCCTCTCAGCCACAGCTCGGCAAAGGACACACGTCCTCTGCACCGCCTCCCAGTGGCATTGCTGGTCCCACTCTTCCCATCCATTTAGCCTGTGACCTTTAGAAATAATGGTAAGCCACAGAAAACAAAAGAGCCTCTTCCATCTGGCTTTTCTCTTGAGTCACACAACTCACGCAGCCATGGGCCAACCAGGTCAAAGTTCCTCCGTAGTCCCCTGTGTTAACAAGCTGGAAACTAAACAGCACAGCGTCTCACAGCATTTTCCTGAGCAGTTAATTAACGAGGGGATAAGCTACCTTGACAATCACAGAAGCAGGCAGCCTGGTCAAGAGGGATGGGATTAGTTTCCAGGGAGACCATAGGGAAATGACAAGGAGGGCAGGCTGAATGGGGGCTGCCTCCCTCCGCACTGTGACTCTTCTCCACAGGGCAGAGCAGACATGCGCCACGCCCAAGGCAAGGCTGGGTAGGCCTGATAATTAGTTATCACTCAGTGCTCACACTGGATTTAAAGGCTGCTCACAGATGGTGTGCGACAGGCTAAGGGCCTCCTGGAAAGCACAATGCCTGAGCTGGCCGCCCAGGTTGGTATCCATTCAGCGACTTCACTGAATGGATCCAGAAAAGTGACTCCAAAGAGGGCGGGGCTGCTAACATCAGGGGGCTGCAGCGGTTGCCAAGACCAGGGGGATGAGGAAGTAGTCACGAGGTTCGGCATCCTCTGTAGGATAGGTCAGATAGACTGTCCTGCCCTGTCCTGTCCTGTACCATTTTCATCATTTTTATTTAGTGCTAGAGGAAAGCCACTAAAGAAGACAAAATGGAACCAGAGAGACTGGATCTTAACAGAAGACCTGAGTTTGGTTCCAGCACCCATGTCAGGCAGCTCACTATTAACTTTTAACTCCAGCTTCAGAAGAATCAAAGGCCTCTGGCCCCTACAGTTACCTATGGATTTGTACACATGCCTACCTACCTACCTACACACAAACACACACACACACACACACACACACACACACACACACAGAATTTTAAAATAATCTTTAAAAAATTAAAAAACGAAACAGGCACTTTTCCAGCCTCCTTTGCAATTAGGAAAGAGTCATGTGACCTAGACTCAGCCAATCAGACACATTGGCCCAGGTGTTGTCAAAGCAGTGCCAGCCATGACGGCAACCTGATGAGGAGATGCACGGCAGGAGACGTTCTTTCTCAGGCAACAGTGCCAGGGCATGTTTTCTGTGCTTAGGAACTGAGTCCACCATTGGGAATACCCTCACCTCTACTGTAGCTCTGGAGGTCTTGTTATACTAACTCTCCTCTTATTGGGCAAATAAAAAATGTTGAGGCTCATGACATTAAGTCCCTTGTGCAAGGTGACAGAACTTGGCTCTGTGCCAGAATCCATACCCGAACTGTTTTTCAAGGCCACTGTCCTACCCACTCACTTTAGCACAAACACTGCAAATCCAGAGACAAGACACACCAGGGTAGACAGAATCTCTGCTTTCAGGACAGAGATTTTCAAACTACGATCTACCGGACTGAGTCCATGCTGGTATTATTTTCACAGAATGAAACCATGTCTACATATAGGACTCCCAGAGATACTGAAATGCAAGGATGCTTGACTCCTCTCATAAAATGGCATAGCACATCATATAACCGCCACACAGCCCCTCCCCTGTTTACTTTAAATCATCTTTGATGCGATCATTAATACAATTCACATGCAATGTAAACAGTTGTACTGTATTGCTTAGGGGATAATGGCAAGAAAAAGTTTATACTGGCTCAGTACATAGGTACTGCGTGTCTAGCTATACCACACATGAACTAGACGGTGGGACCAAGGCTCAAAGAAGAAGCCCTAGAGAGACTAAGGGTTCATGATACGACAAAAGATACGTAGTACCTATTCCTTCATATCATTTCATTCATATGGCTGTGCATTGAGCTTGGCATAGGGCAAACTTAAGTTTTGCTTTTTTGGAAATTTTTGGATTTTTATTTTTAAGATTTTTCAACCCACAGGTGGCTGAATCTATAGATGTGGGACTTAGAGACAAAGGGCCCTGAACCATGTTGACTGGGTTCACATAACTACAGTAGAATAGGAGTGAGGACAGAGACCACATGACCTGCACAGTCTAACATATTTACTGTCTGGTACATATGGCAATAGCTTGCCAACACACCCCTGGATGCTGGTGTATAATGACTTGGTCCTGTCATTTAAGCCACAGGTATCACCCTCCAGAGGGGCAGGAGCAAGGAACACTGCCTTACATAGAAGGGATGAACAACAGAATGACTCTCTGCAGCTGCAAACTTTATTTTGTTAAGGCAGGTATTGTATCACATGCTAGGGCCTTGTACATGCTAGGCACACGTTTGACAACTGACCTATCAGTGCGTTTTACACTTTGCATTTTTGAGACCAGGTCCTGGCCACGTTGCTCAGGCTGGCCTTGGACTCACTCTATGATCCAGGTGGTCCTTGAACTTGTGATCTCCCTGCTTCATCCTCTGCAGTAGCTGGGATGCCTAAACCACCAGACCTCTCCCTCTCTGCTTTTTGAGACAGGATGAAGGCAAGGTGGCATGGCACTTACTCCGTAGCTCAGGCTGGCCTTTACCACCACCACCCCCTCTTCCTGTGTCTGCTGGGTGTTCACACCAAGAGGCCACTCATCTCAAACAGCATCCTGCTCCTCTGTTTTCATCATTTAGCTGCTGATCATACTAGGAAGTACATTTTTTTTTACCATTTGAATTCCTAATGTTAAAAATATGAATGCTGAGTAATACTGCCACAGACCACATATGATAGGCACTCTTACGTGCAGTGGCAATGATTTTGAAATCATGCATGCCCCTCCAAGCTAGAACCCAAACCCAAAACCAAACCCCAAACCAAATCCAACTGTTTTGGAAGTCATGGGAGGCACATGTCTCTTGGTACCCCATTGTCAGGAAACTATAGGAAGAAGTTAAAATACTAAAGGGCAGAGATATTGCAAAGAACATGATCGATCCCTCCACGGAGTCTGACCAGGCAGACAGACTCAGTTCTCCCAGTCCAGGTGACTGTGGCCTCCTCACCTGTTACCTCTCCTAGGCCTGCCTGGCCAACTGTGACTTCAGGTGTAACACTAACTCCTCCTAGCATCCTCCACTGTGATAAATGACTTTCTGCTATAATAATTACTTTCCTACTTCCATTGTCTTCACATTCCAACACCTTTCCCCATCTTCCTTGTTTTGGGACACTCCTGTCTTTCCAGCCTTCCTGGCTTTACTTCGAGCACATTCCTTCCTCTTTCATCCCAACTGTTAGAACTATGTCCATCCTTCAACAGTCTGTCCAGATATCCTACGTTTTATACATAATCTCCAGTTTTTTTTTTTAAATGTAATGTTCCTGTAATCAGTTTTGATGAAACAAGACATATACAAATGAAGTTTCCTGGTCATAATGCTTGCTGTAAACACAGTACAGATAGGATTGGAGTCTACCACAAAAATCCTCTGCGCTCCTCCCCCCTCAAGGCAATCACTGGTATCTATCTGTTGAGTACACTTGTTTCCAGAGTCCCGTCTCTGTATTTGCATATTTACACATGATCTGGTAGGAGATACACTGTATGTTTCACATGTTTCACACAAATGGGAACATCCTTGCTTTTTCTTCCACTCAGTCATCCCTACTAAAGATTTTTTTTTCCTCATTAATCCCTGTAGACAGATTGCACTCTTTGCGATGGCCACAGCCTTCCTCTTCTGATTAATACTTAGATTGCTTCCAGATATTTGAGAGGCAAATAACGATGTAATAAACATCCTAAATTCTCCTCCTTGTGCAGGGTCTTTCTCTAGACTGTGTCATATGTTATTTTGTTGTCTAACTGTTTACATCAGGGGATGGTGACTGTTTCCCGTAAAGTGCTGGTATTTTGAGCTTTGCACAGGCCAGCAAGTGGAGCCCTTGTCACCACTACTCAGTTGTGCCCTAGTGGCTGGAAAGCAGATATGTAAATGAACGCGAGTGCCCATGACCCGACATACCTTTATTTACAAAGAGAGCTACTGGACAGAATTTTGTTCCCAGCCACAATCTGCTGTCCCTTTGTGTAGAGCCTACCTTGCGAGCAGAGTAGCATCAGCTGCCCCCGGGTTATCTCTAGGCTTCATACCACAGCAGGAACAATTGTGAACATTTACAGAGCCACACCACACCTGCTGCTCCAGACCCACCTATATAACTGGTTCAGTTAGTCTCTTCAACACTTCAGTGAAGTGGCAGAACCAGCATTCCTGTCACGTCCACTGAAGCAGGGGGTCATTAAGTATTTCTTCAGCTGATGCTAGGTAGAGCTGGGATACATACTGAGGAAACAGGACTCCAAGCCTGTGTGGTTCTTTTCTATTTGTTTTGTTTGTTTGTGGGTTTTTTCTCCCACTCCTTTATAGTGCTGTACAACTATGAAGTGGATGAAGAGTCAGACAGAGCTAGTCTACCATTCATGCCCCACGAATCTGATGGTTCCCGTGGACCATTTCCTAGGGAACATGCAGTTACAGTGCTGATACAACTGAGATCACTTCCACAAGGGCCACTGTGGCTCAGCACTTAAAACCCATGTTGAAGCACAACCACTTAGCTTGTCTTCCTGAAGCAATCACCAGTGCCCTGTGCATCAGGCCAGGGAACTGACTCCCAACTCCCTCTTTGCCTTCACGTTTGCCCCTCACTCAGTCCAGCCCTTTGAGATGAGCTATTTAAAGTGTGAGCACAAAGCGATGGGTGGATGAGTGGCTGGCCAGATGACTGATGAATGGGCAGGCAGAAGAAAGGGAGGGGAAGAAAGAAAGGAAGGAAGGCAAGAGGTAAAGAGAGAAGAAATGACAGGAGGGAAAAATGTTGTGGTGAAATATATATGCATTAATTTATTTTATTTTTATTTTTTATTAATTACACTTTATTCACTTTGTATCCCCCCATAAGCCCCTCCCTCCTCCTCCCCATTCCCACCCTCCCTTCCCCTTCTTCACACATGCCCTTCCCAAGTCCACTGGTAGGGGAGGTCCTCCTCTCCTTCCTTCTGATCTTAGTCTATCAGATCTCATCAGGAGTGGCATATGCATTAATTTTTAAATTCCTTAGGCACACATTAACCTTTGTTTTGAGGGGACGAAGATTATTTCAAGAAGTATTGACAGCTGGTATCTGGGGTGGCTGTTGGGTTGACAATGGTGCTTTGTAGCTTGCTCTGAAGTTCCCCAACATTTCCCAAATACTGTTCCTCAGCTGTGCTTTGCCAGGTCCAAACCGTTTCACCCAGCCACAACTTGGAGGATCAAGGATATTTTCCACCCTGCTCCATGGCAGCCGAAAAGCCAAGACCTGCCAAGGCCGGAGCATTTACAAAATATAAGTGGGTCCCCTGTGGGGCCTGAGCCAGAGCCATTCAAAATGCTCTTAAAATTTTTTTTTTAAATATACTTGACAGGTGCTTTCTCCTCTTGGGAGAAACTTTCAGAAGGATGACCCCAGTGAAACGAAAAGAGACCTTGCCTGCTGTCCTCATAGTCTGTGGGTAGTGCCAGCCCTGGCTTGGTTTTGCTTGCTTTGGAGACATACCTGTTCATGCATGGTGCTCTATGCTTTGGGTCATTATTCCATCACAAATTACTCTAGGAAGAATGTCCACAGAGCCAAGTGGCTAAGTTTCTATCTGTGTAAAAAGCACCTCATCTTTTTAAACAGGGGTACCCTCTGCCCAAACCACAAAGGCGTTTGGATACCCACACCATGCACAAAATCAAGTGTATTTTTGGCCGCAGCATGAATCCTTTCCTAATAGATGCAGAATGTCTCCCCCGCTCCCAGTTGAGACAGGATTTTATTCCCGAGCCCAGACTTAGGGGAGATGTTTTTACAGCATCGAAGCAGAAGCTGAATAAATCCTGGTGTGCACAGAGGATTCCGTTTCATCAGCGGCTTCTCTACCTATTCCGCACACTGCGTGATCCTGGCTGCATATTTTCAACCCTGACATCTGGAAAGGGAGATGCTGCCTACAGTTTACTAGATGTGACACAGCACAACAAACAGGCACGGAAGCCCAAGCAGCCGGAGCTGAGGACGCTGATAGGTCCAACTCACGCGTGCCCAACCATGTGAAGGTTAAGCACAAAGGCTTCTGGCAAATTTGTTATCTGATCACTCGTCCCTCTTACTGGACATGGTCATAATAATGGGACAATTGTTCAGACAGAAACGGCCCGGTTCACTTCCCCCCGCCCTCCCCAGCTTGTTTAGACTTTTCTCTCCCAAAGGGGCATTTCTCAAGAAGCCAGAGGAATTCTGCTGATTGTATCTCCAGGGGGCCACATTCCAGGGGGTAGGAGGGTCACACACCTGGGCAGACTGGGATGGAGAGGAGTGTGCTCCACGTTCAGATGGCACATACCTGCCCTGCTAGCACCATGGATTCTCAGGCTGCTCGTGGAGGCCTGAAACCCGTTCTATGAACCCCTTACTGTTGGCCTGACCTTTGGAAAGGGCCTGGAGGACTTAGCAAGCCTCTTTCCCACTCCACCTTTTCTGGTCCTCTGCCATTCCATTTTCAACTGACCTACCCCACCTTACTTCTGGAGGGACAAAACTACCAAAGAAAATTATACCCTCCATGTGGAATACACCTCTCAAATCACTGCTTGTATTTGTACAAAATAGGTCATTTATAGGTACAGATATCCCCAGCCTCAAGACAAGACCTTGGAAAACCAAACCTATGGGCGAAATACTTAGGTATTCCTGTGGCCTGTCCTGAGATTCGTGTTTGCATGACCTCCTTACTTGTTCATCAGCCATGCAATCAGTCTTCATTGGTACGTTCAGTCAACCACTGCTTCCTCCTGTTTCCTTTTCCCTCCAACCCAGTGGTTCTCAACCTTCCTAATGCTAGGACCCTTTAATATAGTTCCTCAAATTGTGGTGCCCCCCAACTATAAAATTATTTTCATTTCTTCTTCACAAATATAATTTTGCTATTGTTATGAGTTATAATGTAAATATTTGATATGCAGGATATCTGATATGCAACCCCTGTGAAAGGCTCATTTGACACCCAAAGGAGTCGCAACAATTGAGAACCACTGCTCTAACCCTCTTCCACACGCACCGACCAGACAGACACTGAGGATACAAATAGGGTAACTAATGGCTGAGGACAGTGCTCAATGGCATCTGGCAAAAAGACCCAAGTTAAAGAAGAACAGGTGTGCAGCCTCTAGGCCAGTTGTTTCTCAACCTATGAGTCGTAACCTCTTTGTAGAAGTGGGGTTTGAATGATCCTTTCCCAGGAGTCGACTAAGATCATAAGAAAAACACAGATATTTATGTTCTGATTCATAACAGCACATAACCATAACGTGAGGAACCATATTAAATAGATGTAGCGAATAGTGCTGCCTTGAGAGTCACCATTAGATAAGAGACTCGAGAAAACCAGGCTCTTTCAACTTGATGTTATAGTTTGAGTCTGTCTCCCTTGAAGTCCTTGTGTTGAAGACTTATTCTCGAATTTAGTGTTTTAATGATCTCTGGAGAAGGGGCCTTTGGAAGATTATAAAGGTTAGATGAGTTAATGAGACTTGACCCACCATCAGGTTATTAGTGGCTTGATAAGGGGATGAGAAAGCTGGACAGGCAGGCAGCTTTCAGCTGTCTCACCAAGTGATGCCCTATGCTACGCTGTGATGGAGCAAGAAACACTCACTAGATGCCACTACCATGCACTTGGGCTTCTCTGGCCCCACAGACATGAACTAAGTAACTTCTTTATAAACTGACCAGTCTGTGGTATTCAGGAAAGGCAACAAAAACATCCTAAGCCATTAGATGATCTGAACCTAGTAAGCTAATAAAATGGAAAAACAGCACACTTGGCACAGGGTTCTCCTGGATGCAAAGCAAAGAGCGGCCATATAAGCTTCGCAAATAAAGCAGGCAAACCAAGGACGCCAGTTCACATTCTCACTACACAGAGCAGAAAAACTGGAAGCCCGGCAGAGGAAATGACAGGAGGGGAACCTTCCCATGTAGTCATCCTGTCAGACCCCGAGGATAGAAGGATGTGAACAGCACGCCAGACCCAGCACCTGCAGCCTCCATCCCAACCATCTGGCCTAGCCTCCACCATCAGGCCACGAAACTAAGTCAGTCCATCTTCTGTGGTCCTGTGTCCAGTCCCACCATTGCTATTGAGAGTATGAGAAGACTCTGACTCTTTAGGATTTCCATACGCATTGGGTAACAACAAGATGACACAGTAAATTTTATTTGCCAAAAATGCCTGCTGGTGAGAAAATGCTAGCTGCTGCCTCTCCAGATGCCTCTTTGCTTGCAGGAGCCAGGGGGAAAGTCGAACAGAGAAGTCCTTCTCATCCTGGCTAACTGATCTTGAGGTATGTTTTCTTTGTTTTAGTTGTTGTGTTTTTGAGACAGGGTTTCTCTGTGTAGCCCTGGCTGCCCTGGAACTCACTCTATAGACTAGGCTGTGCTCAAACTCACAGAGATCCACCTGCCTCTGCCTCCGGAGTGTTGGGTTCAAAGGCATGAGCCAACACTGCCTGATGAGCTATGTTTGTTTTGACAAATGGCAACTTAATATTGATGACTTTGACTCAACCTGAATCCCATAAATGTTCAAAAGCAGTGTTTTCCTTTAAGGACTAGAGGAAATTTGTCACTGTGTAAGAAAGAAAGCTGTGGCCATGGGTCCCAGGAGCAATGAGACCTTTGGTGGACTGCAATGAAGTTAATCCAGAACAGGTCAAGGTATCACACCAAGATCACTACTTAGTCTTTGACGGTATTGTTCACTAGACGGAACCTGGGCATGAGTGTGAGACACAATGAGCATCAGAGGCCTAGGCTGTTTCCTGTACCCTGGAATTGTGGCCTCTGAAAGCAAGCTTGCAACGCTGTGGGCTGGGGCAAAGCACTCCTAAGACTCACATCCCAGGACAGTGGAAAGCTTATTTTTCACAGTAAGGTTCAAAAGCAATTTCTTGGTAGGATTGTTCCCTTGGGCCAGGTCCTTTCTCACTCTTGGGAGTTGCCTTCTGTTTGCAAAATGTAGGGCACACAGAACATGTCTCTCTAAGTCTGGGGTCTCAGACTGTGACAGAGATGTGAGGGTCTGCCCCGTCTTCAAAGCCCAGGCCACAACTGCTTGTGGCCTGAGATTTTCCAAAAGTTCAGGCTATCATCACTGCTCTCCCACCCATGCTATGAAAGGCCAGCCACAAGCCTCTGAAACTGTGACACTCAGCGGCAAAGGCAATGAGACCAGGGACAGAATGAGCCCTGGCTGGCCCTGTGCCTGGCCCTGCCACCAGAGTGGACCTGCCCCTTGCTGTTCTGTGCTGGAGTTTTCTCCAGACAGGTCTGTGAACCCTGGAGACATCCATTACTCGGGCTGGCCACAACTTGTCAGGGATCCTGTTACTCCCAAATCCAGTTCCAAAAACAATACCAGGCTTGATATATTAGGCCTGATTAAATTGGCCTGTAACATGCTTCTCACTTAATTCGCCTATTTTTCTTCTTGCCTCTCCAGCTCTGAGCTCCACCCCTCCCAGGCCTGTTCAAATGGAAGAGCTCTTCCATTTGATCTGAACAAGGTGCCTCCGTGAAGCTGTGTCCACAGAGAGCCAGTGAATACACAATCACCTGTCTTTTGTGAGCCTCTACACATAACCCTCAGTGAGGGAAAACATCCCAAGGACCAACGGTAGGAAACAAGCAAAGCCTGGAGAAGCCCATGGGAGAGGAAACTCACACTCAGGCTCAATCATATTTTTCAATTTCCTCTTGTATATTTTCCCTGACATCTCAGCATAGGGTAATTCTGATGAGGGTTTCACCTGTCAAAAACGCAAAGGCTTTAAACCCAACAGCCAGCTTCACATAGGGGTCTTATTTTATCCTAAATCAAAGAACTATTGAATGAGCTGATGAACAACAGTCCAATCCACAAATAGATTGGAGGATCAGTTTTCCCAGGGGCTGACTGTATGCATTCATCCCATCTCGGGCCCAGCTTCCATCTTTACTATCTTCTTCTGGTCAGGAGCTCCAGAGAGCTTTTCTCTTAGTTTGGAGGGGTCTGCTTGGTAGACCCACCTCACTTCACTTGTCTGGCTTCTTGGCAACAACAGCAAAATCCATCTGGAAGCCAGACAAGATTGTCATAGCCCAGTCAAGGACCAGCAACTCAAACGAAACCTTAAGGAAATGAGTAGGAAGAAAAACCTACAAAGATTCCCATGTTTAGAGGCAAAGCTGGCCCTGCCCAGTGTTCTGGGACTGCCCTTCTAATCATGTGCCCTTCTTTATGGGGTACAACAGTTTGAAAGAAACAAGCACAACATTTGACTGTCAAGAGAAGAATTAGTGTCTTGGAGAAGCCTGGAGTATGATCGCATGTAATTGTTTTATGGGTGCTGGCACAGGTTCAGGGGAGAATGGGTTTTTAATACCGAATCTTTCCATTTCTCTTTGTTTTCCTGCGATTTGTGGGCTCTGTGAATGGCAGGTTTCTGGCAGATCTGCAATTCCGATTTCCCCTTTGTTTTCTCACGCTAGTGGAGTTCAGGGTTTCTTTTATTTTTTTTCCATGAGTCACAAATACTGTTTAATGGGAGTGGGAGACGGTTTCCCCCTCTCCCTCCCCCAGAGAGGCATCATTTGGTTAAACCGCACATAAATTTAACCCCTCTCTAAAGAGCCATTAATGGTTCTAATGCACATATATGTACATGCTCACACTGATTAAGGCCCCCCCCCCTTTTTCCCTTTTTAAACCATGAAATAGGCAGGGTCCAACTCCCTGGCCTATCTCTATGAAAAAGGGCAGTTTCCAGCATTGACAGAGTGGAAAACACTCTTGCCCCTAACAGCACTGTTATCAATATTGGAGATGCCTTCAAGAGGAGTATGGCTTGGTTACACTTGAAAGGGGGTCCCCACTAAGTACGTGAAAGCTTGTTTCCCAGTGCGGCGATGCCGGAATGGGTAAAACCCTCGAGGAGTGGAACTGGTAGAGTGATCTAATGCCATTTAATGTATGCCCTTAATAGAGAATGCAAGACCTTAGTCCCAGGCTACCTAGTTCACCATGACCTCTTCCCTGCCCTTACTATCCACCATGGAGTGACATGTCAGGGCACTCCTTGCCAGACCCTGCAAAACCATGTCAACCCCTAGACCTGTGAGCTGAATAAACCACTTCTTTTTATAAAGTGGCCTACCTTGACTATTACCTGATAATAGTTTTAAAAAAAAAAGACTAACCTCGAGAGAGGGACATTATTTTACATACCAACAAGCTTCAGATCAAAGAGAAGGAGAAAGACTAGGATTCAGGGATCAGGGGTCATGGTCAGCAGCCTCCTGTTTGTGTTAGGATAGAGAAGCCACAGTACGGAGGTCAGATGGCAGAGTCCTTGGATGAGGGGATGGCTATGAGACGATGAGTGACAATGCGGAGGTCTGCGCTCCAGGCATGAAAAGGGAAAAGAGACAGGCTGTTCTGTGGAGCCTGTCTCTTTCAGACAGGAGCTTCTTCAGTATTTCCAGTGCAAACTGGGCCATTTATAGAAAGCCAAACATCCAGTCATTCTAGTATCAAAATTATTGACTCAATATATATGCCCTAAAACAAACAAACAAACAAACAAACAACACCCAAACCCACCAGTGTTGAACACAGTCATCATGTACCCCCGACTCTTTGCCATCTCCTCCTCATTCTTCATCCTGGTGCCCCAATTTCTAATGCTACTGTCCATACCCCAAGACCCCTCTCTGTCCATCACAGGTTGCTAAGGCATGCCATCTTCTAGGCATCTCGGTAAACACCAACAGTGTCCTGGCTTGATTTCCACGACACGTCAGAACACCCGTCCATGTGCCGAAGTTCCAAGGAAGCAGAGTCGCTCAGCCCTTGCTCCCTCCACTAAGTGCGCTGGGAAGATGGCTCTCTCCAGAATCTTCAGCCAAGCTCTGCTTCCCTGGGCATTTCCAAGGTCACCTGCATCTAGGGACGGGCAGGAGGAGTGGGTAAGTTGTTGCCAAAAGTGTCAGAGGAGGCAGCACCTGTCGCCCCCTAATTCAGGGCTGCCTGCCCTGTGCAGGAAATGGTCCCTGCTGGGTGCCCTTGCAACCACTCCAGCCAGGACCTGGTTTGCTCCTAATTAGTGCTGAGCAAGAGCCGTAGTCCCTGCCTCCTCTTGGCTGCCCATATGGCTGGACCCTGCGCCTCACGGCTGGCATAAAAGATGAGTGAGGCTGTCTGTCTCCTTTCTCTTTCTCACAGATCAACCATGCGGTTCATTTCCCTCCCAGCTCAGGCCTGAACAGTCTGCCTTGTATACCCCACGGGCTCTGCATCCACAGAGCCAACTAACCAAGAATTGAAAACAATCGCGTCTCTCTGCTCAATATGGACAGCCCTTTTCTTTTGGTCTCCCTAAACAATGTGATATATGGTGACTGGTTATATAGTGTTATGTTTTATACATAGCCTCGAGATGACTAAGGGAACGTGAGAGGATACACATAACTTAAATGCAAATGGTGCGACATTTTATTAAAGATTCACGAGTGCATGAATTTTGATATTCACCAGAGGCGGGGCTGTCCTTACAACCTGTCCCCCTGTATACTAAGAGACAACTGCACCCTGGAACCTAGGAGTGTTGGAAGAGCACAGAGCAGAAAATCTAGCCTCCCTCCCACATTTTAGTTACCTAACTGCACTTCTTAGCTTTCGGGAAATTCTTAAGAGCTGTGGCTGGCACACATTCCGGTCACTTAAAGCCATAACCCTGGTCTTTCATTGCAAATAGATGGAGACGTGGGCTTGACATTTCTGAAATCTTGGAGAGAACTGTTATTATTCTAAGCTGTGGGCCTTGAGTATGGTGAGGAGACTGCAGAGATTTCGGTCTAGTGATAACCTCTTCCATGGGGTGGCAGTAGCCCCAGAAAGGAGGCTACTTCAGGGCTCCTTGGAATAACAAATGCAACACCCCCCCCCACTTCGGATCACAGGAGTCTGGGAATACAATGGGATTAGAGTCTTCTTCTCTGTTTCAGTCTGGCAACAGATACAGGAAAAATAACCACCTGGCTCTCATTTCTCCAGCCAATGAGATTCTAATTCCTCCGGACTCTCTCCTACTTCAGGGCTTGGCTCACACTGTGTCCTCTGCCTGGATTCCTGTGCCAGCTACCTCCCAGTGTGTTCTTAGCCAGCTTCCATTCCCTCCTCATTTCGGCTTAGGCATTCCTGCTTCTGGTGAGCCTTCCCTGTCCTCACTGGCCAGCTCAAAGGCAGCTCTGGGTTCTTCCACCACCACACAGCACACACCCTTCAGGTTTACACGAGCTGCAGTTTCCACTCTCCACAGCTATCCCTTCCACCACACTCACTATGGTTAAGTTTCTTTACCATAGAGTGTAGCACCGAGTAACCATTCAGTGAAGCTTTGTGGAATAAGTGAGTAAAGTTCTCTAGACCGAGGGCAAGACAGTTGTGCTCTCAGACAGAAGGCTACAGTAGGAAACTGGAGCCTTCAGGGTCAGGCAGCAGGGGCTCACATCTCTGCTATGGCATTAGGATGTGGGGACCACAACATCTGACACAAGGACCTTGGTAGATTCATGCACAGATTTGGCACAGCATGCCCCAAGACCCAACAGGAAGCCTACTACTACTCGTGTGGAGTCTAGATGGATTTTTCCAAGTTATTTCTTCAGGCTAAGGAAGATGCCAGGTTGGAGGTGGGATAGATGGAAAAGGAGGGCAAAAGACCAAGATAGGTTAGTTCATCTACTGTAAGAATGAAAAAAAAGGCAACTTCAACTGTACATTTGTAACCCCAAGTTCTCTGAGACAGAGTATTAGTCCATTTTTTTTATTACTGTAACAAAATACCTGCGGCAGATGAACGAGAGAGAGAGGCATATTGAGGATCACAGTTACAGAGATTTGTAATTTGGGGCCTCGTTTTTTAATTGCCTTTTAGCTGGCAGTCCTTGCGTAGCAAGTGCATAAGCATTCTATGGCAATAGACAGAGAATGCAGGTATCTATATCCACATGTCTGGTCTCTGCCCTTGTAAAGCTGCCAGGACTCAATCATTAGGACTCCATACTGATATACCTTGCCTAAACGTACAACCCCCTAAAGGTCCTACTCTAAACATCACAGGCAGATCAGGTTCCCCCCTTCTTCATACCATTGACTTTGCAAGTCAAAATTCTGCATGAGTGTGTGGAGACAAACCAGAGTCAAACCAAAGCAAATGACTAAAGCTATGGCTTAGCTAGTGACCCTTCCTGGTGGGTATATAGGAGAGAGTAGGATTTTGTGACGGAGGCCCTCTACATGTCCGATTCTCGAAAGGAAGATGCTCTCAGGCTACCTCGGTGAACACTCTTCCATTCTAGCTACCTTAAAGTAGGCACTTTCCAGCAGGGTAGTTGCTTCATCTGACTTCCTATGTTTCTAGTGTCAACAACGGGCTCTTGCACAGGGGGGGTTAGTATCCTCATTTGTATGTTTTTACAGGTCTGTGGCAGGTGACCATCCCACTTCCCTGCCCACTGGCATCAGTCTTTGTATGATCCCCTCCTCTTGAGTGAGAGCGGGACCTATATCAAAGCAATATGGCAAGGTGACCAGATACCTTTTCCCTGAGTAGGTAAAGTTAGCAAAATTTGTCATTCCTATGCCTATGGTATACGACAAACAACAGATTGTCAGCCCCCGTGATTTCATTTGTTTGCTTCAGGAGGTGTCCAAGGATTGGGGAGTCTCCTAGATAAATTGAGGTATATTGACAGAGCCACTTAGCAACGGATGCTGAGTGTCAGTCAGAGCATGAGAGTGGAATCTAGACAACAGGCAGCAGAATGCAGGACCTTCAGTAAGACAGCCACAGGGGAAAAATACATACTTAGATGCTGTGACAGATCTCCTTCCATGGAAGGAGTCTTCCCTAGTCAAGCCTCCAATACCCATCCAATACCTTGGCGGTAGCCGCTGGGATACTAAGCAGAGAATCCTGGTAGCCTGTGCCCAGATTCCTGTCCCATATAAACTGTGAGGCAGTACACGTGTGTGTAAAGCTTTGAACTTTGTTGTAACTTCTAACAAAGTGAAAAAAATGCAGCCTCCTGGTTTCAAACCCTTGCTCCCTCTGTGTGGAAGGGGAGGGCCAAGGAACACTCATGAGAACAAATTTAGGTACCAAGACTCTGTTTCCTTCTGCTCCTGCTTTAGGTCATTCAACAAAGCCCCAGCGCATCTGCTCTGTGATAGCAGAGGAAACTGAGGCTCTTTTCTATTTCCACAAGGATTCCGCTCACTAGACCCGGAGCTCTTCAAGCATGGGGTTCTCTCCCTGTCTTTTGCCTTCCCTTTGGTGGATGGTTCTGGCAAGCTTCCAGATTTGCCAGATGCTGGCAAATGGAGGCAATCCGTTCTTGTCCTCACAGAGAGTCTATAATGGTTGATGGTAAGACACTCCAGGCCAAGTCACACACACACACACACACACACACACACACACACACGCACGCGCGCGCGCACACACACAAAGCGCTGCAGCCGTGGGTGAGTGTCTGCAAGGTGCTAGAGGTCTCTTTGAGAGAGGAGGCTATTTACACTGGACGTTAAAGGAAGGAGCAGCTGGGCAGGAGTCAGTTCACATCACAGCATCAGTGAGGAGTGGGGAAAGGTGGCAAGGGAGGCTGTAGTAAATGACAAAGCCTGCAAAGTTAGAAGAGCCTGAATACATGCTTTCAGCAGCCCTCAGAACAACTCAGCCCTGCCCATTTGATTTTACAACTCTACCTCCAGAACTATGAGGCAATATAGTTCTGTGTATGTGTGTGTTTAATGCCACAGAATTTATGGCCCTTTGAAAGGCATCAAAGACAAAAAAAAATGCAAACAGGCGTGACTGCATGGCATTGAAACCCTAGTTACCAGAGTAGCAGCAGACTGGGTTTGGCCAAGGACCCTAGCTTTTGGAGCCTAGATAGAAAGCAGCAGTACATACTGGGAAGATGAGGTGGTGGGTGAAGCAGCCACCTTGTTCTAGCTTCAGGTTCTTACAGTAGGGCTGAATAGATGCTATGTCTGAGCCCGCTGCATCAGCAGGGCATTCTGGTCCAGGCAAAGGGACCAGGCTTTGGCAGGTTTCAGATGTCTTTTTCAGTCCCAGCATTTGGTGTCGCCTAATGGGAAATGAAGGGCCAGAGTTTTTGTGCCTCTGTGCCCCAGGCTGAAGGCTCAGACGGATGGGAGACACACTGGGTCCATGCACAGTAGCTCCCTTTGTCCAAACACACAGCACAAAATGACACTTCCTCAGCGCCTGCCTCCTGATGCTGGTGATAGTGGTGGTGACAGGGAGGGGCTTTCAGCTTGAAGGTCACACAGTCGGTGGAAAGAGCTCAGGGTTGGAGTCTGAAATCCTGGGCCTGCTGGCTGTCAGCTTTGTGACCTTGGTCCGGTTACTTAATGAGGCCCTCTGTCACCATAGAACAGAGAACACCCAATGGTCATCGTATCATGGGCTCTTGTTACGTTTTCATGTCTCCCTCTTCCCTCTAGACCAGTGGCTCTCATGTTGTAGGTGGACTGACCCCTTTCCCAGGGGTAACATATCAGAGATCTTGTAGAGCAGATATGTACATTATGGTTCTTAACAGTAGCAAAATTATAGTTGTAAAGTAGTAATGGAATAAGTTTATGGTTGGGGTCACCATAACATAAGGAACTGTATCAGAGGGTCGGAGCATTAGGAAGGTTGGGGACTGCTGCCCTAGACCACTTGGATCACAGTGACCTCAGGCACATTATTGTATCCTGAGCCTGTTTTCCTCCAGTTTTCCAATCCATAGATTGGACATAACAGGAGTATTTTCTCATCCTTTGTGTCTACTCCTCATCTTCTGTGCTTTCTAGAGCCTTAAAGAGGTTATACAGACTCCATTGCCAGCTTCCTGCCACCTCTGGCTTCCAGCTGCTTGTAATCACAGGTAGGAAGAAAGAGGCTGAGAGGCAGGCGTCATGCATGCCTTCTTCCTGCTGGGCTGGGGTTGGAAGTGTTGGGTGACTATACCTAAATCCACAGCTCTCTCTGCTTACCTGGTGGTGGGTGGGACTTCCTGTGGTTTCACCTCCCTCAGGGCTCAACCATCACCCATACACCCCTATACCCATAACCCATTTGGATCTTTGTAAACATTCCCTTCTTCAAACACTGTTTATAATGACTTGTGATTGTGGTAGAAAACAGAGCACAAAAGTTTATCATTCGAGCTATTTTTAAACATTCAACTCAGTGGCATTAAGTACATTCACAATCTCACTGTTATTCATCTCCAGGGCCAGTTTCATCTGGAAAAATTGAAACTCTGCCCCTCTAAGCAATACTTCCTCATGTCCTGTCCCTGTCCCCAACCTTTGTCACCTGCCAGTCTACACTCTGGCCCTGTGGAATTTCTCCTCTAGGTAGCTCGCATCACTAGAATCATAAAGTATTTGTTCTTTTGAGACTGGCACATATTACTCTTAAGAGTCATCCATGTTGTCGCACATGTGTCAGGATTTCCTTCCATCTTAAGGCTGAAGAATATTGTGGTGTATCTCTCCGCCACATTTTGGTTGTCCATTTATCCCTGAGTTGGCCTGCTGAACACTCGGCAACAGAAATGCTGTTGGACCTTCTTTAATTCTCCATCTGGGTAGTCCATGTGTGACCCTCCTGATCCATAATATATGCCTGCTTCCCAGTGTCACGCTGAGTAATAACTGAGTTAACATGATTAGTTGCCAGGGACTGAGGCCTGGCAAGTACTCCATACACATCATCCATGGCGATGGGGAAGGCTTCAGAGTGGCTGACTGAGGAGTGCTCCCTCTTCATCTTAAGGGGAAGCTTAGCCCCAGCTAAACTATCCTTCCTTCCATTTGTTAGGCTGGCACCAAGTAGTGGCATTCTAGAACCTGAATGGGAATGTGATAAGACTGGGATGTAGCCCTGCTCGGCTCAGCCAGACAAGCCCGCCCCACCCAAGTCTGCATGCCTTCTCCAAGTGGGTGGGCACTGTACAAGGAGATCCTTGGCTGCCTAGGCTAGATGTGGACCTGAACTTGAAGTCTGCTCTGAAAGGTGACACTTCTAAAGAATATACTATCCCTTACATGGATGAATGAGCCTTGGCAATTAAATCTGTCCCTCCCTAAGGACCCCAGCCTCTGCCTAAACTCCTGTTACTGCACTGTGTGTGGAGCTAATGACTCCATGGAGGCGCCCTGGATTGTTTCCCTATCCCTGCATATCCCAGTGATACAGGCTGGGGAGAGGGACAAAAGCAAGAGAAGACAGACTGGACTAGACACACCTTCCTTGGCCACCACTGAGCTGCTTCAGTGTCTTCTCTGAGCCAAGGTCTTCCCAAAGCACCTGAGGAGGAGACAGGGGATGGTGGTTCTCCCTGGCTCCACAGCAGTAAAGCCAGGATTACCCGTTGACATTACAGCTGGCAGCCTCCGGCGCCTGGCACCCTTTAAAAGAATACCATGGCAATTTTCCAGCTAAATTCTCCCAATTAGGCAGTTAGAGAAACATTATCCACCCCAGGATGAAGCTGATGAAATGAAGGGGGAGGGCCGCAGGAGGAAAAGGCTAATAGTTCTGAACTGTGGCCTGCAGCCAAGCGAGCACATTGGCAGGGCAGGGAGGGCTCTGAGTTCAAGGAGAAGGTACTAAAGGGGACTTATCTGGGGACAAACAGGTGATCCAATTGACCTCTGCCACTCGAAAGGTCGAACTACGAAAATGTGGGAGATGAACCATTCTCTGAAATCCCAGAAATTTCCCATTTCTGGTCTGCACTAAGTGGACAGAATGATGAAGTCAAAACTGGAAAGTAGGGTGTCTTTCCCACCTCAGCTAGATGGGGAAACTAAGGCCATTAAGAAAAGTTAAGATGTGGTGTGGGGTAAGATCCTGGCTCTTTACTTATGGCTATTCCCAGAGTGGCCAGATTCCTGTCCATTTTCATTTATGGTGCCATTCTGCCCTAGGTGTAGGCATTCTACACATAACATTCCTACAACTACCCAGGGAAGGGGGCCTTCTCACTCTCCCCAGAAGACATACTCAGATGTACAAAAGCCAAGGATGAAGAGACCAAGCCGAATATGCAGTCCTTAGAAAGGGCCTGGATCTCCTGCCTAGGATTCCCAGCCATCAAGACACATCTATTCAGTGATAAAGATAATACACTGAGCACTGCCAAGTGCCAACCCAGAATGTCTGATCCTTACAAAGATTTCAAACCATCTCACCCCACACTGTCAGTGAGGGCAGTGGGCTGAGGATCCCAAAACCTGCCTATGGCTGGACGGTGTGGTGGGACGTAATCCCTGCCAGAGCCAGTGTCACAGGTCACCATATAAGGCAGCATCTACTTGGGACAAGGTCCATCTGCACACCAGCACATGGGCCCTCCAAGGGGTGGAAAGGATGCCTGTTGTCAGGGTTCATACTTCCTAGATCATGTGAACCAGTTATATAATAAAATGCTGGAAAATGAAAGAGAGTTGGGGAAAGAGAGATGGAGGAAAGGAGGGAGAGGGAAAGAGATAGGGAAAGAGTGAGCACACTCAAGAGAGCCAGAATGCACCAGCCAGCTCCTGTGCAGGCTTGGAGTTGTCAAGGATTCTTTCTGAGCGAAGAGGGCTTGATTGGCTCATCATCACAGAGCAAAGATGGGAGACAGCAAGCGTCTGAGGGTCCAAGAGCTCTCTGGTCTGCTTCTCACTGAAGAATTGAACAGGAACCAATAAACAAGTATAGAAATCACAGTGTGGTGGGACCTGAATGCCATTATACAAAGGAAGGAGGGGCTGGTGAATATATGATGCTGAGGTGCCAAGATAGAGCTCCAGGCCAGTGGTTCTCAACCTTCCTGACACCCCAACCCTTTAGTACAGTTATTCATGTTGTGGTGACCCCAACCAAAAAATTATTTTTGTTGCTACTTCATAACTGTAATTCTGGTACTGTTAAGAACCATAATGTAAAATGTCTGTGTTTTCCAATAGTCTTAGGAGACCCCTAAGGGTCTCTTGACTCCTAAGGGGGTCATGACCCACAGGTTGAGAGCCACTGCTCTAGGAGGAGCAACATGGTTATGGTGTTCAGGATGTGTTAGGGGAAAGACTGGACTCCCAAGCTCATTTGTTGCTGGAGTTAATGGAACAGTACGAAGGCCAAGCTGGTAGAACCAGCTGATGAGAAAGTAGCACTGGCCATTGCTGTCATTCTGCAGATGGTCCAAGTGCATAAGATTTCTGATAATTATGCTTGCTTCCTTCTGCCACAAGGATGTCTTCCCTCAAAAGAGGTCTGACACCTGAGGGAGAATAAGGCCCATTGCGGCTGTCTTTCAAGAAAAGTCCTCAACAATGGGGACGTCCTGAGGTGGACACAGACTCCTGTGAGTGAGCTCCCATGGCAAACCCAGTCCAGTTGTCAAGAAGATCTGCTAAAAAGTCAGGGGCAGTTGATTTGTTGAGGTTTCCCTGGGTCAGCCTCAAAGCCCAGAGAGACTTCCATATTTTTGTCTTCAGGAAAGGCTTCCTCATCTAGGATGGGGCTGATTGCTCAATGAATGTGCTCATCCAGGACACACAGCAAATCAGAGGCTGCCTTACTCTACAGTTAAGATATCTTCTATGAGGGGCTGGGGAAGCCATGCTTTTTAATTACTCACACAGTATTGCCCGAGGGGAAGATACCAACAATGCTGCAAGCCTCCGCCATCGTAGCACATCCATAAAAAGTAAGAAAACATGACTTTACAAACCACAAGGATATAGAACTTGACAATGGACTTACAGTCTATAAAAAGTGAGGCTCGATGCCCAGCCTTGGGGAGCTGGGAGAGCCAAACTGGAAGGAAGTGAGCGGAGACCACATGAAATGACTTCCTCCAGGCAGATCCACAGCACGGGACCTTTGAAATAATTACTGTAGTCCTTTCTCCCCAGCCTTTCCCCACCCCCAACCGTTCTTCTTGCCAGCCGGATTTTGCCTACGATTTTGAAAGCCCGTGGATATATTTCATTGGGAATTGGCTCAGACCTGCCAGGAAAAGCAAATTCAGGACAGAAATAGTAGAATTTGGACACAATGGCCACGCTAACTGCTGCCACCCCCAACTTCACCTCAAACCTGATGTGGGGAGGAGGGGTGGAGATTTCCAGGGAAATCTGAGAGAAGGTGTTAAACAGAATGTTGTTTGTTTAAAAGTTCCTCTGAACCTGCAGCCTGGGCCCTCTGTTTCATGGGAATGCCCGATAAATTTTCTGCCTTTCCACCCAAAGAGATATGTGTTCTCCTAAGAAGAGAACAACCCCGTGGCTCTGTGCAAGATGAGCTCTGACTACTGCCAGTGAAGGCAGAAGATGGAACAGACAGAATGGAAACATCGGGCTCCATCCTATGCCCTTCATGTGCCACAGGGATTCCCACGAGTGAATTGGCACATTGGCACAGAAGGCCAAATTCACAGAACCTGATGGTTGCCGCTCCGCTGGGCCCAGCAACAAAGAAGTTCTTGGCTTTCCCACACAGAAATTCTAGATAGGTACAAATGTCCATCTTTTCATAGTGTTATGACAATCTTTATGTCCCCAGTATTGGATAAGTGTACATAAGGAGGAAATAGGTATGTGTTAGGAAAGAGCATTTTGCATCGATCTTCCTCTTGGGTTTAATTCCCCTATCACTGTGGCTGGAGACACCCATAAAAATTTTTTTAGACTCATTTTTTAAAAATTATTTTGTGTATGATTGTTTTGCCTGCATGTATGTTTGTGTACCACATGTGTGATGGGGTCTACTGAGGTTGAGGTCAGAAGGGGGTATTGGACCTGCTGGGACTAGAGTTATAGATGAGCTGACATTTCAGTGCTGGGAATCCAACCTCAGGCCCTCTGCAAGAGCAACAAGTGCTCTTATCCTCTGAGACATCTCCCTAGCATCCTGAAGTTGCCCTTTTAATCTTGGAGGGCTCCTTGACTTTTGACAAGTTGGTGGCTGAATTCTCCTGACTTTTAAGTCCTAGACAGACCCAGGCCACAACAGGCCAGGACTCAGGAGTCAGGGACCGAGGAGCAGAACTAAGCTGGGCTGAAGAGGTGAGTCAGACATTTGGATGTACCTACATGTCTGGAGGATTTCAGAATTTTATGTCACTCGGGGTGAAAGGAGCAGCTGATAAAGGGGTTTGTCACCTGAATTTTCAGGGACCTGTCATCTGTACACCTGTCACTTCAAGAGTGACTCATTTGGAGCAGGAAGCACATTGGTCACATTTTAATCTAGGGGGGCATTTGTGGCAATTTTTTTCAGTTTTTCCCTCGGGTCATTGTAGTTCTGCTAAAACCTCACAGGATAGGATGGAACTTCATGATTTAAAAACAAAACAAAACAAAACAAAAAGAAAACCAAACAAATAACAAAATATTCTCACCTCTAAGAGAACACTTATTTTAAAGCTTTTAATTCTCATTTTTAAATGAAAGCTAGACAACAAACAAACAAAGAAACAAACAGAAACCCAGGGTCTCCGTAGCCTGAGCTTGGCCTAGAATTTTCTATGCAGTTGAAAATGAGCTGAAATTTGTGATCCTCCTGCCTCCACTTCTCAAGTGCTGAGATTACAGGCATGAGCTCCCACACCCAGTTCTGTTCCTTACTGTGGATCCAACCCAGGGCTTCACGCAAGCTGGAGAAATACTCTTGTAACTGAGCTACATCCTCGTCCCCCAAGTAACTGACTTTGGAAAATTAATTTGATACACTCAACTACGCTTATTCCCAAGTATTCAATTCATCCCAATGTCTTACAAACGGCTTGTTTAGTGCGTTGGCCCCAAAGCCTGTGTTCTAAACCATGATACCCACAGACTGTCTCTGCAGCTTTGAAAAGCATGAAAGCTGAAATGTACAGAAGTCGAAGACACTGCTGACCCTGAGCCAGAGTCTTGGCATTCCACCCAAACAGAGTTCTTGGGCCTGGCCTTGCAGATGACCCCTGGAACCTATCCAAAACTAAATTGCCCAAAGGAAACTTGTAGTAGCTTGGGCCCTTGTGGCTCTCCTAGGAAACAGCACCCACCATAGACTGAGTTCTAAGCTTCATGGTGGTTTGATAAAGGGGCCTCTCTAGGCACTGAACCTATTATGTTGTTAATGACTAGAGACTGTTAGCATGCTGATTAATGCAGCCATTGTTCAGAACAATGATTAACCCAGCAGGAAGGACCAAACGCAATGAAATAGTGCCTAATCACTCTGGAAGGAACAGCCACTTGATGTTTATTTCATGAGACTTGGAGGGAATCAAAGACACAATCATTTTTCCTTGACATCATTGTTTTTGTCCAGCAGGTGGGCAGTTTCAGTGGGGAGCTGGTTCATATCTGATTTCAAGTGTACATTCTTGAAATATGTGGGGTCAGGAGGAAAGGGGTAGTGAACCCCTCTCAGGTTGAGCCAGCAACCCAGTTATGCTCTTACTCTGTGGTCTCTCATCTTTCTTTCCACCTTAACACCTTTCTCTGGAGCAAGTGCTCACCTGAGCTGTTAAGTAATTAATTTTCCTGTGCAGCTGACTTGGATAGTTTTCCCGAAGTGCTGCCAAGGAGAAATGGCTCTTAATTATGTCAACTCATGAAACCACACTAAAGATGACTGTATCAGAATGCTCATTTGTCATATTATTTAAAGAATGGGGAAGGGGGGATTGACAGGAGGGCAATAAAAGCCCTTTCATCAGAAAGTACTCAGCCGGGTTCCTCAACTTTCAAAACCACCCTATTTAAATGCCTCTTTCCTGTACAGAAGGAACCAGAGCAGAAGCAAGGACCTTATCTACCTAAGGGACTGTAAAGACAGAGCTATCTTTCTGCCGGTGTAAAATTAGACTTAATTTGATCTTTCAAAAAGCACAACTGGCCTCCATATACGGAGAGGACTCCGCTTGAAGGGAATGGCATCAATCTGGCGAAGAAAGAGAGACCTAATTTTCTCTGCTCTCCATCTACCTCAGTGTAGCTCTGGGGCACTTGTTTTGGTGATCTCTATCAGTGCAGCATGAATTCCGCTTGGTAACACTCAGCAGAGTTTCACCTGTGGTCCAAGAATGTGGTCAGACAGTGAATGTGAAGATGCCATTTGAAAATGGAGGAGCTCATAAGCCAAGGAATATAGGTAACCCCTAGATCAAAAGAGGGCAAGGACACAGCTTCCTCCTTGTCCTGCTGCTATGTTGACTGCAGTCATCCATTGCAGATTCTAAATTGCAGAATTCTAAGATACTGTTCCTGCTGCTCTGGCCCACTGGGTGTATGGTAACCCAGAACCAGAAAGATAGGCATGGTATATACTAACTTATACGTGGATATTAGCCATATAATACAGGACAACCATTCTACAACCCATAGACCTAAAGAAGCTAAGTAACAAGGAGGAGCCTAGGGAGGCTGCTTAATTCTCATTCAGAAGAGCAAATAGAACAGACACTGGAAGCGGTTGAAGAGAGGAAACAGGACAGAAGCCTTCCATGATGAGACTCACAGACAAACTTTGGGAAGAGCACAGACGGTCTTATGGAAGAGTGCAGTGGGGTGGGGGGTGGGGTTAGGCAGAAGGATCCCGAAGGGATAGGAACTCCACAGAGACCAACTGAGCCAACAAATCTGTGCCCAGAGGGCCTGCAGAGACTGATGCACCAACCAGGAACCATGCATGGAGAGGACATAGACACCATGCTCAGGTGTAGCCAATACACAGCTCAGTCTCTATGTGGGTACCCTAGTAAGGGGAGCAGGGCTGTCTCTGATATGGACTCTGTTGCTAGCTCTTTGATCACTTTTCCCTGGCTGGGCATCCTTGCCAGGACACAAAGGAAGAGGATGCAGGCATTCCTGATGAGACTTGATAGGCTGGGGTCAGATAGTGGGGGAGGAGGGCTCCTCCTTTCTGTGGACTAAGGGAGGGGCACGGGAGGAAGAGGGAGGAAGAATAGGACAGGGAGGAGATAAGGGAGAGGGCTACAATCAGGATGTACAGTGAATAAATAAAAATAAATAAATTTAACAACAAAAAAAGTCAGTGAATCAAGTCACCAGGCCTCTGGTGAAGGCAGTTTGCAAGGGGGGGGGGGTATCTGAGGCCTTTCTCTGGACCAATCAGGGTTTCCCCAAGTTCAGTCTTAGACAGAGGAGTGGGGTTCTGAATGTACTCAGCACTGGAAGGAGCTAATGTCATACTTGAATGAATGAATGAATGAATGAATGAATGAATGAATGTTTGAATGTTTAAAGAACCTGATGCAGCACTTGATCCAGGACTCCAGGCTGTGCTCACACCAGTTGAATCTTCTCTATGCTCATCATTCCTAGAAGAGAGTCTTCTGTTCAACCTGCTAGAATTGGAATGACCTACCTGCCACGCCCACCTCCCAGCATTCTTCTCACTGCTTTCCTGTAGAGTCTCATCCACATATTTTGCCAAGATCAAGGTTAACATCCTGTTAGAATTCGAGCCTCCATTTTTATACGGACTTCCGAGGGAGCTCTCTCACTTTTCCTAACTACAAATTATGTGGAACATACTCCATTTTCCTCACTTAACAGCGAGGAGGCCAAAGTTAGAGAGATCCAAACTTGCCCAAACTTACACGGCTACAAAAGTGGTACAGCCAACAATGATGCTAAGACCTGCCGAACTCCAAAGCCAGTGTTCTCAAAGAATCTTTACCATTCCCATTCTGGTGGGCCACCTGAGAGACCCCAGGGGCTGTGACCCGGAACTCCCCTGGATCACAGCAAATAGAATCCCACAAGGCAGACTTTGATTGGCTGCATTTTGTAAGTTCAGCCTTACTCATGTGCTTGCCATGAAAGCCTTCTGGTGGCAACAGGAGCAAAGAACCCCCTAAACCTCACAGTGGAGCTGGGGCCGGGGCACATGTAGAACACAAGGCAGAGAAACGTTGTTTTTGGAGACCTCATTCTAGGAGCTTGCTCCTGGTCCCATCTCCATTGCCCAATCTGCTTTCACCACATCCATTGCTGGGATCCGTCGTTAAGTAGTTGCTGGCCGGAGCTCTGACAGCTTGGTCTGCACCTATCTCCCTGCAAAGCACACCCCACATACCACATTAAGCAGAGAGAGCACTGGGATAAGAATGTGACTCCATTTGTGTCCAGGCACTGTCTAATTCCTGCCAACAAATGCATTCCTTCCATGCCTGTCTATCAGCTGGGGAAGAGAAAGGTCTGGGGACAGGGGCTCATATTTCCCGAACTGAATTCTTTATCTTGCCTCAGGTAGAGATGAAACCAGCTGGTAAGAGATGAAATACACTCCTTGTCTGGGCTAAAAGATCCACAATTGGTGTCCAGAGGTCACAGTCCATGAGGAATTCATTTTGGAAAGCTTGCTTTTTCAGCACAGTTCATGATGACACGTTTGCATTGAGTCCTCCATAGACAGGGACTTAGGGAATCCCAGGGGAAAACAAAACAAAACAAAACACATATTCACCCATTAAAAATTCTCAGCATGCCAGGGGCCACTGTTGGAACCCGAGTCCTCAAAGAGCATCTTCCTGTGCAAGACAATTTTTTAGTCTAAGAATCATACATTTTGTATATTCTGCCCCTGCTTTCAGGCAATAAGTGCACTGAAAAATTTCAAAACCAAAAAGCAAACACACAAAGAAGGCAGGGGGCAGCGTGTGGAAACCACACTTCTTTGTTTATAACACAGTGCTGTAAAGGGAAAAGCACTTTGTCATCCCCAGAAGTCCCTTCCTCTCATTGTACTAATTAACTAAAGCAGCCTAACAGAAGCAACTCTGATTCAGAGCCAAGTGACTTTAGTGGTGACATCATGCAAAGCACCACGTGGGCGGGTGACCTCTGCAGTGACATCATGGCCGACACAGACAGTGCCTTTCATAGCACTCCATCATCGGCCTCACTCTCAGACACAGACTCTGCTCCCTTGACACAACAATATCGACCACTGGGGGCACGGGGCACAAGGGGCCAGGCGGGAGATGTGTGAGCCTGCCAGACTGTCTGTGGGTGATGCAGACCAGGTGACTCACAGCCTCTGGTGACAGCATTTTTGCAAGAGGCTCGGCTGCAGATGGGGCTCAGCTCACACTTGCCCTTGGAGGCCTCGATTATTCACCCCAATTTAAGCAAACGAGTCCATGACCTGTTAGTCACTCTTGACTGTGGGCCACTGGGACTCATCAGGTCTCCACGGGCCACATATCACATAAAAGGCCTACATCCACTTCAGGGATGCAAGCAATTTAGACACTTAGAGGATGCTCCCCAGATATTAAATTGTAGCTTCATTGGCAGCAAGTCAGTCTAATGCTGATCTCAGTAACAGGGTGTTAAGAAGTAGGCAATGTGTTCCTCCTATCCTGTTGGGAATCCAAGATGATGCCTCCCACACCCACTTATCATTAAGAAAAGGAAAACAAGTATCAGTAAGCTTCGTGAGAGGCAGAAGACTGAGCAGGAGGATGGAAGGAGACAGTCATTAAAGCAAGGGCTGTTCTTCTAGAGCGAGGAGCAGTTGTGTTGCTCTGCTTTCTTTTACTGCGGTAACAAAATATCTGAGGTTGGTGACTTCATTAAGAAAAAAAAGAGTAGCTCCTAGTTTTGGAGGCTAAAAGAGAGGGCAACGCCTTCAGTTCAGACTCTGGTGACGTTTCCTTGGGTGATGTGGCAACAGCATCAAAAAAGAGGAAAAGTACGTGAGAGATCACATGGCAAGAAAGAAGCCAGAGAGAAACCCCTGGGGATTCCCTGGAGTCTCAGAAGAAACTGCCCTTCTGAGGGCATACCTGCAACGGCCTAATAACTTCCCACTTGGCCCGATCTCTTCAGTGTCTATCATCATAGTGGGAACTAAGCTTTCCGGCTATGAACCCCTGCTGGGCCAATCATAGCCACGCACCAGCTGGACCAATAACAGCCAAGTCCCAGCTGGGTCCATCCCAGTCAAGCCCCTGCTGGGCCAATCACAGCCAAACCCCTTCTGGACCAATCACAGCCAAGCTCCTGATTGACCAATCCCGGCTATGCCACAGAAACAGCACAGAGGTGCTGCCTTCAAACCACTGTAGAAAACACCAGCTGGCATTTTTAATCCTCAGAAACCTAAGTGCCTGTCAGTTCTTCGATGGGGGTAGACACAGCAATCCTCGATACCTCCCAACAGAAGGATTTGCTCAGGCACAGGGGAAATGCTTTATTTCTGTGTCCTGGGCTTCCAATGACCAGGAATGGAATGTGAAGTGGACATCTTTCTCAAAAAATTGTAACAGCTCCCTTAGAAAAACAAGAAGTCCAGCTCTATTGATGGTGGGAGCGCAAACTTGTACACACAACCACTTTGGAAATCATTCTGGCTCTTTCCCAGAAAACTGGGAAAAGCACTCCCTCAAAATCCAGCTATACCACTCCTGGACATATACATGAAAGATGCTCCACCAAACAACAAGGACATTTGCTCAGTTATGTTCATTCATTCTTAATAGCCAAAATCTGGAAACAACCTAGCTGTTCCTCAATTGAAGAATGGATAAAGAAGTTCTGGTGCATTTACACAATGGAATACTAATTAGCTATTAAAAACAAAAAAATCATGAAATGTGCACACAAATGATGGAACTAGAAAAGACAATGCTGAGTAAGGTAACCCAAAACCAGAAAGATACTCTTGGTATATACTCACTTATAAGTGGATATTAGCCATATAATACAGGACAACCATACAACCCATAGACCTAAAGAAGCTAAATAACAAGGAGGAGCCTAGGGAGGCTGCTTAATTCTCATTCAGAAGAGCAAACAGAATAGACACTGAAAACGGTTGAAGAGGACAGGAGCCTTCCATAGATGTCCTCTGAAAGACTCTACCCAGCAGGATATCGAAGCAGATGATGAGACTCACAGACAAACTTTGGGCAGAGCACAGACGGTCTTATGGGAGAGTAGGGGGGATAGAAGGAGCTGGAGGAGACAGGAGCTTCACAAGGAGACCAACAGAACCAACAAATTTGGGCCTAGAGATTCTGAAGTGACTGATGTACCAACCAGGGACTATGCATGGAGAGGACCTAGACACCATGCTCAGATGTAGCCAATACACAGCTCAGTCTCTATGTGGGCTCCTTAGTAAGGGAAGCATGGGCTGTCTCTGACATGGACTCTGTTGCCAGCTCTTTGATCACTTTCCCCTGGCTGGGCATCCTTGCCAGGCCACAGAGGAAGAGGATGCAGGCATTCCTGATGAGACTTGATAGGCTGAGATTAGATGATGGAGAGGAGGACACTCCCTTTCTGTAGACTAAGGGAGGGGCATGGGAGAAGAGAGAGGGAGAATGAGACCAGGAAGAGATGAAGGAGGGGGCTACAATCAGGATATAAAGTGAATAAAATAAAAAATAAATTTAATTAAAAATAAAGTCAGTGAATCAAGCCACCAGGCCTCTGGTGGAGGCAGTTTGCAAGGGGGGTTATCTGAGACCTTTCTCTGGACCAATCAGTGTCTCCCTAAGTTCAGTCCCTGACAGGGGTGTGGGGCTCTGAATATGCTCAGCAAGGGGCAGAGGCTGATGCCAGACTCACATGAATGAATGAATGAATGAATGAATGAATGAATGTTTGAATGGGTGAATTTGCTTTCTGTGGTCAAGTGTAAGCTCCTTTAAGAAAGAAAACAATTAAATTTAACACCGCTACTTGGTGCCTTCAGACCTCCAAGAAAACTGTTTTTTCCTTTGACCCCAAAGTACACGGAAAACCTTAATTTTTAAAAAATCTTTGACTCAATAATCCCACTTTAGGAAGCTGTTTTATAGAAATAATCTAATGAATGGGGGTGAAAACTATTTCTGAAAGAATTCTCAGAGCGTTGAGATTTTCCGTAATGTGCCAGAAATAATTAAGTGAGCAGAGATTACTTAAATGAAACACTGTTGTGGAGTTATCGAAAAGCTATTTGGAGAAACGGAAACAGTGGTCTTCATGACGGCTTTGAATGAAACCGCGCAAAGTGATGTTGGACCACACACTCTGAAAAAAGCATGTAGTAGAGAGAAGACAGGTGAGCTACCAGCAGTCATCATCTTCGGCAAGTGGGTCAGAGCCACTCCCCTGAAATTCCTGCAGTGGAGATTGTGCAGTGGAAGATGAAGATGGGGGCAAGTGTGTAAACAGGTGGGAATTTGGTGAGTTCTACGAACGATTTCTCTTTGGGAAGTCACATCCTGTAGCCCACTAACCCATTCAACCTACGACTTGGACATTGTTTCAAAGCGGTCTCTGATACCCCGGTGTTATCAGACAACACACACAGTAGTGCTGGCAAATGTGATGATCAAACTCTGCCTGCAGAAAGTGCCACAGGGCCTCCATGGAGATGACAGTGCATGAATGAAGAGAGAGTTGTACTTGAGTTCATAGGAACTAAGGACTTTTAAATAAGATGGCATGCTGAAGTTTTCTTTCTTTCCTTTTTTTTTTTTTTTAAAGAACAGTGTGTGTGTGTGTGTGTGTGTAAACAATTCTGTGTAGTCAATTCCCTCTTACCACTTGTACATAGGTTTTTGGGATCAAACTCAGGCCAATAGACCTGTTTGGAGAGTGCTTTAGCACAGAGCATCTCCCTGGCCCTGGGATTGACCTTTGAGATGTTCACATACTCATATGATAGGCATAGTGGGGGGTCCAGAACAAGATGCTTGGAACTGGATTGGGACATGAGTAGTTAAGATGAATACAATTCCTTGTGAAGCTGCCTATTAGCTGAAACCTATGATTTGTTCTACCCAATGGGGTACCTTGTCTTTTAGCCATGGATCATGCCACTCCCTTGTGTGTTAGCTTAGCATCTAGGTAGCAGTGTAGAGAGTGCCCATACTGATGTGTAGACAATGATGACTGACTTCCATCCCTCCAACAGGCAGGCATAACTCTCTCCTTTTTTGATCACATCTTATTAAGCATTTAAATAAGGTAAAAATAATGATATTAAAGTCATGAGAAATAAGAAAGTTATGAACCAGAGGACACCAAGAAGACAAGACAATACAATGTAGAACCCTGGGCTGGGTCCTGGGCACACAGACAGGACATTAATGGAAAAAAAAGATGGTTGTATATATTTTGCTCTTGAGTTTAGTAAATATTAATATACAAGCTTCAGTGTTTTAGTTTGGTAACAAGTATACAGGAATAATATAAAATACTGGAGCATGGAGACAACTTGGTTGGCCAAGTGTATGCTTTGCAAATACCAGAATCTAAGTCCAGTCCCCCAAACCCACATAAAAATACCAGGCACAGGGGAGGGGGGGAATTCTGTAATCCCTGTGTTGGGGAGGCAGAGGCAGAGGCAGGAAAGGAGGCTTCCACAGGCTCACTACCTGGCCTGTCTAGCTGAAATAGATGAGCTCCAGGTCAGCAAAAGACCTGTCTCAAAGGACGTGAGTTGTGTTCCTAAGGAGGACAGTATGTAGTCCCCTGAGACACACTGGGGACTCCCCATGTTATATTTGAAACTTTTTTGCTAAAATTATTTCTAACTAAAATGTGTACTTTGGAAAAGATCACGTCCTCTAGAAAGAAGTAAGAAGTAATATAAGGAATATTAATGATTATTGAAAGCCTGGGGGGGATGGTTGGATCCTAAACATTTTCTCTTTACTGAGATCCCAGCTAAGTCATTTGACATCCCAGGAGTTCCATATCTTGGCTGCAAATGTCTTATGAGTGGACCCCACAAAGGAGGAGGGGAGAGGCAGCATTTTCTGATGCTTGCTTAATCCTTATACCTACAACAGTACTGGCTCAAACCAGGTAAGCACTAGCTACGTGGGTGAATCTATGCACTCAGCAGCTCTGGATGGCACCCCACTGATGCTATCAACACTATCAAAGCCTTAGTAGTTCTATGCAAAGTGACCTAAAAGAGGGGGAAGTACAGATACATTCTGGTATATGATTACTAATGACTATAAAGGTAAATGCAGTTAAATGAACCAGGCGGAGATGTTTTGGTGTGACGGAGCCCAGTGTTATGGGGAGAGATGTAAGCGTAGAGACACATACGTGGTGTGTCTAAACAGAAACTGTTTAGAAATGCATAAAGACATTGCCACACACATTTGACATAATAGTTAATGTCGTTATAAAATGAAAAGCTATGGGCTAGGAAGGGTCACTGAAGAAAAGGGCAAGTCAATTTGCCTCATCTGAAATGCAAGACCAGAGAGTTTCAGATTTCAGTTTCTTTTGGAATATTTGTTTATGCATAGTGAGATATCTTGGGGTAAGAACCTAAGTCTAAGAATGAACTTTATTTATGTTTCATACACAACATGTATATTTATTATCAAATTCACCAGACAGTGATTTCATACAATATTTTTAATAATTTTGTGCATGAAACAAATGTTCGTAGAGTGGAATTTCCCACTTATGGTGGCCTATTGGTGTTTAAAGGGTCGGTCCTTGGAGCCCTGTGGATTCTGGGTTGACAGATCAGCTAGTGTGGTCATCCTTAGGGAAGGGCAGAGTATCTGAGGACACTCCCTGTCCATCCCCTCTGAGACTTGGCCAGGTTACAGGAACAAAGCTTCCCTGATTTTGGAAAGACAGGACCACTGATGACTCACTGAGCTTTCCTGGCCCTTTCACTACATTGATTATCTGCTACTCTGTTATTTAGCAGTTAAAGAACACACAAGGAAGGATAAATTAAAATTGCATAATTTAGGAAAATCTGTTACCAGATTGCTGGTTGTAAATTGCATGTTGGCAGTTCATTAGCACAGAGGCTGACCAAGTGGGGTCTCCCAGACCAACTGGCAGCAGCAGACTCATCTGGGAACTTGCAGATGTCATCTCTTGGGCCACCGTAGGCCTGCTGAGTGCTGAACTCTAGATGGGACCTGGCCATAGTATTCTAACAAGCCTGCCAGAATTGCAGCTGCAGCTTTTTTCTACTCAGCCTTAAGTCAGTCTCTTTTATCTCTGACTTCATTTCTTCATCCCATTAACTATGTTGCAGACCCAAATTCATTCCCAAGACTTGAAGTTTATAGAGTCTACCAACTTTAAGAGTTTCAATATATTCTTTTTTTTCCACTTGGAGAAAGTATGACCATCACTGTCTATGCTTCTCACGATGCCCGTCATTGTTTGACTGTGGCTTAGCTACCTTCAAATCACCCATAACTCGGTTCTCCTTCACTTTCTCCACTACAGAGGCTCAGACCTACAAAATGCTTCCTCTCCACTTCCATGGCTGCTATACACCGGTGTAGGAAGCAGTCAACAGAAAGAGCTCACTTGGCACTTCCTAAATATAAATCATAGTCTAGAGAGATCTCCTTCCCAGTGCCATTTCTGTAAACAGAAAGCCGAGAGTCACTTGGTAAGGATGGAGGGTCTGGAAGGCAGATTCAAGGTCCTCTTAGAAGGGCTCACATGCCATTCTGCCCCTTTCAGGTCTTAAAACCCCTGAAGTCAGCTCTTTCCTGCTACTGAGGCTGGACAGTATCCAGTCTGCTGGACCCCCAGCCTACTCAGCCACAGCAGGCCCCAAGGAATGTCAGGAGCTGATAACCGGGAGAAGGAAGCAGAAATAGTGAAGACAACAGTGTCGACGCCAGCCAAGTATGAGTCCTGAGGGTGCCTGAATGAGTTCTGAGCATGTTTATGATGGGAGGAAAGGCTGGGAAGAGAGGCAGAACAAGGCTTGCCAAACCTGCATTTACACAGAAACTTTATTACAGCCATTAAAACACGGGTTTGAGGCACAGCTCAGACATATTTAATACTCATTAAAATGAATACACGATGGTTAAAAATTTCAATGGCCCATGTGCCACCAGAAACCATCTTTTGAGTAAAGAGAGGTCTGCCTAGTTCTCACGGGGAACACTGACTTCTGCAAATTCCTGGCCCAAGGGCTTGAAGCTTCCTTAGGTCTGGACCAGGCAAACCCAAAACAAAAAGATACAAATCTAAGGCTGCCTGGCCCGAGCGGGAACCAGGTCCACTTGGAGTGCACGTTCTGTACAAAGCAGAAGGTTGTTAAGTGTCTTCACTTTATTTCCCTATGGTGCACCAAGTTTCTAGGCCAACGCCAAGCACAGAAGGGAATATAATGGACACAAAAAAGAAAATGCCTCTGGCTTTAGCCCTGGGAAGGCTTCCACCTCTAATCTCTGTACTTTCAAACCTGGAACGGGGTGGTATGGGTGCTTCCAGGAGCAGCTGCTGTATTTCACAGAGTCCTGGGACAATTTTTTTTTTTTAAGTTTCATTTTTCAATTCTAGTAGTCTTCACTTGAAGTCATTTCCTTGTTCCTTAGGTCTTTTCTCTCTTGGACTATATACTCGCCTTGTTGACCAGGCTGGCCTCAAACTCACAGCAATCTGCCTACCTCTGCCTCCCAGAGTGCTGGGATTACAGGCATGGTAGCACACGCCTGTAAAATTATTTTTTTAAGATTATGTATATGACTTATTTACTTATCAGTGCCAACAGATGCAGAAGAGGGAGTCAGATCCTCTGGAACAGGAGTGCCAGACAGCTGAGTTGCCATGTGGATGCTAGGAACAGAACCCAAGTTCTCTGCAAGAACAGCCAGTGCTCTTAACCACTGAGCCATCTCCAGCCTTCATTTCTCATTTTAATTACCTCCCTCCAACAGAGGGACTCACCCAGTGTTTTCCCATTTTTGGAAACCTCGTGATGCCAGGCCAGGTGATGGAGCTGTAATCGGTACCTGGGTTTCCTGTCCTGCTTCTCTTCCTCTTAGTCTAGCTAAGATGAAGGATTCCTGTCTATGGGCAGGTGCTTTGTACTCATGTTCCCAGGCTCATCCCTGTGAGCACAGCCAAGGCAACAACTTTCTTGGCTCTGGAATACTTATCAGTGAACCCCAAGAAAGACTGCCTTGGCCTTGGGCTAAGCAGGTATAGTCTTGAGTGGTGAACGCATGTTTGCCACCTCCCTAGGAACACATAGCCTGGAGGCTGCTGGTCCAACTGCCTACAGCCTCTGAGCTGTGTCTTCTATGCAGACACATATGCCAGTGGGTGTGCCAACCATCTCCATGGAGAAGGGCAGAGGTGACAGGAGAAACCACCAAGAGATATGTTGATGTACTAAAGATGCTCAGGGTTGGCAGAAATTACTTTCCTTCTCAAAGAGAGAGAGATAAAAGAAAATTCTTATAGTGGGCTCTAGATCAAGGGAGAGGGGGCTGTGGAACGGGGAGGCTAAGAATAACATCTGTGTCAACTGTTTATTTTGGTGATTGTCTGAAACTTGCAGGCAACATGGCTGAGCACAGCTGTCATGGAAACACGATTCCATCGCAGATGACAAGTTGGCATAAAGACAATGTAGGTGCAAAGAAGGTACAGGAAACAAAACTACCTGTCAGGCAGGCAGAGGGAGGAAGAAAATCTCCCCTCACATACTTGCCCATAATTAAATGTCAGATGTACACAATGCAGTAAAATAATTAGCATGGCATAATTACTGTTCTGATGGAGTCCTGTGTATATGCCAAAACAAATTGCTGTACTAGAGCACAAGCTGTTAAAACAAATTGAGTTACTTAATTTTTACATGTAGCAGCCTGTTTTTATCATTTCCTAAGATGCAAATGTTTCATTAATAATGCAGCCGTTCTAAACGTGCAAAGCTCTGGGCCACCACAGGGGCACATACACTGGCCTCCCTCTAGGCTGTACACAAGGACCAACTGGTCCATGGATCGACATCCTGCAACACTGAGACTCGCCCACCTCTCCTCCATGTAGGCTCCAAAGCCAAAGGACGTTTTAATTAAAATTTTTAAATTTTTTGTTGCTGTTTTAAAGATTACCACTAGCAACAAATATCACTTCACAACTTATTTTAATCGTGGGCTGTTTCTCTTTTATCACAGTTTTAAAAGAACTCTTATTACTATTTTCCAAAAGCTGCCACATAAAAGCTATGTATATTTATAGTACACCATAAGACATTCAATTCAAGTGTTTATTGTGTAATGATGAGTTCTGGGTAACATACCTGTATAAATGTCTATCACTTTTGCCTTGTAACTGTTTGAGATGTACAATAAGCTACTATTATCTGTAGTTACCCAACCAGGCAAAAACACATGTGATCACTTTATTCAGAGCTGACTATAACCAAGTACCCTCTGATCAGCCACCTTTCTTCCTCTGTGTCTATGAGATCAACTTATTTGGATTCCACAGGGGTACGATCATGTGCTATTGTCTCTCGTTGAACAGTACAACTTAGAGCTATCTATTAGTTCACATCACACACTTGCTACCTGACTTTTATTTCTGTTTCTGTGACAAAACAAAACAAAACAAAACAAAACACAGCAAAAGCAACTTAAGGAAGGAAGGGTTTATTTGGCTCACAGATCCAGGTGAGATGGTCCATCATGTAGGAAAGTCAAAGCAGCAAGAACTTCAGCCAGTTAGCTAGTCACAGCACAATGACAATCAAGAAAGCAGAGAAGAATGAATGCTCATTGCTTGCTTGCTCATGCCAAGCTCCATTTCTCCATTCTAAGACATTTCAGGGCCCCTCCCCTAAGAACTGCTACAGCCCACAACGAGATGTGTCTTTCTGAATTAATTAATTAATGCAATTGAGAGAATTTTCCCCAACAGACATGCCAACCTAGAGTTCATATCCCTCATTGAGACTCTCTTCTCAGGTGATTCTAGACCGTGACAATTGGCCATAAGACTTGTTTTAAGTCTTGTAGGTGACTACTCATTGACCAGAAGAAATCCCAGACGACCCAGAAGGAGTGGGCACCACAGTCTCTCTGCAACCACCTGGCACCTCTCCCCAGCACACTCTAGGCTTTCTCCACATTCAGTTCTTTGAATGACCTAAGGCTTTGATGCACACCACTCTCCATCCCTTCTCTTCTCCCCTAAAGCCCCCTCATTCTGTCTATAGGACTTGATTTAAATGTTAAATCTGCAGGGATACTCGTCCGATGACTCCATAAGAAAGTATCCCCATCTGTCTGAGCCTATCTCTACTAGAGCTCTTGGCTTGTTTCTTCCATAGCACTTATTGTAATTTGCACAATAGTGTGTCTAAGGTTGCTTAGTGTCTACAGTCCCTGGTTTGTTCACTGCTGTATATACACTGTCAAAGCCACTCCTGGAATGCAGTAAGTGATAAAGACACATGTAAGTTGTTTCCCTTCACCACGTGTCAATTGCCTCCTCTACAAATAAGAGTAGACTGAGTCAATATTTCCTTAACCTGTGGACTGTCCTTTCTTCTTGGGTACATGAGATCAATTCAACAACTGTCAAAGCTAATAATAATAATTCCAAGACAGGAAATGCCAAAGAAACTACTAGGAACATAGAAATAATAATTACTCTCTTATCACAGCAGGTACTGCGGGTAAGTTTTATTTCATGATATTCTCTGTCTGGGTCTATCTATCTATCTATCTATCTATCTATCTATCTATCTATCTATCTATCTTCCTGGTCATAATATAAAGTGTTCATATTTCTGTCTTTCAAGGAGGCACAAACATCAGATGTTGGAAAGTTTTAAAAATATGAAAATCAAGGCTGAGGAAATGGATCAGTGCTAACAGTGTTTGTTTCACAATAATAAGGAACTTAGTTTGTATCTCTGGCACCCACATAAAAACCCTGGTGTGGGTGTAAGGTTCCGCTCTGGCCAGCACGCACATACACACACACACACACACACACACGAGAGAGAGAGAGAGAGAGAGAAAGACAGAGAGAGAGACAGAGACAGAGTCAAGAGACAAAGACAGAGCAATCTAGATTCAAAATAAAAAAATCTCTAAGGTCTATACTTGGCCCCAGCCTTGGCATTCTGGGGTCCCTCTCCCTGATTTTTTCTCACTAGGGGGGCAAGTAGCAGATCTAAATGTAACAGGCACTGGAGCTGAGGAGATTTTTAGGCAACTGCCTTGGGAAAGAAAAACTCTCCACACTGATCACTCCAGGGACAGTCTCCTGAAACCGTCAGGGATGGATGGTGAGAGCAAGAAGGAAGAATCAAAAAGAAGTCGACTCTCACCCTTCTGGCCAGATGTGGGGCTTGGGGAATGAAGACAGGACCAAAATCTGAACTCAATCTGTCTAGAAGCACCTCCCCATCTCTCTGAAAACAGGCCTCCTAGCAGGCTAACTACCCAAGAAGGTGACAATTAGCATGACACATTACAGGGTGACCCAAGTGGCAGGCCTAGGGTTTCTTACACAAAAAGATCATGGGCTATTGCTTTCTGTGACTGAATTTTACTCCCACCAAAAGAGGCAGGTGTTTCCCCAGATACTCTCCCAACCCTACACCCAGTCCTGGCCACCCCCTTACCCAGGCCCAGTGCCATCTGAATAGAGTTGAGCTGGCCAGAACTTCAATGTAAACAGCCTCGTGATCTTGGATGCTGCCTTGGCCATCCTCGATCTTAGAATGGCAGGTGACGCTAATGCACTTGGCAGTCAGGCTAGAGCACTCAACACCAGTGCTGCAGGGTTAACTGTTAACTTGATCCTCTTCCAGGGTAACCGTGGTGAGCTCTGGCCTCCCTTTCAATTCCTAAGAAGCCAATCCTGGGGTAAGAGGTGGTGTGTGTGTGTGTGTGTGTGTGTGTGTGTGTGTGTGTGTGTGTGATGTGTGTGTGTGTGATATGTGTGTGTGTGTGCGTGTGTGTGTGCGTGTGTGTACATATAAAAATAAAGAGTTGTGCCACTAAAGCCCAAGGATCAGTCCTGGTACCTGGCTCCCTCTTTTGCTCTGAGGACTCTGGGCCATTCACTTGAATGCCGAGCAGATAACTTCACCACAGGGCATGATTCTGCATGGGCTTCCTAGCCAGGCCTGAGTTCAGAGGAGCAGGTCTTCAGAAGCCCAGCAGCCCGTCTCACCTTGCGCAGCCTATGGCTGCAGCAGGGACTTGAAAGGACATTTCCTCACTGGATCAGTACTGACTTAATATCCTTTCCTCTCTCTCAATCTCTCCACACCCCTCCCCCCTCCCCTCACACCCTCCCACTCACAGGCACACATAGCAAAACAGCTTGCTTCAAAGCGGGAGGCAGGAGAAGGGTATCTATTTCTGGCAAGCTCCCTGAGGAGGCCTCAGGGGGCTGGTAACTTACTCGCCTCCTCCGATCAGCCATCAGAACAAGCCTTGCCTCTCTGTGCCCACCCTGGATCTCAGACCACCCTGACTGCTCAGCCCCTACAGGATGCTCTCCTGCCTGGGCTTTTTCTGGCTCGGCCCCCCTCACCCACATCCCCTACACAGTCACTGGCTGAAGGGAAGGTGATTTCTAGAGCAGAGAGAATCACAGCTCCACTCCCCTTGAACTGCCTTGCCAGGTTACGCTGCCTGGTGTCACACTGACTCCTCTCTCCTTGCCCCCACCCACCAACTGCCCTCCTTTGTCCACATTAAGGGGCTTCCAAGGATTCTGGAACTTCAGTGTCAGAACTGAGAATGTTCTTGACACAGCAGGATATTCACACAATAACAACCCCAAACCCAACCTTGATTTAACAGAGAGAGGAGGAAAGGGCAGTCTTCAGGATTTATGCCCAGGTGTGACTCCTGGCTCCAGTTACCGGTGGGCCAATGACGTGACATTCTAGACCCCTCATTTCAAATAGTTTCCTCACTTGGAAATGGGCTCTGCATTATGCCTTCAGTAGTAGATGCTATGAGCTCCTCTTTACAAAAGCAATAAACTCACCCCCTACCTTTTGTGAGGTCTGGCTACTGACAGCACAACCAGAAATACACAGGAGGTCAAGCCCCACCCTCTCCCAGGAGGTGAGACTACAGGCCTACAGGAGCTGACTGACACAGGCCAGCCCAGTTGTCTCAAGGGAGGCTAGGCCCATGGGGTAGTTCAGGCTGCAGGCCTGGGAATGCAGGCTCTTCTTCCTACAGCGGTATCATTGCTGGGTTTCCTCTCCTTGCCTGGCTTCCTTCTCCAAACACTCCGTCACATGGTATCACCTGTACCAGAATCCTCGGGTTGAGAGCTGTTTCTCCGTTGGGGCTTGAGAACGGCCAAGCCAATTAAACCAGACAGCACACATACCCTGTTCACATCAGCCCAGCACACAGTGAGTTCCCACACAGCATGACCGCTTTGTCCCAAGCTCCCGTGACTCTGCGTGTCCTGTAGAACTATGGGTCCTGACTCCTGGCTCCCATTCTTGTTAGCCAATGCTCTTTTACACTATATACCCAGGAGCATGGTGGATTCTGGGTACCAGAGCTATTACAGTATTTGACATGCATGTCAAGAAAGTGCTTCGCAATGAAAATGGCACCAGTGACACTATTTTGCAGAACTTTGTCCTGAACAACTGATGAGCTTCAGGGATGTTCTTAGTAGCACATCCCTCAGATGGTCACAGTGGAGAGCTGCTGTGTCCTATGGACCCCAGACGCTCCAGCACTTCCTGGAGACCTTCCCTAGGCCAAAATAGTTTGTGTGTGTGTGTGGGAGGGTTTGTTTGTTTATATTTTTGAGATAGGTTTTCTCTGTTAACCTTGGCTGACCTAGACTCACTTTGTAGACCATGCTGGTCTCAAACTCACAGAGATCCACCTGCCACTGCCTCCCCACGTGTTGGAATTACAGGCGTGTGCCACCACACTCAGCTAGGTCAGAATCTTTCTTCAATAACGCTATGAACAGAATTTTTCTTCTTTTATTTTACACCAACAAAGCTTCTCCCAATACTGAAAACAAGTCCTTTGCATTTGGCTTCTTCCTGGGTACTGGTCTTTGTGTAGGTTAGTTCCATTAGAACCTTAAAGCTGTGACCAGTCTTTCTTGGGCACCTAGTGCTAAGCTAATTAAAAAGAAATAGATGTTACAGAAAAATAGGGACTCTGTCCTAGATACACTTACAGTAGGCAAAAGGACCCACGAGTCACCATTTATTGAATGGAGGGTGCTTTGCATATTCTTTTGCATGTATCATGCTCTCCATTTCTTACAGCTATTCTGTTCTCAAGATCCTCATGTCTCAGAAGGAATCTGAGACCCTGGGAGGTGAGTGAGCTTGTCCATGGCTAGCTGGTGAGAACAGGATTCATCCCCAGCTTTGTGATCCCGGCTCCACGTTCACAGCTGCTAAACCCTACTCTATCTGGCACTAGCCAGACCCCTGGGGTTTCCAGTCAAGTCAAATGTGGGTGGAGGAATTGCAGTAAAACTAGAAAGAGTGAAACACACTGGGAAGACCAGGAGGAAGTTAGTGAAGGAGACAACATGAGATAGTGACAAGAGCATGTAGTGCCAAACTCTGAGGCTGAGGCTCTCCTGAGAAAAACAGGAGATCGTTTTCCATGCATCTTGTCAGTAGCTATACCGCCCTTGCAATCCCTGCCCCTCCTCAAGTAAAGAACACTTTGGGGAAAGGCAATCTATCTGCCAGTGTCCCAGAGACCTGCTCCGTGCCAGATACCCTCCTGAGCAAATATTGATATATTAACCGCAGCTCAAACACCAGAAGAACAGCAAACACACTCAGCATGGAGAGGGCTGGCTGGCCTGTGGCCACCTCCCTGCAGCCCAGAGCCAGAAATGGGCTGTTCTTCCCAGTGGAGGAATCTCTTCAGGGCCTTTGAACTGAGGCTAGCTGAAGGACATAAGTCTAGGGAATACTAAAAAAATAAAATAAAATAAAATCCCTGATGATGGGCAAGTGGCACAGGAGGCTCTCGATGGAACCATGGTCTGCCCATAAAGAGCTCTGGGGACCACCATCACTGTCCTTGTGCAAGCTGTGGAGCTGTGCAATTAGGCCAGGAGAAAGAACCTGGGAACGAGGAGGTGCTCTAGGACTGTGATAATGATGCTGACAAGTCTAATGGAGACCCAGAGTCCAGTCTGGCCCTGTTCCCATGATGGAGTGCTTGTTTATATTTACAGAGTAATAAAAACCAGAAACTGCTTCGTCCCCTTCTCTCATTATGTTATTCCCTCTACTCCTAAAGAGAGTGGAACTGAGTTTTATTCATTTAACAGTGCAGTATTTATTTATTTATTTATTTATTTATTTATTTATTTATTTATTTATTTATTTATATGTTTAATTAAATATATTTAATTACCTTACAAGATGGCAGGGCTAGAAGAGACTAAAGGCTAACCCAAACTCCTATTTTAATGATGAGGAGACAGTACCAGGAAGGGTAGCTAATCTGCCAAGATCCCACGTAGTAAACGACAAGCCAGGGATGAACTCTGTGTCCTGTGGCATTGATCCTATACCTTCACTATTGCCTGCTACCTTCACACATCACTGGCACCTTCTAGTTGTGGCCAGTATGTCTGCTGAATTCCGAGTAGGTACAGAAAGTACTAGGTGGGCCTAAAGATAAGGGAAGAGAAGCTGGCAGGTGGGTTGCACACATGTGGGCCCATAGCATGTTAGAGAGTCTGGTGTGAAAAAGGTCACACCCACTGTTAGTGTGAAGTAAGGACTCACGATGTCAGGTAGGCAGGGACTGTAGTAGGATCTTACTAGGGCTGAATGGAAGGTGAAAGAATGATTCTGAGGTACCGTCTGGACTCCATGGCCTAATTCTATGCAATTGATTCATAATGTCAGCCACAGGCACATGGGAGGAGTACCCACAAATATGCCAATTACCTGATGGTCCTTTTAAGGTGTTTGTGACTAACGCTGAAGATGCTCCTGGATTCTGGGTTCTTTTTTCCCATGTAAACTTAGCAGATTCTTCCAAGGAAAAATAGGCTATACAATGATTGTGTACAGCCTGAGAGGAGCCTGCTGGTAGGAAGAAAGAAAAGAAGGGAAGCATGCAGGAGACAGTGCTGGTATCTCTTGGTGTGCTGCTGCCTTTGCTATCACTCTTCTGCAAGTTTGCTTCAGGAGGACACCACAGACCTGTCCCTTCCCCAGGGGACATTTACTCAGAAGTCACAGAAGCCTGTGGCAAGTCTTAGATAAGGCATGAAGCTTTCTGCTATCACAGAGAGCTGGGCATACCACTTCCTACAGAGGCTACCACCTGAGACGGCAGGGACCACAAAGTAGGAGCGGGGGATGGCAGCTAGGAGCAGGGCAGTTTGGGGCATTCTCTCAGGGCTCAGACATGGTTTCTTTGGGGGAAGAAGACTCTGAGGGTTGGTACTGGGTGAAAACTGGTAGATAGCAGGAATCAGGCAGTCCCAGCAGCGCTGCCAACCATGACCCAGCATCTTTACTAATATTAATATATTCATTCTGATTCTGTCTCTGTGTCTGTCTGTCCATCCGTCTGTCCATCTGTCTCTCTCTCTTTCTCATCAGTGGTTCCCCTCTACCTCCAAATCAAGAACAAATCTCTTTGGATTCAACTGTCCCTGGCAGCAGAACATGACCCCTACCCGACTCTCCTGTGCCATCCCCATGCTCTGTGCAAACCTGTTCCCTCACAGATTCTGACCCAGCTCTTCCACTGCTCTGAACCTGACTCTTCTGTTTCCTACTCTTAGGCTCCTTCTTGGTTGGAATCTGCCCATCCTTCATGCCACTTGCTTTTAGGAGGCCAGCTCCCTGCCTCTCACTGCATCAGCTCTAGAGCTGGCACAATCATATCACCCTCCTCCAAATTATGGAAGTGAACACGGATGACATTCTGCCTGCTTTACTGCCTCACAAATGAAAAGAAACATCAACTTTTAAAGGGAGCCACCACAGCAAAGCTCATTTGGAGGTCTTATTTCTGCCTCTGCTCACTACCCTCATTGGAAATGGCTCAGCCCTGGCCTCGAGGACCTTGAAAAAAAAAAGACTTTTTCAAATGAATTCAGGTCATGAGTGTGCATTATTCTGCCATGGGTTCCCATCCGTTGCATATCCGCTGTGAATACAAACTAAACCTTAACTGGTTACTTTATTTATACCCGGCATGGAGCCTTCTCTTTTAATAAAACAGAATCCGTTAAGGATTATAAACAAACAGTGTTTTATGAACTAAAACTGCAGTGCACTAGTCACTCAAGGGCAAAAATTGGGCTCTGGGCGGCTGAGCCAGCTATAAATAAAGATAAGGCCCTGCCAGGCAGGGGCCCGGGCAGAGTAATTGCTGCCTCCATAATCAGTCTCTCCCCTCCTCCTGCAGGGCCACAAATCACCGTGGTGTTGGGTCACTGCCCACTGGACTCAGCCCCGAGACATTGGAGATAGGGAAGCGGTTCATTAGCGCCAAGACTGAGTGTAAACCAGGAACCCTGACTGTCTAGGCTCCAGAGGAAAGTGAGGCATGCTCCCGCCCTATAGTGTGGCCACTCCCCACATGGCTGCAGCCGGGTCGACAGCATGGAACCTTAACGAGGGACTTCTCCCCAGTGCCCACACCTGCCCCCCTTCCTATCCCCCACCGGGCAACTGCGTTTGCTCTCCTAACACTGCCCCCACTTCCTGTCTTGCTATGAGGGCTGCCTATCACTCCAACTCAGACCTGGGGTCACCACAACTGGTTCCTGTAATGAAAGCATGGTCTAAGCGGAATCACTGGGAATTTCCAATGGGGGTGTTCATTTTGCAGCTGGAAGTTGATTAGGGATGAAGAAGGCATCTTGCAGCTGCCTGAGGACATCTCCCTCACTCTGACAGGAAGCCCGTCTGGGACAGGGAAGAGACTGAAGAGATACAAAGAAAAGCAAAGAGGAGAAAAGCGTGGGTTTACGGGCCAGCAATCCTCATTTAACTGTGAGTTGCCTCTGATCTGTCTCTTTGCTCCCCAGTCTTCCTTGGTAGCATGACCTCATCAACCACAACGTCAGTTACCAAACACCAGTGAAGTGTCAGTATGGTGCTATGCCACACAGCACCAATGATGTGAGATTCTGCTTATGGAGGATACACAGTTTGCAGTGGTAGATCCCGAGGCTTAAAGAGGTTAAGGACCTCTGTCAGGGTTACATGGTCCGGCAAACTTGCATAGCTATGGCATAAGCTCCGTCTGATACTGTGGTCCACGCTCAACGCCACACTATATTACTGTAGTACAATTTCCACTTTTGTCTACACCAGCGGTTGAATGTGTGAGCATGCCTGTGTGTATGTGTGTAAGGGAAACAGTGAGAGTTAGTTTACAACAGAAAGACCAATTTGGAAACACGGTTAAAAAAAATAAAAGTGGGGATGGAAGACCCCTTAAAGGAGAAGGCCTTACCCTCTCAAACTGTCCAAATCAGAGGTGGTAAGTGCCAGGCTTGGATGGTCATGGTCCAGGAAAAGCCAGTGTGTGGTAGAAATTCAGTGAATGTCATGAATGGATCACATACAGGCCCATGTGCTTGTATATAATTTTCACTGTGTTTTCCTGTTGTGGATCAGGCGAGGGATTGCTGTCTTGATTTTGCAGTTGAAGCACTGAGGTTCACTGCACTGTCGGCTTGCCGCTCTATCCCGTGACACTCAAACCCACTGCCCTATCACCTTCATTTTCTATTAGTTGGTGGTGTCCCTTGCGACGGACTCAGAACCTTTGTGTGTGGTCTCTCCTGGGACCAGGATGCTTCCTCCTTCTTAAAGTGAACCTGTAACAGAGCTCCACTCCTCCTCTCAGTTTAGAGTCCCCTTTCTAGGGCATCTTCTTTGACCTTTCTGGTTGCCCTGTTTTCTGCTCCCATAGTCCTATAGATCCTTTCTGGGAAGCTGCACATTTTGCCACTTTCTACCAATAACTGAGCTCTCTCTCTCTCTCTTTCTCTCTCTCTCTCTCTTTTTTTGAGACAAGGTTTCTTTGTGTAGCTCTGGCTGTCCTGGTACTTTGCAGACAAGGCTGGCTTCAAATTCATAGAGATCAGCCTGCCTCTGTCTCCTGAGTTCTGAGATTATAGGTGTGTGCCACTATACCTGGCCAAGGCTCCTGTTTCTTTAGCATCTACTTCTCTTGACTACACATTCCAAAAGGCACAGAACATGCTCACTCAAATTTCATCTCAGGAGGAGTTTAACACCAAGCCAGGGATACTCTTAGGTAAGATTCAGTGAATGCCAGGAGAGAAAAATATGAATCTAGAATGACAGAGATACAGTGTGTCCCTAATATGGACAGTCTAGCAGATTGTCAGAAGATGGTCTCTTTGGAAGCCATATCCCAGAGACCTCTCAAGGCTTCAGCTCTCTGGGCTCAAACTTCCGGATGACTTCTATGGCATGAAGATGGCCACTGGCCGAGATTCCCAAACCAAAGCCCTACAACCTGGGCAGAAAGAAATGGGAAAGCCAAGGGGGAAATGCTGCTTGCCTGAGATACAGCCTCCTGGCTTTTTTAATCTTCCAGGAAAAGCACCTTTTTACATCCAGCCTGATTCTGTTTAACTGTTGGGTTTTTTGTCCTCACCTCACAATTACCGCCTTTTAAAACCAAGTCACAAAATTAATTGCCCCTTAATGAAACAGGGTGGCAATTAAGGGCAGCGAGCCTTGTGAAGAAGGAGAAACACATTTGTTGAAGGTGTATTATCAGGAGCCAGGCTTTGGAGGCATCGTTTTGGTTGTAATTATTTTCCAAGGCTGCGTGACACCTCCTTAGACCTGGTCAAAGCTGCCAGGCTCTGGAGAAAACCATTGTTCCCTTGGAGTTAATTAGAGTCCAATTTGGAGCTTCCTGTCCCCTGGACTAGAGAGGAAGTACACTTTATTACTGCTCTGTGCTCACCAGGTCTACTGAGGACAAGGGCACAGCAAGTAAGCAGCAACCAGCCTCTCACCTGGTCAATTCTAGTCCGTGAAGCACAGATGTGTCCATAGGGCACAGATGTGCAGAGGCTGAAGAAGTCTAAAGCTGCAGGCGAGGCCCCAAGACCCCAGCTTAATGAGGCTCTCTGCGTTAAAAAGGAAGCCCACCTATGTCACTAGCCTTCCAGCAACGTAACTACAATTAAGTCCTTAGCACCTGGCCTTATCAATGGAGTACCTTGTACTACCCCTTAGTAGAGGTAATGGCCTTAGATGACTGAGGAGCAGAGAACAATACAATATGGGGATGAAGCATCTTATTCTTAGATTACCTGTCCCTCTCAACTTCAGGGTTCTAGAAAGACGTCCCTGCCTTACAGAAGCTATAGCGAGGACAATAGCTCGTACTTAATGAATTATGCTAGCAAGAAACACCTTGTTCCATTCTATAGCACAGAAGAAACTGAGGCATAGAGAGATTGGATCATTTCTCTCAGGACACACAGCTAACCACAGAACCAGAACGAAAGTCGAGGCAGCCTGCAGAGCATTTGCTCCTGATCATAAATAGATTCCATCTCTGGCTCTGTGGACACTGCCAAATAACAGTGACAAACTTGGGCCAGAATCCTGCTGACTGGTGGCAGTGTCTCTCTTGGAAGGGGGTGCACTACCACCACAAGGGAGCCCACCGTCCCTTAGGGTCCATCTCAGCTAGAGGTCTTTGACAACTCACTTTCCCCCGATTTGATTTGATCACAGTGGTGTGAAGTTCAAAGCTGTCTACTGGCCATAGTTGTCACGCCTGCCTGCCAAGTGCCCTTTTCCTGCTGTCCACCTGCTTAGATCATCTGGCTCCTCTGGCTTGCACCGCAACCTGCATACTTTTTGGCTCCTGGATGCTCACCCTGCTTCTACCCACATTCCAGGAGTTCTTTAGACCCAATTTGCACAACTTCCCCGGAATATGCTGCTTTTTCCCAACTCAGCTCCCAAAGCACTTCCTTTCCTCCTGTACTCTAGTCTAGAGTCCTGAGCTTTTTCAAGCCTTCTTTGTTAGAGGGATTCACCAAGATACTACTAACACATATATCTTTAATCCACAGCGCTGGTGTGTGTGTGTGTGTGTGTGTGTGTGTGTGTGTGTACAAATGGAGTCCAGAGGCCAACCACAGATGTTGAACCCCATAACCATCACTTTGTTTTCTCTCACTGGGATCTGAGGTTCACCACTTAGGCTAGGCTGCCTGGCCAGTAAGCCTCATAAGTTCTCCTCAACAGTAATGGGATTAAAAGTACACACTACCACGCTCTACTTATAAGGAGGAGGATCCAAGTGTAATGCTGGGAACATTTTTTTTTTTCTTTCTTTTTCGAGACAAAGTTTCTCTGTGTGGTTGTGGCCATCTTGAACGTCACTCTGTACACCAGGCTGGCCTCAAACTTACAGAGATCCGGCTGCCTCTGCCTCCCGAGTGCTGGGGTGCACCACCATGTCCAGCTTCACACATTTCCTTTTTACACTGCAGAATCTCGGTGCTGTCCTTTACTAGCTGGTGACCTTGGATGAGCAGCTTAGTTTCTTTGTGCCTTAGTTTCCTGGTCTGCGAAATGGACATGAAATGATCTGTGAAATGGTGCCTCCTTTGGAAATATACAGCAAATATAGGAAACTACTGGGGCTCAGTGCCTGACTCGGGAGACTTTTCGACAAATGCCAACTGTTATCATGACCTGCGCAGTGAAGCCTCTGGGGAAGCCACCTCTGCCGTATATTTGCACGGTTTGTCTCAGGTGGCCCCGCTCAGGGACATACTAAAGGCAAGACATACCTGTGGGCAGAAAGGGAGGCCTTTCATCAGACATGTTTCTAGTACCCAGCTTGGAAAGCTGGTTTGATATGTCAGAGGCTTGAGACAAGCAAACAGTTGCCACCTGAGTACACATTTGATAACAATTCGCACGCTGTGTGGCGCTACCACAGCTAGCCAGCTTTATTAATGGCTTAGCATGACTAACACCGACTACAAAGCATTGTCTGAGTACCTAGCCTCCTCATCTTTCCCTTTAAGGTGGCTTAGCAGCACCAGGATGAGTGCTGGGTCTTCTGCTGCTAGAAAGGGGGAGTCTTGTATAAGCTGCTCCAAGGGTTCAGAACTGGAGTTTCCCTGCCTTTAACACATTATACATCTACTGTCCTGAAAGTAAGGTGGAGTATCTTTCCTTTGTCCCGTCCCTTGCTATCTCCCGAAGCACTGGCTTCTCTAAAGCTAAGAGGAACAACCCTGCACTTCTTGGAAAAAAGAGTCTTCATAAATACACCCCTGTTTGGATCTGTAGGTCAAAGGAGCACCGCAGCTTAAGAAAGCACCCTGGCTCTAGCTACACTCCATTCCTACACAGCTCCAAGGGAGGGGAATTCAAGACTCTGGCATCGCTATTGTTCATGTTCATGGTCAGAACTGTTCAGGTTTGTTTGGATGCTGAAAAATCCCAGTGGATTCTAGAAGAATGGAGCCAGCTCCAGGAGCAGCGCTCAGCTGTATTTAACCAATTTAACTTTGCAAAATGCTCCAGCTACGCACACGCTTAGGCCACTGCTCTGCGCCTCTCTTTAAAAGGCCAGAGAGGAAATAAAAATGAATGATGACAAAATGTCCACATGGGTAGAAAAACAGAATAGCCCGAAAGCTCCAGGGCAGGAACTGACACAATTTAATTAACGATTTGGAATAAACATGCTTGGCGCTGCTTGCGGTGCTGTTTGTTTGCTTTCACAAAATAATGCACTTAATAAGCCCGATACGGAACCTTCTAGAGATTAATTAAATGCAATACCTTAGTTTGAAAAGCTAGGAGTGGCTAAGAAGGCACGGTATTTGCTTTGCACACTGTTTGGGAGATGTTGTCATCTCACATACACAGTCCCTGACCTTGGTTATGTGTGGTATAAAATTGTTCCTAATTGTGATTTGGCATTGATGCTCTCTATAAAATGCATATTTGTGAAATAGCCTAATGAATGTTTAACAAGGAGTTGCAGACGATAAAATTTAAAGCGTGGCAGTGGTGGAGCTGATATATTTAATTATAACCTGGAAGCCAGAAGCTGTTCTCCAAGAAGGAGTTTTGGCATGTATGACTGGCAATTTCATTTAAAAAAATAAAATAAAATAATCACAACATCTGCCCTTTGTTGAAAAACCCATTATATCTGGACCTGATGCTTAGGACACATCAAATCTTCACAGAAGGAGTAGCATTAGTCTCCTTCCACGGTGGAGAAAGCTGAGTCAGAGAGGTGGCTTGTCCAAAACTATGCAGGTGGATGGAGGAAGCTGGCCTGGAAGGCAGACCTTTCTTACTGTGACGTTCATGACTCCCAGCTGCCCAGCTGCCTAACACAGAAGAAACACAGCCGGAGAAGCTTTAATCACATGCTAATTGCATGACAAATTAAGAGGAAATGATACTAACAAATTATTTGATTGCTTATAGAAAGGCGTTCCATAGGCAGTGATTGTTTGGGGAGCAAAACAACCGTACACACTCTTGTTAGACAAAATCAGCTACTCTGACCTTTTGGAAGAATGCACCATGGGCTTTCGTCTCTCCCAGCTAAGTCTCCTTGATAAATTCCAGCTCCCAAATTCTGTCCCTGTCACCTGCCTGATCTGCACCGCACTCAGGCACTTGACCTCAGCGGGTTCGGCAATTATTGGCTTAGAACTGTTCAAATCGGTCACCAAAGGATGCAGACCCTGACGCCCTTCCCCCCCCCAGTACACCCTCTAGTGGCTGTCCAAGAAATAAGGTACTGAAAGGGGCAACTACTTTTGTGGGTGTCCCCAAGAGGGACAAGGTGTCTGATGCCTAAAGATCTGAAAGATCAAGAGCATAGATTATGTAAACCAGCTTCTCAAATTTGTTTATAGGATAGCGTCATGAACTAGGGCAGTCCTGGGGAATGTCCTTAACAATCAAATTCCAACTCATTCTTCTCTCCAGAGGCAGGAGGGACCAATGCTGGGCAGCTCTGACTCAACAAGAATCTGAGCTGTGGTCATAATGGATGTGGCCCAGCACCAACTAGCTACAGCTGGCTGGACAACCCCGCTCTGGCTGATGTCTCTACTTACACCTCAGAGGCTGTGCTAAGGCCTGAAACCATGTACCTCATTTCACCCCCAATTTACCCCTGTTTTGCAGATGAAGAAGCTCTGATTGATAATGCAGCTTGCCCCAGGTAACTCACTTAGTTCAATGGCAAATTAAACTCTTTGTTGTGTAACATCTGCACATGTCTGTCTGGACACCAGGGGTACAAGAGTCACAACTACACAAATTGTTGCTTTCGACTTCATGAAGATTTCTGCAAATTAGTCAGCTCTTTTTCCTTCTGACTTTCGTGCCCCCAACTACCCCCAAGCCCTAGATCCTGCTGTATCCAGAACCTCAGAGTTAATTACCATTCCAGACACTCCACAGCAGAGATAAACATCAGAGTTCCCCTTCTTGTGAGCCTGCCATTATGATCTGGTCCAGGCTTGGCCCACAAATAGCTAATGAGGTTAAATATAAAATAAGATAAGGCTAAAGCTGTGAGGCTGTGCAGGCTCTTGGCGACAAGCAGGTGACACTTGGGTCTAAACAAAACTCTAAATAAGGAAAAGAAAATGGTCTCAGCCCCAAAAGGTAGTCAAGGAGTAGTTCCCCATCCAGCTACAGCCCCCTACCCACAGAGAGACAGACAGACAGACAGATAGGCAGACAGAGACAGCACACTTCAGTACACATATATACCTGTCCGGCCTCTGTCTCTGTCTGTCTGTCTATCTCTTTCTCCATCATCTTCTCCCCTCTCTCTTGCTCGCCCCATGCAAAGAGATGCTCAGATCTAGAATGGAATAGCAGTATTCCTCCTAACCACTCCAGCTCTCCATCTGCCTGTGAAAACATGGAATGGAGGGAGTGAAAGGGCTGACTTAGCAATCAGGCAGCCTGGCCCCTGTTCTGGGTCAATACTAAATCACCATGACCTTGAAGAACAGCTCCCATCTCCAGGATCAGCCATTACCATCTGCAAATGACTGGAGGATGGGGAAGGGCCTTTATCAAGGCTTAGTGATTAAAAGGACTATTTTGCATTTAGCTTTGGGGACCCCAGATTCAAATTCATACCCCAAGTGCTGGAAACATTGAAAGAAATGAACTCCTTTGCAATCTAGAAAGAACAAAACTCAACCCTTTCCTGGCTGCACCCCCAACTCCCCTTCCAAGAGAGTCCCAGGCTTTATGCAGCTGGACAGCTGTATCAGAGTGATGCAGAGCAGGCACCCTCCTCACAACGCCAAAACCCTGGGCTTGAAACAAAGTGGCAGGTTGGGAGTGGATCTGGGAGCAAGAAAGAGAGGCTGAGCATGAAGGACACTGTGGGTCAATGTTTGTACAGAAGCAGCAGTCACTCCTCGCCTTCCACTAAGCAAGGCTCTACTCTTCCTTGCTCTACAGCCATTAACCCCATCATTTGCAGCCCATCTCAGCCCAGAGTATGCTTCCCTCCAGCCTGTGTGGTTCCCATTTTCTCTGAGCCTTCTCTGGGCTCCAGAGCCCTGGGAGGACAGGGCTCTGATGGCCTAGCTTTCAGAGTGCACAATCACAAAGAGCTAACTGCTTTCAAGGCCAGCCTGGAGTAACAGCTCTGGCAGAAGGAAATGAATATGGGGACAACCCTCCTGTCAGGGACCCGAATGATCTGTGAGAGTTTGTGAATCTGAGCACCTTGTCAGCACTGGCTGCCCACTCACCTGGCATCAGTGTCACTTTCTTGGGGACTTTATTTAGTTAGTTGACATGGACATCTGCTACTTGATTCCTAGGTTAAAGAGCAGAGCAAGGCGGCACTCAGGTAAAGTCCCAGGGCTGTTCCACTAAGTGTCTACAGTGCTGCTCTGCCTAGCATAGTCAGCAGTCTTGAGAAAGGGCTAAACAGGAAGAGTGGTTAAGAGGACAGACTGTTGGCTCCTAACTCTGAACTCAGATCATGCCCTTGCCTCATACAAGCCTAGTGACCTTGTTCAATCTTTCTATGACTCAGGTTTCTCCTCTCAGAATGAAGATCATCTGAACACACTCTCTGAGTTTTTGTTTTTAGCTCTTTTGCTTTTGAGGCATTTATTTATTACATAGCCCTAGCGAGCTTGGTACATACCAGTTAGATTAGGCTGCCTCAAATTTATGTCAGTCCTCCTGCCTCAACCTTTGAGGCACTGGGATTACAAGCATGTACCACCTCACCCATCTCTCAAGATGATGTTTGAAGAGCAGCGGAAGAAAAACATGTACAGAGCATAGCAGAAGATGGGATCTCAGTTCTCATGGCTGCTAACATGTTTCTCACTGCCACACATCAGCCTTGGTAACACAAACCAAGGGAGGCAATGTGGTTATGGTTGAAAGAACCCCAGGTTGAAGCCAAGGGACCTTCGCTCCCTTGGATGCCTGCAATACTGCAAATGTGTAAAACCAACATTTGTCACCCAAAAGAGGAATCATATTAACAAATATGACAGCCTCCCGCTTCAAGACTCAGGAGCAAGTGCCCTGTGAGTGTGGAGGGGGATGCTCTATATGTCAGTACAAGAGACTCCCTTAGCGCCTATAAGCTTCTCAGCAATGTGTACCACAGCAAGCTGAAGATGGAAGGAAGGAAGGAAGGAAGGAAGGAAGGAAGGAAGGAAGGAAGGAAGGAAGGAAGGAGGGAGGGAGGGAGGGAGGGAGGGAAGGAGGGAGGGAGGGGGAGGGGGAGGGAGGGAGGGAGGAAGGAAGGAAGAAAGAGAGATTTCTGAATAGGAGTTGACTTTTGTGAGTGGTGTCTATTGAAGATACTCTGCAGGGCCTGTTCTCTGGATGTGTCTCTTGGCGATGACTGCATCGAGGTATGATTTTGGCTATACAGTCAAATATATAATCCTTTGTCTTGCATGCTCAGCAGAGGGACAGAGTCTCAGTGCAGAAGTTGAGGGTGTACTATGTAAGGCTGTGTGGATATGTCACCTTGAATCCTACACTCCTCACTCCAACAGTGGTCCAGCAGGCCTGATGAATGCATTCAGGCCTTGAAAAAAAACAAAAAACAAAAAAAAAGCTCTGCCCATGTGCTATGAAAGCTATATTCACAAACATAAAATTAGCATTTCTTCTTCTGATACTCTGAGTGTCTGTGTCTTAGGTTTCATGGGGGGTGGTAAGTTGCCTCTACCCATTACATGCCACACTGCCAGAACATAAAAGGATGCCCCTACCAGCCCCAAAGAGGAGCCATACCCAGCTACATGTCCGCATGGTTTGCTGTGAGCCACTCCTAGCCACGGTCCCAGATGACACTGTCACTTGTTCAGATGAGAAGCATTCCAAAAATACCTGGGGAAGACCATAGCCGTGCCTGCTCTGACTCCAGCCCAGCGCCACTTCCTGGGTCATGTATAAAAGAGATGTCACTCCTGCTGACAAAGGGCAGGTCAAAGCTCACAGTGAGATGTTGACAAGTTACTTCAAAGCAGGTTCCTCTGCTCACCCCTCATTTCATTTGGGCCCCAGAGGAGGGTAAGGAACACCCCAAAACCATTCTTCGGCTACTTTGACTTGGAACATTTGGTAAATGGATAAAATATTTTGATTTTTATTTCCCAGAATAATTCCTGCAGACTCCAAACCCAACTTTGAGCCTTTCTGAAGGTATGGAATTCTATCATGTAGCTTACAGGTCCCTTTGCAGAATGTCCATAGTTTTGACATTATTTATAGCCCATAATGTGTGGCTGGAAACACTGGTGACAGTGTTTCACAGTCATGAGTACAGAAACTGTTATCCTAAAACCCAAGTCTAACATTTTTTCTACTTTCACTAGCAGATTGTCACACACTCTTTGGGCAACTAACTTCATTTTGTTAGTACTAAGTTTTCTCTTTGGGCCTCGCACATGCTGGGTGCCAGAAGCAGGCTGCTTGCAAACAATTTTGGGGGGCCCCTCCTTCATCAACACTTGGGTCACTAATGAGAGGATGCCGAACGTCTTTCTTGCTAGGGTTTTCCATCGGTAACGGTGCTCTGATGCTCAACCACATTTCACGAGAAACAGAAGCCGCCTTTTGTGCAGTCACAAAGAAATCCTTTAAGAATCAGCTCTTAAGGTGACAAACTTAAAGGCAGACACTGTGGCCTTCCCAGCTCAGCAACTGATTAAAGGAATGACAACACGCACAGCGGTTGCAGGTTTTTTCTTTTCTTTTTCTTTTCTTTTTTTTGGTAGCTAGCATCAGCGGTATTTGACAGAGCAACCCTGCGTCTTCCAGACAGATAAAGGTCCATTTACCAAGCACATCCACACATTGCTTCCACAATAGGATAATGTGTTCAAGTCAACAGTCGGCTTTCAGAAGTCACATTCCTGCTCAAACAAAGCCTGGCTGTTCCCACCATCTCAAACACCATGGTGTCTGCAACTGATGGCAATCAGAGCCTTTCTCCAGCCCGAGTCACGTTCACATAGACCCCAACATTTTGGATCTAAAACAAACTGACTAGCATACCCAATGCTCCATGGGCTGGTAACCATGCACACCTTCAACCCAGGTAACATCAACTCACTTGATGTAAACAATCCCTAAACAGGCAGAGACCTCTGGATGCGGATGAAGGCAGGAAGAAGATAGTGAAATCTTCCATGATTGCCGTGAGTTTGTGCTTCTGTGTATTTGACTTTTGGTGCAGAAAACTCAAGGCAGCATTCTAAGACTTCCTCCTTTTAAAATAAGGTTGTGGGGCCAAGGCAGTGATGGACACAAAACTGCTCAGACTTCCTGAAGTAGGCACAGTGGGAACAGAAAGTGCCACAGCTTGGTTCCTAGGAGCTGTGAGATATTCAATCTTGTCCACAGCCATGCTTCCCACTAGATATCTTATAAAGACACCAGGGAGGAGCCAGGCTCCTAACACAGTGGATCCTGGCTCTGATAATTCTTCACAATCCCGCAGACCCACAGTTCATGCAGCACAGTAAAGGTTCTTACACATTCTCTCAAAGAAGCTGTGTTATTTAACTTCAGTTTCTCATACATCTTTAACCACAGAACCTGACTAACTTATTAGCCCAGAGAAGCTTCAGAAAACTTAGTAGGCAAATGTCAGGCTCAACACAATGAGCTGCCCAGGTCATTCTTCTGTCTATTATAGAAAAACCAATTGTAAAAGTTGGGGGCCAAGCCAGGCAAGGTGGCACACACCTTTAATCCCAGCACTCAGGGAGGTAGACGTAGGTGTATCTGTTAATTTGAGGCCAGCCTGGTCTACAAAGTGAGTCCAGGGTAGCCAAAGCGACACAGAGAAACTCTGTCTGGAGGAAACAACTACAACAAAAAAGCTGGGAGCCAGATGTAAATGCTGTTTTTATTTCCTCAGGTAAGGGGATGAGATGAGAGCTGTACCCAAGCTGTGCAAATACACACTCGGGCTGAGCCCAGAGCGTTTCGTACAGCCTTCATCTACTAGGCCTAGACTTATTGCTGAATAAACTCACTTTTGCTGGATCTCTCTTAACTGTCTTTGGCTGATTCCACTCAGTTTTCTGGCTTGAAATTCCTCTTCACGTTGACTGATTCAAACTGGGTTCTCTTGGTTTCTCACTGAACCACTCTGCTTGGAAAAACTGCCTCTCAATGCCACAGACTGAACTGCACGGGGTGCAAGAACTGAATGGAACTTCATGAACTCAACTGAACCACCCTGAACTCAGCTCCCCTGCATTTACGATGCACTGCTTCTAAGTAGCCTCTCCTTCCTCTGTTTGCCCGAGAGTTGGGTATATCCTATCTCTGACTCAATCTGCCAAATCTTTCTCTGCCACCCTGCCTGCCCCTCAATTAGATGCCACTCTTTCGGATTAAAGATCTGTACAAAAGGCATGTCTGTATTCCAGCCAGAGGGAGCAGAGGTGTGTATTCCAGACAGATTACACATACGTAGGTCTTTGGACGTGATTCCTTGCCAGAGTAGCCATGCTGCAGGACTAAACTTCCTCTACAACCAATGTCTGCCATTACCTTCTATTCCCTCTCAAAAATCGACATGATGATAAAGGCAAACCCCTGAAAACATAACAACCTCTAAAACATATAGATAATCTATGGAAAGCCACAGTGTACCTGCAAGCATTTGTACTTGGGTGTGCATGCACATTCGTGCTTGCATGTGTGTGTTAACATGGATACACACACACACACACTTAGACCCCATCTTATGGCTATGATAGCCCTAATTCCCCTCCCAGATAGCTATTTGACATAATCTCATCATTTACATAAATATTCCTGCCCCACAGTATGGTCCTGAGCTCTGCACCAGAAGCATAAGGTCCTCATTATGGTAGTGGAAGGTGATCTGATCCCACCATTTCTTGGGCTGTTTGCTTCTATTTGTAGTAAATTTCATCAATAGAGTAATAGAGAGCATCTTCCACTTCACTCGTGATGGTATACGGAATGCCAAGTTTTGGTAGACTCAATAAACACTCGCTAGATGGGCTTAAACATGCAAAGCATCTATGGTCTCATTGGCCTTGTTAGAGCAATCAAAGTACCTGGTGAAATGCTCAGAAACACATCTGAGGTGACTTCCCCTTCCAGGAAGATGACAGAGAAAAATTTTTAGCTTACCCATGTTACTGCCTTCCATTTAAAGACCCAGTATTACATGAGACAAGACTAACAGGACAGAGAAGGCAAACTGACTTGGGTCTATGGCAAGGCATGGTAGTTTCTTGGCTGCCTTTTGGTATCACATCCTTTAGAGTAGAGCTGAAAACAACAACAACAACAACAACAACAACCCAGTAATCTGCAGTTGCAATGAGAATTGAGAGAAACACAAGAGAAGTCTGTAGCTGCTATTAGAAGAACTGAGAAGCTAGAGGTGGTGGCACACCCCTTTAATCCAAACACTCAGGAGACACTAGCCAGCCTGGTCTACAGGGTGAGTTCCAGGACTCACAGAGAAATCCTGTCTCACAGAAACAAACAATAACTGGGAAAGAGGCAGCCTAGTAAACAAATAACTTCTGGCAATACACACACAACTATGGACACTACAAAAAAAAAAGCCCATAAAACTACAATTTTATCAAAACAAGGTGAGAGCCATACCAGCTAGGCGATATCAATAATACCTAGTGGAACGCTAAAATCCCCACTCACTTAGAATTAATGGAGAGTCCCTCCATCTCAGGGACCAATGGATACCAAAACAGGGTTGGAGGCCAACAGAATCCAGAAGATCTAGAGTTATATGACATAATACTTGAAATGTTCAGCTTTAATTAAAAACAAAACAAAACAAAACAAAACAAAACAACCTCACTCATCCTAATGTGAACAAGGGAAAAATTTGTAAAAGTAATCAAATGTGAATTTTCAAGGAGACGTGCTTCTATGTATCATAAGAAATATGTCCTATTTGTTTGTTTGATGTGTGTGTGTGTTTGCCTGTGTGAATTTATAGGCACCATATGTATACAAGTGCCCCCTGGAAGCCAGAGGAGGGCATCAAACCCCTTGGAATGGGAGTTACAGGCAGTTTGGAGCCACCATGTGAGAACTGAATTTTGCTCCTCTGTAAGAGCAGATATTGCTCATAACCACTGAACCAACTTTCCAGCCCTAAAAAAAAATGTTTGATATAAATGAAACACTAAAGTTTTCACAAAGAAACAGAATTCAAGAAGGCACCAGAATGGGAATTTGAGAAGTGAAAACTACAACCCAAGTTAAAGACTCAATAAATATGCTCCATAGTGGAATTCAGGACGGAATAACATAAGTTACCCAATTTGAATCTAGAAGAGAAAACACAATGAAAATAAATGAGCAGAGCCTCAGAGATCTAGCATAGATGTCAACAGAAATCAGGAAAATGAGGAAAATGGAGGGTCTGAAAAAGTAACTGAAAAACTAAGTGATGAAAATTTTCTAAATTGAAAAAGACATAAATCTACAGATTCAGAAGCTAAACAAATCAGAAACACAATGAACTGAGAGAAACCCATGCCAAGAAATGTCGCAGATTTCTGAGAACTGAAAGATAAAGTTTAAAAATCTTAAAAACAGTAGGAAGGAAACACACTTTACCTACTTACCTACAAAGAGAAAAATAATTCAAATAACTTCAGGGTTTTCATCAGAGACCAGGAACAAAGCAACACATTAATTTTTTATTACTTTATTTTATTTTGAGGAGCTGTGAGAAAAGAATTGTTAGCTCAGAATACACACCCCAAAATATCCTGTAGAATAAAGCCAGAGGATCAAGAAATTCTGAGATGAAAGAAAACTAAGAGAATTTGTCACAGTTAGTCATAGCCTAAAAAGACAAATTCTCTAAACAACGAATAAAAGAACCTTATAACAGAGACAAAAGGAAGAACAATGGACAGAGTACAGTTATGGGTAAATGTATATCCTCATTAAATTATCCCAATTATATTTGGCACTGGAAGCAGAAACAGTGAAACTGGTGTGGTTCTCAGTGTATTTACAGGAAGTATTTAAGACTATATTCAAAAGGAAGAAAGTAAAGGATTGTAAATGAAGGTGTGGTCTCCAACTTTCTCTTATCCTGGTAAATTGTTGATAGCAATAGACTATGATGCACATAAAATGTCACGTCTAGAAGGATCACTAAAAGTGCTATGCAAAAAGAGGCATTCCAAAACACTATAAATGAATCAAAATAGAATTTTAAAATATGTTCATGTAACCAAGAAGACAAAAAAAAGAAAAAAAAACCAATAACAGAAAATAAAATTAAAATGACAGACTTAACATACCAATAATTACATTAAATGTAAATGATCTAAATACACCTATTAAAAGACAGAGACTGTAGCTTAGTGAAAAGCAGCACAAACTCTACGCTAATGTGAAAGAAGCAGAACATTTTGTGGTTCCCTCCCTTAAATGCTATTGTCACATGCCTTACTTTTTCTTCCATGTGCCTTTGGAAAATGTATGTGATGGTTTCAAACACAACCTAGATGAATGAAATAAGCCCAAAGTGTAGCTGTATTAGAACAGAAAATCTTAATTGATTTGATTGTTGGAGCATCTGTCATCTGTGCTCCAGTCATCCTATCTGAAGACAGTTCAGAGAAAATAAAACTTCATCTTGCATACATTCTGTTTCTGCAGAGTCTTCTATCCTGTTCAGTTGAAGCTAAACATAACCGGTTCCAAAAAGTTATACTTTTTTAGTGTGTATGACTGTGTCAATACTTCACAGAGGTTATTAATGATCCGAATGGAAGGAACTAACATTATCCTCATAGTGTGGAGATAAGACAGTCACTACTTGGAGAAATGATTTGTCCAAGGTCACACATTTCACCTACCCACTCCACTCCTGACTCGTCTAAATCTACGATCTGATCTATTAATTGTTATGACCACTAAACTAGCAGAAAGACTTCTTTCCACCGTGACATGGGACCATGGAGGGGAAAAACACAGAGAAAGACTTTAATTCATCAAATGAATAGTTAGTAACTGAATAGTTATTACAGATTTGTTTTTCAATTCATATTATTTCAGACATAATTAATCAAATAGTCAATCTGTCCATTCATTTCCCAAATGAAACATTTCTAAAGGCCTAAGCTAGAGGAATGAGTTGCAGGGACACTACCTTGTTCCTCCCAGGAGCCCCAGTGTGGGACAGCACTGGGCTCATTTGCCATCACAGCTGATTATTCTACATTTCATCACCTAGTTTCAGGCCTAAGATGTCAAGCAAACAAACCATGGGGGATTCACCTGTGACATCCATTCTCTTGAAGTCCTATTGTTCCATGCAAACTCAACTGTAAGAGATCCAGGTCAACATTTCCCCTTTTAGGGCTTTCACAAGGTAGAGACTTTGATGTCACACCTTGCAAAGAAGGAAGTAAAGGGCAAAATGCTTTGGAAGTGGTGACTAAAACCACTTTGAGATCATGCCAAACCCCAGTGGCATGGACTGGTTTTTCCTCTATGGTCCCTGGAATAAAAAGTGGATTTTTGTAGCTTTCCTCTTCCCTCCTATATTCCCCACCCACCTCTCAGCTCCTGGCAGTGCCAATGTGCACATCCAGGGATAACACTCAAAACTGCCTCCTTCTTCTCTGACAATAAAATAAGGCAAACCATTGGCATTCGAGAGGCACCCCAGTCTCCTGACCCCTGGCAGGATCCCAGGGGATTTGTGGTCCACAGCTAATCAGAGCTCTGGCCATAGCCATTTCCCATGACATAGCTGGAATTCTCCCACTGCCTGCCCTCCTAGCTTCAATTACGCAGCCAGGCTGAAACTATTTGCTGCCCTCCCACCCTGTCCATCACTGTCCTTCCTCAGGCTGAGCCTCCTTACCACCCACTGGACAGACTCCCAAGGCTCTGGATGGGAGAGCAACAAACATCTCTCTGCTTTTATTACTGACCCGCAGCTCACCTCCTGGACTCCTACAACCAGCAGGCCACTTTCAAGCACCCTCCTCTTGAGCAATGATAAACTTGAATGCCAGAGGGATGGAAAGAGAAAGCACTCATTCTGGGCCAGCCACAGTGGTATCAGAGGTGAGGCCAAGTGTGGGATTTTCAGGTGGTGGTGATAAAACACGCATCTTTGCCATTTATAGTTAATCTGCCTAAAAACCAGAAAAAGAAAAGTTCCGTTGCCTTCCTGTAGGGTATTCTTAGCTTATGTGGGAATGGGGAAGACTTGCTGATGACTAGCCAGGTGCAACATACTGGGCTGAAGGTGGATGGACCAGGATGTCTCCTGGGTCATTGCCCAGCTGCTCAAACTTACTAGCTCAGTGATCCCAGGTAAATTACAGACTGTCTCTGGGCTTTGGCCTCTGTGTCTGCACAATGAAGAAAATACAGAAAAAAAAAAGACTACCACATAGGCCTATCATGAGAACTGTGTATATTTGCAAACCAGTCCTTACCACATAGGAGGCTGCTGTATCAGTGCTCAGAAAAGAAGCGCTATAAATGTGATGTTTAGCATAGATATGCAAATGTGATATTCTGTAACTTTTTTGCCACTCGATAGCATTACTCTGCATTCTTTACTGAAGATGCTCCTGACTCCTTGGAAATCTTAGTTTCCCACGGTCAGGCAGTTAGCTGCCGAGGTGCGATTTGATGTCGCTTCGCACCTACTGTTAGCATAGTGGTTCTCAGCCTGGGGCCCCTGACCATGATGGAAAGTGAAAAGAAATTCACGGTCCCCAACTCCACCCAGACCTCCTGACTCAGCCATCCTGGGAATGAATCCAGCAATTTGTTGTAACAAGCCCTCCAAGAGAGCGGGAGGTAGAAGGCTTAAGATGTGTCCTGGTTCAGTATGTTCCCCTAGGAGCAGGAGAAATAAGGTCCCTTCCTTCCTGCCCCAAGGTCATCATGCAAAATGAATATAAGCTGTAGGGCCACAGCAGTTTTGGGTAGATCTGGATAAGCCACACTGTGCTGGATGTCATGGGAACCTCTACTGTGGAGGAGCACATCCCCAAATTGTATAGAAAAAGCCAAGCACGACACAGACTTACCTAAGACACAGACCACCCTGGAAATCCACACAACAAGGTCCAGAGGCTTCAGGTCAAACTAAGCCAGGCCCCGACCTCTACAAGTGAATTTAATGAAGTCACTTAATCTCAACCAGTCTGTCTTCCCTCACCTCCCCAAGTAAGTCAGAGCCATGGCCTTGTAGGTAGAGGCAGGCACAGGGCTCAGTGGCTAGGGTCAGCAAGAACATCTACTACCACGTGATACACGAATCATCTTGTGATAAAGGAGATAGATGGCCCTGAAGAAGGAAGCTACAGAGAATGGCAACAGGACTTCAACACAGCAAAATTTTCAGAGAATGGACAGGAAAAAGGAAAAATAAAATGTTGCTACAGATCATTAGAAAAGAAAATTGTCAGGTATTTCTGGCTGATCCTTAGCAAACTAAATCAACTTTATTTATATGATATCTGCCTTGCACAAAGCCTAGACTTAAACTGGGAAATCCAACAGCCAAGATCTACCCCGATCCCAGATGTAGGCTTCCTGTGCTAGGCTCTGCTCACTGACTCCCTGCCCCCGCTTTCGGGAAGAATAGGTGAGATATAATATATATGTAGTGGGAAAACGGCTGAAAAATATCGACCTTATAATTTTCCCACATTTCCCCCTGGCTCTGGGAGCCCAGAATGTATCAAAGGGCATGCACAGATACTTTGAGCTATCATCCCAGAGTACAATAGCATGAGCCTTTGGCCCAGAGCTGGGAAGAAATGTTTGATATGTTACTTTATCCCTACCTATACAAGGGGTACTAAATAGATCTTAGTCTCCTAAACCATGGAGGGATATGGTCACTTGTCTTGTCTTTCGGTCTTGTCACTTTAAGGCTAGTTTTCCTGTAAGGTTTCTGAGGCTTTTGCCCCATTAATTCTCCTCTGAGCTTTGGCAGAACCAATGCCTGGGAGCTCAGCTGACAGGGAGCAAAAGGGAGAGTGCAAAGGATCATGGGAGATGGCCCTAGACCCATGTCACAGTGAGCCCTGACAGCCCCAAGCCCACCCGTGTCCCGGTGATTTATGGGCTGGAAAGATTTTTAGCAAATCAAGATGCTTGGGATGTTCTCTTTCAAAGCAGGGGGAAGCAACCCCAGACATCAAAACGGAACACATATTTGTGAGTCTAGCCTATTGTTTTAGAATTTCTGTGGAAGGCCTCTAAATGCCATCCTCAGACTCCCCACTGAGACTGTAACTGTACCACATAAGTGTAAGGCAGAAGAAGAGGAAGCTGGGATAGGAAACAGTTTCTTTGAATTCAAATCCCTTAAAGCAAGATTTCCTTTCAAGCTCAAGAAGGAGGGCCTGGCAAGGGACCACGGCATCTTTAGCAGCAGGAGCAGCAGTATCCTTGGTCTCATTTTTGCCTAATTGTCTGAGGTGCCAACTTCCCTCAAGGCCCTGGGGTACACTCCTACTCAGCCCCAAAGTACACACCACTGAGATGGCCTTGGCTTCTTCCCATTCTCTCTGAGCTGATCCGTCACCCATATGACTCAGCCTTGTTCTGGGCTGTCCCCAGACAGAGCCCTTCCCTGCTGGAATGTGGCTATTGTTTTAGGGGTCCATGCTGCCTTCATCTCCAGCAAGCCTGTGTCAGGAAGAGCAGATCCTGGCTCAGCGGCTAGCTCCCCACCTCAGTTAAACTACAAACCAGCTGCAGGCTCTGTCTCCAGTATTCCCACGCATGGCCACCCTTTTGATATGGCACCCAAAGGCTTGAAGTGGGGAGAAATAAAGATTAAGGTTCACTGTGCATGCCACAGCAGATACTGTACCATGATCTCCAAGGCCCAACCCAGCAAGCCGCCTGCTGGGCTACATTGGTCTGGCTGCAGTCCTAGCTACACTCACTTCTGCTGTCTTCCAAACAGGTATGATCAAGCCCTTCCTTTTGGACTCTGTAAGGATTAAGGAAGGTGATACATATCTGTAAAGCAGAGAGTGGATTAGTGTGCTGGGCAAGGAACAGCCTTTCAGAAAATGCCTGACCCCTTGGCCTTTCCAAGGGGAGCTGCTAGCTCGGAGGAAAGCCTTGCCCATTCCACAGGGCTGTTGGAAGCAACAAACTATGCTGAATACCAAAGTTTCCAAACCCTCTGAGGGCTTCCTCACGCTGGTATATAGCTCAGTGGGCATTTGCCTAGAATGAGCAAAGCCCTGGATTCTATTCTCAGGACTGCAAGGTAAAAGAGAGTGAAGGGTGGACAGAGGGAGAGAAGGAGGAAGGGGAAAAAGGTGACTTTTCAGCAAACAGAATGTGACCGAAACTTCATTATTCACTCTGCTAAATCTAAAGACACCTGGCATTTTTTAAGAACATACTCTGCATCTGGCTTTATCCTATACACTTTTAATTTATTTCAATCACACTTCATCTATACAATAACTCCATTACTTCACTGATTCGTTGATTTACTCATTCACTCATCTTTTCACGCTTACTGCCCTTTCCTTGTCTGCCCACGTGGTTACATGGTTCCTTTCCTCCCTCAGCTTCCCCAAGCCATTGCTCAGAGCCATCAGCTCGTGAGGCCTTCCTTAACTACTTCATCTAAAACCACCCTCCGCTCCTACCCAACCCTCCTTCTGTGCATGATAGTCCTGCAGAGTACCGGCATCCATGCAGAGTCTAGCTTCCTCATCACTCACTGTTTCTCAGGACTATCCGCCTCCAGGTTAAGACTCTCACAAGACAGGTGCTTTGCTCTGATTCGCTCCCGTCCATGTCCTGAGCAGTGCCTGGAGAGACAGGTGTTGACTGAAGAACACCCCTCTTCTGGCAGCTGCCACCCTGGCCTTATCAAATTTGTTCCTAAGTTCTGGTTTATTCAATCACTACCAAAATCCCCAAAAAGTAAAAAAAAAAAAAAAAAAAAGAGGTAAGTCTTCCTCTTCTAGAAGGTTTCTGTGTGTTCCATGTCCTGTAGAGAATCTGGAACATTCATTTTTCCCAAGAGCCTTTCCCCACAACCCCACATTAAGAAGACAGTTATTGGTCAGCATGGCCTGAGACTTGCTTGGTTCCAAGGCTATGCTGAAATACGCTACAGGTATTATCCCTGTAATCCCATGCCGTTTGTCCTAGCTGGCTATCAGTATGCCCACTGCACAGATGAAAAGAACATGGCCTCGAAGGCTGAATAATCTGCCCAAGAAGCAGAGAACTCAAACCCAGGCAAGCTGACTTCCGGGATGCTGTCCTGTTGCCCCTCTCCTGTGGATCTGTGGCTGTCCACTTAGAGATAAATAAGCCAAGAAAGAGAAGGGGCAGAGGGTAGTGAATGCTGGGAAGTGGCCTGGCCCAGAGCCTCGCTCAACCCACCTGGAGCTCTACTTCCTGGTCTCACACCCTGGAGACTGAGCTTCAGTGTTATAGTCTGGGTTTGGGGAACAGAGACCAGCGAGAGGACAGTTTCCCATAGGCATTCTCCATCTTCTCAAGCACAGAGCCTTTGCCCCCATTCCTGGAACCCAATCCCTCATGACTTCCTGGGCCTCTCTTCCCAAGCCTAGGTCACCCCTTAGACAATTCTGGCCTAAAGAGAAGTCTACAGGGAAAGCAGCTCGATGCCTTTGGAAACCATAACCAAGCTCTCATTTCCAAACCTGCATGCTGAAATCACTATTAATAAGGTGAAAAATAACTTCTTAGAAAAGAATAAATATTAGCCAGCCTTGCTTTCTATTGTTTCAAGGCAGCAGAGTACCAGCACGCAGGGGCTGCTCAATAATTTGGTTTTAAATTTCTTTGCCTTGGAGACTTCTGCCAGGGGAAACCGCTCTCCACCAGCCAGTCGATAAAAATAGCAAACGTTTATTTTTGCCCCGTGTTAATTAACTGCTGGGGGGGGGTATGAGCTCTATACTACACAGCTGCACAAGGCAGGTGCTAGGGTCCCAACCTGGCCACTTTGAGCCTTGACCAACATCTGAGAGGCTCTGTTTTCTGTGTTGGTCAGGGCTCAAAGTGGCCAGGTTGCGATTCAAACCCAGACCTGCTTTTCATAATTGCTATGAATTTGAATGTCTTACCCTGAAGTGCTAGAAATGTGCTCCTAAAAATAAAGGCCTCAGGTGCCGCAAAGTGACCAAGAAGAGAGCACATGGGCAGGGAGAATGATGGGAAGGTTGTCTTGTGAGTGATGACAAGATGTAGCTCTTGTGATGCCACCATTGTGGTGCTGGGTGGGACAAGAAACTTGAATTTTTCCACCAACTCCAGTTTTAAATATAGTCAGTTAATTTCTGTAAAATTTCACCAAAAATTAGGAAGGTCAAATGCAATACCTCTGTAAGCATGGTTTCACCTTAGGACTGACCCATATAATCTCTTCCTTTAGGGCAGGGACTGGCTTAGTGGCTCAAAATCTCTGCCCTGAAAGCAAGGGGACTAGAGTTTAAATCCCCAGAACCTGAGCGAATACCAGGTGAGCACGGAGGCCTGCCTAAAATCCCAGCCTTAGAAAGAAGAGATCAAGGATTCCCAGAGCAACCTGGCTAGTGAGCCTGGCTGTGTCAGTGAGCTCTGGGCTTCACTCAGGGACACTGTCGTACAGAATAAGGTATAAGAGAGATGGAAGACTCCTTATCAACCTCAGCACCTCCCCACAGTATACACACACAGATACACACATGTACACACACACACACACACACGCACGCGCGCGTGCGCGCGCGAGCACACACATGCGTGCGTGAACATTTGCAGAGACATATACCTGTGCACACATGTGCATCCACACATACACAAACACGCAAACGCACACGTCTGTGCACCACAGACACGTGCACTTGAAAGATGAAAAACAAATAAATAAATGGGCAAAGATGAAACAGAGTGAAAAAAACAAGCACAACAACAAAATCCACGAGTGATTTCCTCTAAACCCTTCCCTTTACCCAGTCAGGCAGCTCCTTGAAACAGGCTGGTAAATTAACTGGCTCCTCTGTACCAAACCTGCCCAGCAGACAGCATGATTATGCACTGTGCTGTTGGAAGAAGAATGCAGCAACACAGGAAACGTCTTGTTTAGTAACACCAAAGCTGACTGGTAGTGTGCTGAAATGATGCCAAAAATACCAAGAAGGTGTGGCTGATGCGGTTCTGATGACCGCACTGAAGAATTCCACTGACAGATGGATGTAAGAATCTCTGTCAAGTGAGGTGGCCACAGTGTGGCCCTTCTCTGAGTGGGAGGTTTGGAGCCCTGAGAGTTGTGTAAGTGCAGCTAACATTTGCTGAGAGGCAGGCACTACGCCAAGAGCTTTGTAAGGATTACTGCATTTCAGGTTGCAGTAACCCTATCACAGGCAAGCCTCGCTCTTTCAAATCCACACAGCACTGTTTCTCAGCCTGGCTAGGTCTCTCTCTCTCAAGGGGAGGTTGGGCATCCTGGGTAGGGAGGGTGGTCCAAGCAAGAGCATGGTGTGGCATGGACAAAGCAGATGAGTGTATGTCTAGGGGGAGGGAAGGGACCAGGCAAGTGTGTGTCACGGCTTGTTCACCTGCTTATGTACTTGCACAGGAGTCCAGAGGTGGCAGGAGCCCAGGCTGAAGGTTCAGGAGAGGAGAGTTGAACTGGTAGAATTCAATTCCCCCTAAAACATGTGTGATGCCAATAGGTCTGCTCTACTCACTTATGCTTGGGCATTCTCTGCCCGCTGTCTGTTCCACAACCGTGGCTCCAGGACAGTGGCTGGGGTTTCGTTTGAGCATCCCACAGACACACAGCTCAGCGCAGTACAAAGAGGAGTGACGGCACTGATGGAAAAGCCCAGGCTTGCCATCGTTGTTGGCAAGAAAGGAGAGGACGAAATGGGGCTTGTCAAGTTCTTACAAGCCAAGTCAGTCAACAGGCAACTGCGGTTAGCCACGTGGCTGTGGGTGGTTTTATTTGTTTGTTTGTTTGCCATGATTTTCACCATACTCTCCTGTCCTCTTAAGCTTTCATCTCAGAAACTGAAAAAAAAAAAAAAAAAAGTGTATTTGCTGCATCTATAGCTGCTGCAGAGACAAAGGTAGCTAATTTGCATGGGCTCGTGGACCCACCAGCTTGCTCATATCCATGTTTGTTCAGAGAATCCTTTTTGCTTCCCTCTTGCCTAAGCCTAGAGAAGTATTTGTAACGGTGCAAGAGCCAGGGTCTACCTTCTGGCTCAGCCACAGAAGAACTCATAAGAAAGCGACAATGGACCACATCCTCACTCCAGCCAACTGCACCACACAGGCTGTGAAGGCCATGAATAAGCTCTCTATCATCCAGGCCTTCTCTCTGTGTCTGCCTTGTTGCGTGACAAGTCCTTCTGATGTTTCCCATCATGATAACATACTCTTGGGCCCGCTCCACCCTCCACCCCAGAGCAAGTGTGCTTGTCTCCTCTGACTTGGCTGCTCACAGGCCCCCTTTCAGCAGCTATCCTACAGGGAGGCCAAGCGCAGATCAGTTCTCCCCTGCTGCCAAAGCCTGATCTCTTGTTTTCCCAGGGAAGCAGAAGATTCTGCCGAAATAAGATAGACTTCAGAGCTAGGCAGGTAAGAAATGAACCCCAGTTCTGATTGAGTAAGCTTGAGCAAAATCCTTCACCTTTCAGGGCATCCGTTTTCTTCTCTGTCAAATAGATTCATGGTACCCATCAGGTAGGTGGTTGAGAGATTCCAAAATGAAAAGATACTAAAGTGATAAGATAGAGGTATAACTAGTCTAGATCCCTTCCAAGTTTTTTGTTGAGGGATTGAATGTTCTGGAAAAAGAGATAGCCAGAAGAGAGAGAGAGATCCATATTAATCCCTCCATCTGGATAGCAAAGAGCTACCAAGGGCTTACTGATAGAGTAAGGTCCAGCAACTCTCTCATGAAGGTTAGACTGTAACTATTTGCAGTCTCAGGGGCTATACAGTTTCTGACAGAACTGCACCACGTCTCACAGATAGGCCACTGCAAATATGTAAATGACAGACATAGTCTTGTTCCAATAAAACTTTATTTCCGACCGCAGGTGGCAGGGTGCTAGATAGGCCTGTGGGCTGTATTCCCTCACTTTTAGTACGGGTTCGGAACTGGTGTAGGGCATGCCCCTTTAGCAAACCTCCTGTCTCCACACACTATCATAGAAACCCACCCTGGTAAGTGGGGGAGCCTGTTCACACCAACAGAATTCCCCTCTGCCTCTGAAGAACCTGAGGATCTGATTTATAGGTGAGACGATTTGTCTCACATAATTCTGTCAGTAATTACACTGACTTCCACTAGCAGCTATGAGGTAAATGATTTGACCCTTTCCTCTGAGTAATATTCCCCCCCAACTGGAATAAATGGAGGGTGTCTTTCTTGCTCATAAGCTAAGTGTATTATTTGCCTCATCACACAAGGCATGTGCAGAAGCTCCCAGTTATTAGTCTATCACTGAGGCAATCAGACCGCCAGGAGCCAGAAGTAATTTACAACAGGGAAGTAAACAGGGCCCCAGATAAATAAATAAGAGGCCTGGGCTGGTCTGGGGCCTGAAGAGATTAAGTAATGAGAGTATCTATGGAGAGATTTAGTGCTAATCGAGCTAGGACCAAAGCAGCTTCCCATGGAGGAATCAAATTATATCACTGGAAAGAGATCTTATTGAAGTCCCTCACGCTGAGTAGGGAAATCAGCACTTCTTGGGGAGGGAGGGCTGCCATCATTAACATAGCAATTTGGGACTCCACACTGAGGCCTGGCTAATTAACTGCAGGTAAGTGGGTTATATATGGCAGGTGAGCGAGGCACACCAGCAAGCCTGTCCACCAGGAAAACCTGGTCAGTTCCTCAGCAGTCATAGGCTGGGGACTCTTTCTTAAATGCACAGATTCCTTAAAAAGTAGAAGCAACCAGATAGTATAGAATGGGGATGCTTCTGGCTGAGACTCAATTAGCTATGTAACACCTGAGATTCCTGGATCTAGAAGGGTCTTAGCTCTGAGAAATGGTGTCCTCTCCCTCCTACCTTAAGAAGACCTCTCCTTCTCTCCCTATCATGGGTAGTGCCACCATGTCTTTAGATGGCTCCATCATTCTCCCAACATAAAGATGGATACTTTGGGGAGTTGGTCTCGATTTCCGTCTTCCTGATTGCCTAACTTGAAGACTGTCTCCTTGGACTGGTTCTCCAGGGAGGTTTATTCCTTCAGTTTCCTGTCTCAGGTTCCTGATGACGTTACCAACATGTTTTCATAGAATCATAGAGAAGCCTTTTGTAGATAAGAATGATGAATCCATTGGTTTCTCCAACAAATCTCTTCTGCATTCTCACATAATTAGGTAATTCATTTTTTTAAATTTTATTTTTCTTTTTAGTTACATTTTGTTAACTCTGTGTCCCAGCTGTATCCTGCTCCCTCATTCCCTCCCCAACCCCGCACTCCTTCCCTGGTCTCCTCCCTGCCCCTTTCCAAGTCTACTGATAGGGGAGGACCTCCTCCCCTTTCATTTGACCCTGTTTTATCAGGTACCTTCAGGGCTGGCTGCAAAGTCCTCCTCTGTAGCCTAACAGACTGCTCCTCCCCTGGGGGGGGGGTCAAACAGCCTGCCCTTGAGATCCTGTTAGGAATAGTCCGTGTTCCCCTTACTTTGGAAAACTACTTTGTTACTGAGCTACCACAGGCCACATCCGAGCCGAAGTTCTAGGTTATATCCATAGATGGTCCTTGGTTGAGTGTCAGTCTCAGAAAAGACCCTGTGCCCGGATATATTTGGTCCTTGTAGAGCTCCTATCCTTTCCATATCATACTAACTTCCCTTCTTTCATATGATTCCCTGCACTCTGCCAAGGGTTTGGTTATGAGTCTTAGTGTCTGCTTTGAAACACTGCTAGGTAGAGTCTTTCAGATTCCTTTTGTGGTAGACTCCTGTCATACGTTCAATGCACATCTCATTTGTCTTTCTAAAAGGTGATTCATAAAGATCACAAATATTTTGTCTCACAAATATGGTAGCCAAGAAGTACAAGAACCAGGTACTGGTAGACTTAGTGCATATATATTTCTTTTCTTAAAAGGCAGTTGCTACCCTAGCCAGCCCAGTCTAGGCAATTGTCAATCCTCCACTCTTCTAAGCTAGCATTCCTCTTCCATGGTTTCCCCATTACTTGCTGAGAAATCGTGGCTATGGTAGGCAAGTGCATTGGCGTTGTGCCTGCCGCTCAGGACCAGAAATCTGAGGGCTGGAGACGTACTGCTGCATGACTCAGTTTTAACAAGAACAAAATGGGAACAATGGTCTAAAGTTAAAGAAGGTACCATTCAGGTCTGGCATTCCATGAAGATGATTCTGTGTGGAACTGGGGAAGAGACAAGGTCATGCAGAGCTTAACACCCAACTGAGCACCATGTATGATCAGAAGTTCTTCCATTTGCCTTGAGAAGATCCCTCAAAAGAAAAAATCAAGCTTGACACATCCCCCCTCTCAAAAAGACTGCTCTTTTTCTGGGTCTGTCTCTTTCTTTAGTACACACATTTCATGTTTTATTATCCTTCCTTTTTCTGTTCCCTCCCTCTTTCCATCCTGCCCTCTCTGCCTTCCTTTCTCTTTGCCTTCCTCCAAACTTTCTCCCTTTGTTTCCCTGATTCTTTTAATAATCTCAGCCTCAATGGACAGTCATCTTCCCCTTCCTCATGACATGGAATCAAAGATGGCAATGACATCAGGTTATTCAGAGCAGCAGCACCTCCCACTGATAGTTGATAAAGAAGAGCATCCCAGAAGCCCACATTCTGCAGTGTAGGGCAATGTTGAATGGTGGTGGGTTTCCTGAAAGGAGAAATGGCAGACCAGGATAGAGCTGATTGGGCAGAAGGGCAACAAATTATAGGGTAGTGATTCTGTTTCTACAGCACCACTGCAGAGTCTCAGAGAGAGCTGGTTTGGAAAACATTAATATTTTGATGTCCCGGAGTGGTTCCGGTTCAATTGTTTTAGAAGATATGGTTCATTTCAGCTTTGGACTTATTCACCAGATGTCTTTCAAACAACCTCTGGTTTAGATCCCAGATAAAGAGCAAAGTAATTTGAAGGTTTAGGCCAGTGTTCTGTAAATTAGTATGATCTAGCCCTGTCTCCTTTTTTCCTTTTTCTTCTTCTTCTTTTTTCCCCCCTCAGAATAGAGTTTGGTTTTTAGTTTGAATGTCCCTTGGTCTTTTTTTTAAGCCTTCACTGAGCTGAAGCCTCCAATAAGTAGACAATCCCTTTCAATGCATATTAGAAGTCAAAAATCAATGAGGCCTGGAGATGAATCCAACAGTTTATCTTTTCATTTCATTTTATCAGAGAATATTATTCCCAGACCTTTGAAATAATCATGAAAACCAGCCTTACTCTCCTTGGCTCTCAATGTTGGGTACTGGCTCACATCTACCAGACGGGGAACCTACCAGGGCTATTGCTCTCTGCAGGGGAGACCGACTATCCAAGTATGAAATCCTGCCCACTGTTACTTTATCCTCCCCTGATGTGTGTGCTTGCAAGCATGGAAGACATGGCTCTGTGTATGTGTGAGCATGCAGTAGACACACACAGTAGGCATGCTCTTAGTGAGTCATCTGGGGCTTCTGAGAGCAAGGAAGAGAGAGCTCTGATTAGCACCAGAAAGCATCTTTCGCCGACCACACAATGAGAAGAAAAAAGTCAGCTTTGAAGAGACTTGGGTTTTTCTTCTCGTTATCTCATTTCTAGGATTTTCATCCGATTCCCACCATGTGTTCAATGCCAGGGTGGATAAGGAAGAGTTATCAAGACAGACAGCATCCCTGCTCCCAAGATGCTTACATGCCATTACAGGTGACAGAGCAGAAAGTAAACAAGCAATCAAACAAATGAGCCAGAGAATTCAGGTAGCAGTGAGTGCTATCAGGAAAACAAAACAGGGTCAACTTACAGACTATACCTAGTAAGGAAGAGGATTCACACCACCACCACCACCACCACCACCACCACCACCACACACAGGAGGACCAGAAGGGATTTCTTAGGAAGTAAAGTTGGAGCCAGGACTTAAATTTCAAGGACTGGGCCCTACTGATATCTGGAATCTGCATGTTCCAAGAAGACAGAACAGACTGCCAAGAGGCGATCAGAGCCATCCTAAAAACAGGAGGAAGATTTATGAGACAACAGTGAGGTGGGATGTGGCTGGTGGTGCTACCAGAAAGAGGGGCAGGGGCTAGAAGTTAGGGAATTGAAGTTGGCAGAACCAGTCAAAGTCACTTGAAGGTGGCTCCTGTTGGATGTATGAAATGACAAAGGAGAAGAAACAGGCTGACTGCTGAGGAGGCCCTTGTTAGCATTTCCTGTAGAAAGGGCAAGGCTGTTCCTGGGATGATGGTCCTGAGACAGAAGGTGGTGGACCAATTGGGAATCCATGGTGAAGGCAGAGCTGACAGTCTCTCTGACCTTACCCTCCGTGCCAGTGCCTGTTCACAAGGGAAAAGGAGTCACGTGCTTCCAGGGAAGCCCTGTCTCTGTCTGCTGCTTTCCGGTCTCATTAGACCTAATGATCTCCCATCCTTCACTCTCATTTCAATAAGGGAAGTGCCTTGCAAAGGGAAGAGGGTCTGCAGAGAGCACCATTAGTAATGAAAGCCATAATGACTATTTCCTAAGATAATTTTGTTCAGTATTTGTGCCCTAAGGATCTGGTGGCTGGCGATGCTCTGTCCTGAGTTCTAAAATAGAATGGAAGTCCCTGAAGGTCTTAGATAGAAGCCTGACCCATGCAAGTCCCTTGTAGGGAAAAAAAAAAGAGTGAGGACCTCCAGAGACTAGAAAACACTCGCAGTAAAACAACTCTCTGTCCGACATAGATCCAACATCACAACATCCATGCACCATAAACACCAATAATAAGCCAAGGAGGCAAAGAGGGCTCCTCCACCACCTGGCTGTTGCCTTCACAACCCCGGCATTTCAGCACCCAGCACAGCATTGCTCAGTAATTGGAGCTGCCTTACCAGGGCCCTTACTAAAGTGAAACTACATCTATATATTTTGGTCAGAGCCTAGAAAGGAATATCATTTATCTCCCTGCAGTTCTCCAACAGGGACAAGGACTTTTGTTTTCTGTCTGGATCTGGTATAATATGACCCACGCCTGTAAATGACATGGGTATGACATGTACATGGGCATAGTGTGGTCTGATGTGTATAACATGTGCTCTAGGATGTATATAGGTATGTGGTATGCTCTGTGCATGTGGTTAAGTTCTGTGTATGTTATTCCATGTGAATGGGCATGCCATGATACACATGTGTGTGAGCATGTTGTGATGAGGGGTGTGTGTGTGGTACGGTATGTAGTGAGGTTTGCTAGGTATGTGATATAGCACAACAATGTGCGTGGTATGGTATGACTATATGTGCCGTGAGATATGACATGTATGTGAATGTGGATGGTATGGTGTGATATGTATACACATGACGCTATATGATATGTGTATATTCCTTGCATGCATTAATTTTTACAGTTTTTTTTCTTTCATTTAATTGTGTGTGAATGTTTTGCCTGCATGTACGTGTGTATACCATGTGTATGCAGGAGACAGATGAAGGTGCTGGATCCCCTGGACCTGGACTTAGAGATGGTTAGGAGCTGCTCTGTGGGTGCTGGGAACTGAACTCAGGTCCTCTGAAAGAGCAGCCAGTGCTCTTAACCACTGAGCCATCTCGGGCCCCGACCATGCATTTTAAAAAAGGAGTAGGCAGCATAGAGAATAATAACATGATTACTGCATAATTAAAAAAAGTAAAACTTGTGGTCTAGTATTTCCATATCAATTACACAGGTCCTCAGTTTTAAATACTTACTGAAGTGAGATTTCTCTGGACACTTTGATCCACAGCATGGTGTCTCTCCTGCACTTAACTGAGATGAGGAGGACCAGTTCTAAGTCACTTCCTAGAAATCAAATTTTTCTCATAGTGGCTATATAATCTTCTGAAAGCTGAGGTGTTCCCTTGCTCAGGGGAATGCTGATGTGATTTCATGTCTATTTCAATCAAAAGCTGACTTTCCAAGTAATCATTCAAGTCCAGAGCTCTACACAGCACAAGTAGAAGCCAAATCATTGGTTCCCTGGCAGGATGTCCTACCTTGCCAACCAGGGGGAGAGTTCTTGTCTACACAACAGGTAGTGCCAATCAAGGGAAGCCATGATTCCAAGCAGACGTCATCACCATACACAAGGTAAGGAAGAGTTACAGAGCAATGATGGAATAACAACACACCATGAACTAAACATTAAAACATTATTCTAAACCAAAATCACAGGTCCTGAACATAGAACCCAAGCAAAGAATGTAAAATTTACTTAAGTGTCTCCATTTCTGTTTGGTTTGGACAGTGCTGTGCTATCATAGTTTTGCTGTTGTTAATACTATGTCAACACTTTCATTCCATGCCTTAATCTCTGAGACTTGTAAATGAACTGTAAACCTTACAGATGGATGTTAATGTTCAAACTTAGGACCATGAGCCCCTAGGAAAGCCAGGAGAAAGGTAAGTTACAGTGGTGTGTGTGTGTGTGTGTGTGTGTGTGTGTGTGTGTGTGTGGGTGTAGTTTAAAATTATGCTAGAATCTGGCACATCAAATTAGTATTCTATTTGTTCCTGAGGGAGATCCCCAAACATCAGTTGAAAATGAGAGATGAGCAGGCTCTTTAGAAATGTTTGTATTGGTGCTGAATGTAGTTTGAGAACATTATTTCAATATTACTGGATATGGATACATCTGCATCATTCAGATAACACAAGAATACGCGTTTGGGCTCTGCCCACCTGCAAAGGCTATATTTCTATGTAGAAGGCAGTAGCGTCCTAATGATTAATTCCCTAGACAGTGTCTACCTCTTATGGAACATGAGGATGTCGTGGTGTGTGTGAAAGCTGGCTCTGGATTCTCATTTGTAACCAATACTACACTCTTTATCTGCGCATTCTTGGGAATGGCCACAAATCCCTGCCTAAGCTGGCCAACTCCACCACATGCCACGGGGTGCCGAGCAGCTCTGGTATTGTGCAGCAAGAGCTCTGCTGTCAGGATTCCAACTCTGAAGGTGGGTCTCAGCCAACAAAGTCTGAGAAGGAGCCAGGTGGCAAGAAGCCCAAACTCACACCCTCTGGGCTGCTTAGACAGTTCTGGGTTCTAAACTCAGCACAGGGGAGCAAAACACACACACACACACACACACACATGCACACACATCCAGTAGGTATCTAGAACATTCTATTTGCCCTGGTCACATAGTATTGTTCCCGGAGACTGGGCAGAAATGTCAGCTGGCAATCCTGAGTACAGCTTGGTATCTGTTTTGTGTTTTTTTTTTTTTTTTTTCCATTTTCCCCAACTGACTTATTTACATACACAGCAAAGAGAATGTATTGGGTTACAGAGGCTTTCCCCTGTGTGAGCCAGGAAGCGAGTAGCTCTTACCATCAGCTGTTCAGCATCACCAGTTAAGATGCAGGGTCTTTTTCGAAGCCCTCACGCAGGTAACAGCCTGCCCCACAGTTTTACTTTTTCTGCAGTGATTCAGCAGCTCCCCAGGGTTCACTGTCAAAGGGGCCACCTCTGGTCAGTGCTGTTTGACAAAGGTTTGACTTTGGCTTTCCTGTAGGATGACTTCTCTCACAGAGCCCATGGCATGATTTCAGAGTGGCAAGCACATCCTCAGAAAACCATTTTGGAACCCCCACCAAGTAAACGAACAAAACCCCTTACCTTCCAACCAAAGAAAATACTAAATCCACGAAATCACTTAAGCTACCCTTCCAAGGCAAAGGAGACTTGAAATGTTTTATGCAGCAACCTATAAGAAACTCATTTTGTGGGATGTTTCACATTCCAACCCATGGTTTATTCCCCCATATATCCCCGCCAGTAATATCAACCAGATGTGGCAAAGAAGTCTGTGCAGAATTGTAAAAATTACAAGCATATTCTGCAATTCCAAAGCACTGTAAACTCACAGTTCGCTTTTCTTTGCCTCATAGAAAAAAAAAATCCAAAACAATTTCCAAGTTGCCAGAAGGCTCTCTTCCTTGATCACTTTAGAGAGCTTCTTCTGCTCGCCCGAAGGGCTAAAAGAATTAAAAATGTAAAACCCAACTTCTGCTTCTGACAAACTGTAGGGCATCTAGAAAGACCTACTTGTTAGCATTAAGTCTCTAAATTTTTCTCTTTTAATATTTCAAGCCTTAACGTCTGAAATTTCTGACACAAGCATGTGTTCACATATGCTTACATAAGTGAGTGTACAAACTCCAAGTACTGAGTCATAAACATGTGATTTTTCTCTGTCTTTCTCAGTCCCCAAACCCTTTAAAGTGTGTCCCAACATGGGAGGTACATGATGGGGAGGAGAAATAAAGGCAAGAATTTGTGAGTTAGCACAGCCTGGGTTTACTCCTTGCGATTAGATGTTTAAGCTTCAGTTTCAACTTTCGTGTTATGGGCATAACAACGGGGCCATGGCAGGATCCTCATGAGACAGTGTAACGTGCACATGGTATGTAGCGAAAAGGAGGTACTCAACAGGCTTCTTTTCTCCTGCAACAGCAGTAAAATAACAGAGGTTATCCTTGATCGGTGTTTCCTGAGGTATGCCCGCAGGTAACACACTCAACATTGCCTAGCATGCCTATTCACAAAGTCAAATGGCCAGGTCCTTCCACATCTATCAAGCCAACCATCCTGGGTGCACAGTCCAGAAGTCAGCACTGAAGGGGGCCTTTTCTGTTTGCTAAGAACTGCAGCCTACCCTTGCTATGCAGAATATACGTTTCTGGGCTAGCAGCCATCACCTGGCACATTGTTTGAAATTCCGATTCACAGGTGCCATTTCAGACGCATGGGGCCAGAAGAGTCTAACTTTTAACAAAATCTCCAGGAGCTTAGATGCTCAAGAAGTGTCAGTCTAGACCAGAGGTTCTCAACCTGTGGGTCATGACCCCTTTAGGAGGCCTCAAACAGCCCTTTCACAGGGGTTACATATCAGATGTTTACACTGCAGTTCATAGCAGTAACAAAACTACAGTTATAAAGTAGCAACGAAAATAATTTTATGGTTGGGTGTTACCACATGAGGAACTGTATTAAAGAGTCTCAGCATTAGGCAAGCTGAGACCCACGGGTCTAGACAATGTTTCTTCCTGGTTCTAATACCATGTGTTATAGACGTTTACAGGACAATGAAAACATTAGCCTGCTAGGCAACTCCGCGGTGAAGTCCAAAGGTTTCTACGTTCAGCTGAGCAAGTCTTTGATGGGGAAAGGGACATTGCATTTTCCATGGCTACTCTTCTGGGTCTAGCTTAATGTAGTACAGAGATCAAGAACAAGAAAGACAGAGACAGAGGCAAAGATGGGGTAGAAGAAGGGTCACTGCTTACAAAATAAAAACTTCAGGAGTGATGTGGTACCCAGTGTCATTCATAACCTATCCACACACAGACTGAAGGAAAACACGTCTTCATGTGTCCAGACATTTCACAAACCAAAGAGAAGACCCTGTTTCCTATATTGTGGAACTTGGGGGTCAGTTCAGGAGGGGGGTTAAGCAGTTATGGAGCTTCTGTGTCCATGATCCTTGAGGTCTGCTTGGCCATGCCCTTGAAGACCATGGCCTTGCAACAGCAACACCCCCCCCCATGCAAAAGACTCTACTCCACCCAGTCCTCTCTAGATATGACACTGGATCCCAGAGAAACAATACAGCATTCAAGGACCACCCAGGGCTCTGCATTCATGGCTCCAGACAGGCGCAGATGCCTGCAGCCTCCCCATCACCACCACCATCCTGACTGGTTGGCTTCATCATACTGTCATCTTACCACATCAGATAGAAACCCTGTTGGGAAGCCAGCTAGATGGCTCTTGTTTTCTTCGCTGGGTTTTCACTTTTACAGCGCTGTTTCACATCACTGCCGAGTTTTATAGAGACACATAATGCATGTAGCTATGTGTTAAAGTTGAATGAGAAATTGGAAGAACAAGGCGGTTGCAGAGGGTGCCTTGAGATGCAGATGGTACTGCCGAGGAGCAAGGCTACAGTCAGTCAGTGTGGCAGGGTTCAGGTGGAGCCTCTGAATGATTCAGGAGTCAGCACTCAACAAGCCACCCCCAGGCAGCCAGAACTTCCGTTACTAGCCTCTCCGAACCACAGTCCAGACAGTCTGGTTAGGAGTCTGAGCTCTGAAATCAAGGAAGCCTGGGTTTGAATTCTGGACTTACTAGCTACTGGCACTATGACATGAGAAGCTGTTGAGATCTTTAGGATTCTATTTCTCTACCTCTAAAATGTATCACTGAGACAGAGTTACTCTGTGCAAAAGAGCTCTGGCTGCCCTGGAACTTGCTCTGCAGATCAGGCTGGCCTCAAACTCTCAAAGATCTGACTTAGCTCTGCCTCCTGAGTGCTGGGATTAAAGGCATGCATCACCACGTCCAGCCTATCTACGTCTTAAAGCTGAGATTTATACAGAACAGCTAACCTACTACTATGCAAAACTCCCTTCATACCACAGTCTCTCTGACCTGTGTCGCTGTCTCCTGAGCTCACATGTTAAATGAAGCTCCAAGGCCCAGAACCTTAAAGTGCAGCTGAATGTGGACAATGGATCTTTATGAAAATGGAGCCGTTCGGGTAGATTCTGTACTCAGTATGACTCATTGCCTCATAAAGATGAGGGAGGGCATCACGCATGTGCAGAGGGGAAGGTGTGTGGAGACAGCCACCTGTAAACAAAGACACCACCCTCAGAAGAAACCCATCTGACCACCTCCTTGAGTCTGGACTACAGACTACGGAACTGAGAGACTTACTGTCTATAGCTTAAACCACTTAGTCGCTGGTACTTGCTACCTCAAGAGACTGGGCAGCAACTGTGAAGCTCCTGGAAATGGAAGCCTCACGGCCTTTCTCTCAGACAGCAATGCCACTCTGCCACAGGGGCAGTCCAAGGACTCAGGGGTTTGCTCGCAGGCCACTTTTGTATTGTTTATTAGCTGCCTCTGGATTAACTTCCCAGGCCTCTTGCAATTCCATTGCTTCAAAGGAGCGAGTGACACTGGGTTTAACCTCAGAGGCATGTTTTTTAAGGCTGTCAAACACCAAGAGAATCGTCAGAGCCCTAGTCATGTTGCAGAACTGCTTATGTGGCAACGCACTACCTAGTACTGAATGGATGTGCTGGCCATGGATCCAGGACAGGTAAGTGAGTAGTGCCCCAACAGTCTTCCTCAACCTCCAGAGGCAAGGCCAAGCCCTCAGCCTGCCCAAAGCTGTCCCATCTGGGGAATTGGGTGTTTTAATCATTGGTCCACTCGTTCTAAAGAATTTAGGGCTATCACTTTAGGTAGCCAAAAAGCCTACCCTACCTACCTCACCTGTGCAAAAGCAAAGGCTGGAAGTGCATGCAGGAATGAGGAATGGATAGTTCCGGGTCGTAAAACAAGCTAGGTGCCATCCTGTCCTCTGCATAGCACAACCATGATAGGAGAAGCAAAGCAACATGCCTAGGGGCACAACCTACGAGCAGCAGAGTCAAAAGAGCTGGATCTTCCCAATCCAAGCTTATTGTTTATCCAGCCCTCCTCGAAGCTGGAACCTGGACATTTTCCTAGGTGCTGAAGTGTTCATACCACGGACCCCAAAGCCCAGTCCATTTGCTAGCTAACAAGAATTAACTGCAGCCTTTCACTAAACACTTACCGTGAGCTGTATTCAAGGCTTTGTAGTGTCTCATTTATCCCTACAACACCACAGGCACACTGACTTATTACTACCCACCTTTCTGATGATGATCTGAAACTGTCATGGAGAAGCAATTGTTCTCAAGACACATAACAGACAGTTCTTAGCATTTCTTCCTCATCGTCTCCTGGCCTCAGCTCACCAGGAATCCCAGGAAAAGAAGCACAGTTCCCACACATCGCCCTCCTGCTAGGATGCGAAGAGCCAAGATTCACTTAGCACCCAAGGCAAACACCTTGCCGCCATTGTGTGGACTGCAGCGGCGGGTCCCCAGGCCGTACCACTTATACTTGCGAGCAGGCTTAGGGGAGTTATGCGGCATGAGTACACAACCCAATCAGAGAGTCTGAGAGGAGAAGGGAGCCAGTGACCAGCAAAGGCCTTGAAAAACCGCTTAGACATGTGACAGGTCCCTTCTCTTCCTGAGACATAACTGAGAATTCATTTCACTCCCCATAGTTGGCCGACTGGGTAGTGGGGGCTGGTGGAAAATTGTAAGGACTTAGCAGGGCCCCAGGTGGGCCCTAAGACCCTGTTGCTGTGATGAAATGCCATGACCAAAAGCAAGCTGGAGAGGAAAGGGGTTATTTGGCTTACGCTTCCACAGAACTGTTTATCATGGAAGAAAGTCAGGACAGAAACTCAAACAGTCAGAACCTGGGGGCAGGAGCTGATGCAGAGGTCATGGAGAGGTGCTGCTTACTGGCTTGCTCCTGATGCCTGCTTTCTTATAGAACCCAGGGCCACCATCCCAGGGATGACACCACCCACAATGGGCTGGGCCTTCCCTCATCAATCATTAATTAAGAAAATGCTCTACAGCCAGATCTTTGTAGGCATTTTTCTCTTTCAGTTTCCCTCCTTTCAAATAACTAGCTTATTTTAAGTTGACATAAAACTATCCAGTTCAGACCCCATCCCACTGCTTTTCCTCTTTGACTCCTCACTATGAGGTTGTGCCTTTGCATGTGCTCCACACACGGCTCCTTGAGCTGCCACAGGTTCAAAACAATGAGGCCGGTCTGTCATGGATTAGAATCCCCAGAACTGAGCTTAGGGGGACCTTTTCTTTTTAAGTTGATGATATAAGTCTGTCGCTACAGAGATGGAAAGCTAACATACTTTCCACTTTCCAGGGTTTAAAAGCACATCTGAGGATGGCTTATCAGTAAGACTGGTATAAAGATTCAATCTGAACACAAGGCCCAGCACACAGGGTGAATTTATGGAGAATTAACTTGACCTCTCTGAGTTTTACTCTCCCATGAAACGGGGATAGTGATGGACTTAGGAACACACTCCGTAGTCTCTGGATCTGAGTTTATCCAGAGTTAGATGTGGATTCTGTCAGAGCAATGTCAGGAAAGCTGATCAACCCCTTTGAACCTCTGCTTCCCTCTCACAGAACAACACTAAGCATGGCACGAATCCCAATACCTACCATGCAGAGCTGTCAGGCCAACCAAATGAGTTCACAGTTAAAGTGCTCGGAACAGCACCCGGTACTCAGTGCTTGCTGGTGCTATTATCTTAAAGCGTTGCTGCAAGGATCTGAAGCACTCATTTAAAACGCCGTGCGGAGGAGTGGATGCGCAATAAACTTGCTGGCACCTATCGTTAACGACAGGCATTCCTTACTGTGACTTCTCAGACCATTACTTTTTGTGGGGGACCTGTTGTCCAAGCAAGTGGGATGAACATGTGACCATGCTTGGTTGATCAGAGAACACTGTCATGTTAGCAGTCACCATCTGCTGAGACAATCCCTGTAGGCAAGCTGAGGAGCCAAGCTCCCCTCAGTCCTTTTCCACCAGGATGTTAAGAATTCCCCGGGGGCTGCAAAATTAGCACACTGCACGTTTTCTGCTTTGACTCACAGTGTGCCTACTGTTCCAGGGATGAGACATGAAGTCTAATGACATCTCCTAGGCCCCAGTTGTTCCTGAAGTCTTTACTACCACTGGACTCTTCTCAGGCACAGGAACCGATAGATTTCCTCTTTGGATTCACTAGACTCTAGTCTCATTCCTGTCCCTTGGAAGTAAGAAGTATTATTAACAGAGCACAGGCTGTCAACAGCGATTGCTTCTCTTTTCCACCTCCATTTCAAACATGTCTTCTTACACCACCACTGCCTTTCCAGAAGATGCATTGTGCTTTGATTGTGACATGCCCTCCATAGGCACAGCTTTTTAAACTCTTGGTCTCCAATGGTGATGGTGTTTCAGAAGGCTCTGGAACCCTTAGGAGGTGGAGCTTCTCTAGAGGAAGTGAATCACAGGGCAGGGCAGGAACTGAGTTTGTTTTGTTTTGTTTTGTTTTTTTAAAGGCATAATCTAATCCTCTTTCCTGTCTGTTGTCTACTTCTGAACTGTGGATGCAATGGAGACAGCAGCCTCTTGCTCCTGTCACACCTTCTCCATCACAGTGGAATGTGTCCCTCTAAACTGTAAGTCAAAATAAACATTTCTTCCCTTAAGTTTCTTCTTGTCAGATAGTTAGTCACAGCGACCAGCAAGGTTAACCCACTGAAAAATGAAGGACTTGAACCTGGAAGAAGAGGCTGGATCTAGGAGGAGTTAGGGGGAAAAGTTGGGGCTGGAGACGACCAAATACATTAGAGACATGCATAAAATTCTCAAAGAATTTATAAAAAATCCTCTGGTTAAACACTGGACCTGAAGAAGTTTGGCCCTATAAGCAATAATAAGAGCAACACCCAGAGTGTTACCCTCTCACATGGCCTGTTCCCAACAGGTTGGCTGCAGGGTCCATGCTGAGCCTGCCAACCCAGGGAACTGGCTTACTGCGTCTACTGAGAGGCGGAGTGCTCTTCTAGGAGAGCTGATGGCATATGTATACACACCCATGATTGCACATTTATTGATTTTCTAATTTGTACCCTGCTTACTTCCAAAAAGGCCCTGAAGTGGCTCACAAAATAAGACAGAGACATAATGGAGCCATTAAGAAAAATCAAAGATCAAGCCCAAAGAGAAAAAGCGATGGCTGATTATCGCTACAACCTGAGTTAATACAGTGGCTTTGGTTTAAATATATATTTATATATTGAGCTCTCAGCCTTTAGTAGTCAGTCAGAATGTGTCAGGATTGGGCACAGGGATAGCTAAGTATCCTACACATCTTCTGCTCCATCCTCAGAGCAAAAGACTGGGTTACCATGGGGAACCAAAGGGAGTATACTGAATGAATGAATGGATGAATGAGTGAATGAACGATGAATAAAAGTCCAATCTCTCTGACATCACTGTTTGACTCCTTGTGCCCACATCATTCATGTATCCACCTACTAAGCTAGCCATCATTGTCTGAGCACCTATCTGTGCCAACCTTTGTGCCAGGCCAAAGACCGGCAGCAGGATGATCCCCAAATGAGCTGCACATTGTTCCCAGCTGCAGCTCTCTGGCTTGAGGCAAAATCTTGGCATAATTTATCTCAGTGCTCACTCCAGCTTCGAATTTCCCCCTGTTCCTGAAGCTGAGGCTGTAAAAACAAAATCTCCAGAGGTAACTATAGTTATCCTGGCCCTTCCCCTTCCTCAGCATTCTCAACCCTAGAAAGCACACAATTACACTATTATCTCACTAGGTCCCCACAGTTATCCCCAAAAGGCTGGGAGAAGGGAGGACAGACAGCTCTGTCTACTGAGGAAGATAGTTAGGCACGGAAAAGAGAGGGACTTTCCAAACTCTGTTAGAAAGGGGCAGTTAGAACACAACCCAGTATGTTCCAGCCCCTGGGCCCCACAGCCAGCATCCCAGACACCGGTTAACCACACCTGAAGCCCCTCTGTCTGGCTCCGGATTCTTGGCACAGATGGGCATTGCCTGACGGTTTTAGGGAGACATCTGTGAATAGGAAAGCAGCCCAACCGACACCTAAAGCAATTGAGTCCTCAGATCCTAGTTCTGCTCCCTCAAAACCAACAGCACCTGCAGCCCCCAGAGCTGCCTTCTATCTAGAATCTAATGCTGCCATGCCAGGTGAGCAGCATATGCTTGCAGTACTGGGTAAAGGTGGGATGATAAGGAGCAATGAAGTCCTTCTGGGGGTCGTGGGATGGGCCACACATGGCTACTCTGGGAACCTGGGTGAGTGTCTGCAGGTTCAGCCCCTGTGGGGTAGTCCATCCAGATTGACAATTCTAGAGGAAAAAAAAAACTATCTCCATTGAGCATGCACAAACCTTCCTGGTCAGCATTTCTAACACATAAAATACAACTGTTTATATGGTATCTCTATTCTATTAAGAATGACAAGTCTATACAGGGAAGAGGAAAGGAGGGTGGGATGGGGAGGAGAGGAGAGTAGAGGAGAGGAGGGAGCTACAATTGGAAATGTGAAGTGGATAAATAAATGAATTAATTAAAAAGAATGACAAGTCTAAAGAATGACTTAAAGCACAGGGGACAGTGAGCGTGGTTACTTAGATACAAATACCTCCCAATTTCATATAAGGGACTCAGGCAGCTGAGGACTTAATTATCCATCAGAGCCTGGGAATCAATGCTCCAAGGATACCTAGTGATGGCTGTACAGAGAAGAGGAACGTTAAAAATCAGGGCAGTTAATGGAGAAGCCACTGCTTGTGGAGTTCTGTTTGGCAACCTGGTTATGCATTCCCTCCAGCCACGTGCCCATTCAGGTGGATGAAGATTGCAGGAATGGAAAGGGGGGGGGTCATTTCCCTTCTTACTTTAGTAAAGTCAGCTAAGTAGATGAACAAGAGAACCAAAGACAGGGCATGCACTGCAAGAAGAGATCCTAACAAAGTACAGGTGTGTCCTGCGGAAAGCCAACAGGACCACTGCTCTACCGAACACCACACAGGCCAGGTCCAGCCTCCTTTCTCCTTGAAAAATACATTTATGTGTATATTGTGTGTATGTGTGTGTTTACACACAGGCACACACACACAAATATGTATCCCTAAGGCAGGGCTTAAGTGCACACAGTGACATGTGTTTCCCATTTTCCAGTTTATTCCAGTCTGCATGCACTGTTTGATTGCATAAGGAGGCATTAAACCAGCCACGAAGGAGGGGATTGGTGGCCATAACATGGGAGTCTCCCCAGTAAACGTTAGTGTCTTTTCAGTCAGGCTGGGAATCCCCCTACATGCTAGACACTGTGTTGTTGCATTCAGAGCACCCTTGGGCAACATAGTTCACCCGTCAGCCACTGCCAGCGGGATTTCAAGTTCTCTGTCAATAACTAGCACTTGCAGAGAACACCCATAATCCACAAGTCACGGTCTCTACCACAGCCTGTAACTCTGGCTCCCAAGCTTTTAGGCTGTCACAGTGAATACATGCCTAGAAGTATGGTCACCCAAACCTTTCTGGATAATAATGTGAAAATCAAATTTTCTTCAATTTTCCATCAAACCAGAGACCCAGAGACCCAGGGTTCCTGAACTGTCAAATGGCAAGAAGTGAGCAATGGGCAGGGACTATTCCAGCAAGCAAGGCAGTGAGCTTAGTCCGGACTGATACTAAGGACACACAAAGGCAGCTTCCAGTAAATAATGTCACCCAACCCCTCTCAGGGTAATTCCGTGAATAAGGTCAGACCCAATGGAAGAGTCGCCTCTCTCTTTGCAAGGGGAAAAAATCCATCTCCACACATTGCTGGTCTTCACTGGTCAGTAAAGTCACCCAGCTCTTATAGAAGGAGCAAGAAGTCAGACTTTGCTCTCAAGCTCTGTATGACACGCGTGCTATACTAGGCATCAACCACAATGTCCATGATACTGAAGAACCCAGGCAAGATACAAGATACAGAATACGCAAGTGAATGCTACTCACAGTCTGGTGAGCTTCGGTGTGCTCTGGAAAAGTAATTCTGGAAGGACCTGGAGCTTGTTCTTGTTCAAACGTCTGGTGAAGAAAAGATGAATGAAAGATGTCAAAGGGGTATTAAATATATAGAGCATATACGCAGACAATGCTTTGATCAATCAGTCCATCACCAGGTATTAAGAGACTCTCTAGATCTTTCAGCATGCTATGCTCAACGCATGGAAGGGATATATACCATTACAGCAGAGTTTATAGTCTGGCTAGAAATAGAAATCCCTATTAGTCATACCTAACCCAAATGGCTGTGCCTTCTCCTCCTTGGTCACAGTCTAGGACAGACATCACTCACTGATGACAATCTCCTTTCCTGTGGACTCCAGACAACACTTTTGAGCTTTTCACAGCATAAATTAAATATCAGAAAAAAAATGTTCCAAGTCTTAAATAATGGTAGGATGGGAGCAGACAGCAGTTGCCATAGGAACAGAAAAGAGGGCAAGTCAGATCACTATGGGTTGAAAGACCCAAAACCAATCTCCGCCAAGGGGGTCTTGGGAGCACAGCAGGGCTACATCGTGACATTCACAAGTCCTTGGCTCTTTGGTCTTTCTTGGGCTGCTTTGTCCATAAGAAAATGTTACATATTATAGCTGTGCAAGTCTAAAAATAAGTATGCCACACATCTATTAGGAAGCATTCATTTTAACCTAAAAGTTTGTTTTCTTCTAAGCTAAAATCAATTAAGGCATATTTATGGGATGTGACAGTGTATTGGGTTTTCCTCCCTGCAGCTAATAGAGAATCTGGCCTGAAAAGGAACCCAAACTCTGGCCACAAAGTATGACTTGCAATAAAAACACAGTTCTGTAGAGATAGACCACAGTGGGCAATTGTCAACAGAGCTGTTATGGTTTGAATCTGCAGTGTCCTACACAAACACATGCTTGGTTCTCCAGTGTCAGGGCTATTTGGAGATTCAGTGGAAGCTTTAGAGGGTGATGTCTGGCTGGCAGAAATATATCATTTGAAAAGGGCCTTTGAAGGTTCCAGTATTCTCTCTGCCTTCTGGTCTACTGTGATACAAACAACCTTCATCACATTTTCCTCCACCTCCAAGTGAGCTTCTTATCCGTGCCTTTCTTGCTGTGATGGACTGAAACTCTCTGAAAAAAAGAGCCAATTAAAAAAAAAAAAAAACCAAACCAACTTCTTTCCTTAGCTATATCAGGTATTGTGGTCACAATGGCTCAAAACTAACTAACATAGCCCAAGTTTCTTCTGAGCCTGACTGAGACTAAATGTTCGCAGAAAGGACCTTATAGGTTCCCAAGGGGCACCAAGCTCCTGTTGTTGTGATGTTGGTAAGGGATGCTTTCTTGGAGTAATAAACCCAGAGAGGGGCCCTGTTCCTAGCTGGCTCCATGCTTTTCTGCATCGCATCTACTCATAGGTGAAAAGCAGTTACATGGAGCAATTTTCACCCGTGTATTAGAGCTAAGCAAACTGAGGAGAAAAGCAGGATCTACACCCAACTTCTCAGAAGTGAAGTCCAAGCCTGTTCCTTCCCCTCATGGACTCTAAGAAAATTCAGCTCCAGTAAGGAAGATTTACCTACTATTTCCTTCATTCATCCTGTTTGCAAAAGCTTCAGTGGAAACAGGGACTTTGAAGATGTCAGGAAGGGCCATGCATGAGACAAAGAGGCATTTATAATGTCTTCTAATAAACACATTTCAAAGAGTGTGCAACTGAGCCCTGACAGAGTCTGTGCCATGTAGAGTGGGGCCAGGGATGGTGCTGAGGAAGCTTCTGACCAGAGTGAGGAAGTAAGAAAAAGGGTGGGACATTGGCTAAGAAGAGCTCCAACCCGCTGCCCGCCTCTACAATAGAGGTCTGACTCCATAGTTGTGATCTTTGTTTCTAATTGTTTAGAAATGATGGCAAGGTCATACAACATGGAGTTAGCTCTATTCTCAGTGTCTAAGCAGTTCAGAAGCACACAGCATGGTAGTGTGGGCTAATCTGGCTATGTGACTAATCTCCAGGACAGTTCTGTCTTACACAACTATACTACCTATTAAACAACTCCTCAATCTTCCTAGTAGACATCATTCTGTATTCAGTACCTGTGAGTTTGCTTTCTGCTTAAAATAAATAAAAAAGAAATCACTACAGGTATCCTGTTTGCACACTCTTATCATGCAACTGGGAAGCCCGAGGCAGAGGAAACCAGTCTCCTGCTTGGAGGACTTCCTATGCGGTCAGTGAAAAATCCCTTCATAGCCCTGAAGTCACTGGTCTCACAGATGATCTTAGGACTGGGGCTAGCCAGTGCTGGGTTTAAGTTTGGTTGGACTGTACTCTCACTGCAGAGCCAAGGACAAGTTACTGATCCTCAGTTTTCCAAACTCAGAATGAATCTACTCCTTTGGGTTTCAGGAAGAACCGGCCTAGTGCATGTGGAGTGGCTGAATGTCACGTGAAGGCCTTGGTGACAGTGATGCTAAGGATGGCTGATCCCACCCGCTGCCCTGCATACCGAGTGCTGTGCTTTATGCTGCCCTGGCAGAATCTCATGGTAGAGCTTAAGGCCCAGGTTGTTATTGTCCTTTCCTCTTACATAACGGATTAAAATCCAAGGATCCAGGCCAGACCGAGGCCACAGCATCTCTCGGGGGTGCTGTACCAGGGTCTGGACACAGTCAGCTGGCTTCAGGTCCTGAGCCAGAGCACTCAAAACCTTGACAGAATTAAAATGCCCTGGCCCTTTCCCTTTCTTCACTTTTTTCTGCTTCTTTTTTTCTACAGTTGCCCCTTTCTCAATCCTAACCAGACATGGATCCACTCCAAGCATACTGCCATTCCTGAAAAGGACACTCTTGGTGGCCCTTCAGGCAAGAACTGAGTCTCTCTTTGGGTCTGTCTGGAACCACCTTTGCCACAGCTACAAAGTCTGGTAAGAGTTACATTCAGATACCCAACTCTTGGGTCTAGGCAAACCCCCTAGAATCCAGCCCACTGCCTCTTTCAGTCATGGGCAGGGTGTTTAGTGTGCTAGCCCTAGACTAGTGCTGCAGCTAAAAATAAAGCCAGCCTGGCTCTGAGGGTCCTGGAAGGGAAGGGATAGTTTTCATTTTTTTGCTGGTATTTATGGCTGGACAAAAATAAAAACACAACCAAATTTAGCCAATTGTGCTTTGCCGGTTGCTTCTCAATCCCTGAATAAGGATTCTTGGCCGCCAGGCTGGGCTCTGCTCCCAGTAGCCCCAGGGCCATTCTACTGCTGCTTGGTTGGGTCACATGCCAGTTCTCCATTTCAGGAGCTTAATGTTGTATTTCCAGGTCACTCTAAGGCTTATTTCCTTTTCATTGGTGAAACAACTGGACAAGGGTCTTCTCAAGGCTCTTAGTAGGAACACTAACTTGGTTTGAATGTAAGTGAAACTTCAAGCAAGGAGGTCAGTTATCAGAGCTCTTGAGTATGGAATGGACATAAGAAATCTGTTATCCTGAAAGCTGCAGATGGTGGCTGTTGGCCTTGGTGCTTTGATGCCACCTGCTTTGAAGTGACTCTGGCACTGGAGATGGCAATCTCTAACCACAGTTTGCGCTAGATGAACTGTGGCTGAACATCAAGCTGAATGGACTTGGATGAGGCCAGCACTGATGAGGTCAGCAGGAGGTGGACCATGTCAAGCTAGAACAGGGCACATGCATGTGTCCCCCTTTCTTCTATGATCAGAAGGACTGCTGAGCTTTCCTATGGATCAAGGTCAAAAGTGTACTAGTCGCTCAGTGGCAGCCATAGTTCTTCAACTTCAACTGTGAACCTTAAAGAAACACAGCCTTGTCCTTGTTGGGATGTTGTAGACCCTCTTTCATTTAGCTGGGTATGTCACATATGATCAGAAGTTTTGATGACTGTTGAACTGATTTTTAGCCAACCACAAACCCATCCATCTGTCCAACTCTCTATCCACTATTCATTCCTCATCTATCCTTTGTCCTTCCACCCTCCCATCTCTCCAGTTCTTTTTGAATAGAAGCATGAAAAGACAAGTAAGATGCAATCCATTCCTCAAGACCCTCATATGCTGTTGGGAAAGACAGATGTGAAACACAAAATTACACTGTGATCTTGTAAGCAAAGGTGCTGTAGGAATGTGGAGGAGGGACAGCTAGGCTATTCCTAATTAAAGGAAGTGTCCCAAAGAAAGAGGGGTTGAGTTCAAATTGGAAGGATGAATGTGACTCTTCAGGAAGCATGAACAAAGAATTCTAGGTTTGGAGAATGTGCATTCCCTTAGACGCCAGGAGTCTGTGGGATGTTGGGGGGCAGTCTTGTACCGCTTTTGTGAGGAAATTGGGAGTAGCTTTTATGCAAAATAATAAGCAACAGAAAGAGTATAATCAAGAGAGTGTGCATCTGGTTAGAATCTGAGGAAGTCCTCTCTAATAGCAGTAAACCTGACATGGAAGGAGGTGACACTGGAGCTAAGGAGGACAGTTAAGGGGGCTCTAGAGTAACCAGCATGGGCTTGATTAGTAATAATTACATGTTAATGCAGAGACAGATACCAGGTGTCATCAATAGGGGATTGTGAATGAATGCCTGTGTGGGCTGAGGGACTGGCAGCAACGGAGGTAGCAAAAGTGGTCCCTGAGATCAAGCTTGGGTAAGTTATCAGTCAAGATCGCCAGGTCACCAGTGAGCACAAGAGAAAAGGGGGGCAGGGCACAAAAGGGAGGTGTGCTACAGTTCAGAACTTCTATACCACTGAGATCTCTCAAATGTGCTTCATCCACTTAAACCTAAGGACATGAGGCTATCATATTCTGTGTCTTAAGGACAGCCATCACAGCAACAGGCTCACAGGAGACCTTTAAGAAGGGCTTGTTCAAACTGATGCATAAACCAAAAGTCAAGAGTGGCCACTTGGGGGAGTCTGGGAAAGCAGATGCCTTCCTGGGCTTGGTATGGGCAGCATGCTGAGTGGAGAAAAGACTCCTAGAGCCCTAGCTTCCAGACTCAGCTGTACAAGGGAACAGACTCACCAATTCACCTCACTGGGACCACCAAGACCACCCACATGCCAGCAGGCCCCTTTCTTTACATAGAGAGTTATGGAATGCCCAGGTGTCTTGGGCTAGACCCTAGAGGGAGCAGGGCAGCGTGTGTTGACCCGCAAAGGTCACCAGGACTGCTTGCTTTAGTTACAAGCAGTCTGTGTTTCTTCTCCGTCTACTGATACTTTCAGAAACACCCTCCTGGCTACACAGAAAGCATCAATGCTATTTTGTTCTCCAAGACATAGGTTCCCAATGGAGAAATGGGGAGGGTCCATGCTAGGAAGACAGCAAACTCCAGGGTAAGGGCAAAACTCCTACCAGAAAAGCCTCAGACCTCAGCTCCACACTGGACCATCACCTCCCAAATTCTTAGGAATCACTGTAAGTTGTAATTAAGATAAAAATTTGAGAGACTGGATTAGGGGCTGCTCCCATCAGTTATGCTTGCTATAGCATAGGTGACTGGACACTTGTCAAACACAGGAAATCCAGTCCTGCTACAGAGAGGATGTAAACTGCCCTTATCTAATGGATTCAGTAAGCATCCTGACTTCTGATAAGTTATGGTTCTTGCCACTTATAATCAGGAGCAACCCTGTGTTGGAGGCCTGACAGTCTGTTGGCCAGCAGCCTCTACACACAGGGTCAATTCAGCTGAGTGACCATTGTTCTTTACCTTTGGGCTCCCTTTTTAACGGCGGTGGCAGGAGACAGCTTTAGTGACTGATGAAGGGTCTTCCTTATAGCAATTATGAACCAATTCAAAATTGATTTTCCTGGTGTAGTAACTTAGCGAACCATTGACATCCACAGTGTTCAGTATGTGCTCAATAACATTTGGGTTGGCTTCTGCCAAACTTTAAGATTGGTTATTTTTAGTTTGCAACTCCCAAGTAACCTAAAAGCAATTAAAAATCTTTGTTTTTGAGATTTCTGTAGAGAATTAACTCTGTTGTAGACGAAATTTCTTGCCCCTGAGCTGTCTTTTCACCATCAAAATTGTTTATGAGAACTTAAAAAAAAAACCCTTAAAAGAGATTATTTTAAGAATACAATTATTATGTAATAGCAAAACATGTCCCTAGAAGGATACCTGAGAGGGCTGAATGGTTTAGCTTCTGCAAACAGCTTTGCAGTGTCTCCCCAGGGCTCAATAAATGGCAGAAGTTACAGCTACTGTTATTATCATTATCAGCAAGAGCTCACAAATATGGACTGACTTTTCCCTCAACAGATGACTGTATTGGTCAGCAAAGCAGTAAGAAGCAAATGCCACAGTCTCACAGGGCTATCAGTGAGCACTGACTTCGCATTCAAAGAGCGCCTTTCCTCTTCTGTGATGCCACAGGGGAAAATGTGGTCACCAAAGCTACTAGGTTAAGAAAGGGAGAAAAGCAGAGGGAGAAGAAATGAAGAAGGAAACATGGCAACTTATAACTCCCTGACCTTGGAGTAACTCATAAAACTTCTGCTTTTAGCCCATTGGCCGCAATTAGTCACGTGATCTGAACTTCCTTGCCTAGGAAGCTGGGAATCTACTGGAAGCCTTGGATACCAGGTGAGGACTCTCATAACCAACATTTGCTCTGTCTTTTTCCTCTGTTAACTCATTCATTCTTTCCTTCCTTTTTTTTTTTTTTAATGTTAACACAGGGTGCTTACTATGTACTGAGATGTGCTAGATACTTTATATAGATGTTTCAGTAAGTGCTCTGGGCAACTCTTAAAGTGGACATTGAGGCACAAGAGAGGTTAGGTAAATCCCAAAGTTTATAAGTGAGGCTTAAACAGAGGACTCTTGGACACTAAAGCCTGTGGCTTCGATCCTCTGCCATTCTGCTTTCATGACTTTCTTGCTTGGGTAGCAGGGCTATACTCGAAAATCTCCAAAGGGAAACAGTTAACAAGATACATCTGCCCATGTTAGAGCTGGAGAAACTGAGTCAGAGCAGACTAGGAAATGGACCCCGACTGTGCCTGTTACCAGCCTTGTCCTGTGTTTCAGAAGACTCTGAGGGTCTGATGGGCTAGAGCATCTTTTAGGAGAATTTATCCTTGTTTGTCTCAGAGTGGGTCTTCTGCTCAGAACAGCCCTGTGTGTGTTCTCAGCTCCTACGGGCAGATCTGGGTGCCCATGTGCATGCCATTTGTTAGGGTCTGAAGAACTCTGGGGCTTTCTTAGGATCTTCTCTTACATGGATCAACTTAAAGAGAAAATAAGCTCAAAGCCCCTACTCCCCCACAACAAACGCCTCTGACTTTTCTGCACCTCACATTGGATCAATTTTCCTCCAATTACATGGCTGTTAGAGAAATGCTGAGCACATCAATGGCTAGAGACTACTTGCCTCTGACCCCGGTCCCTGCTGCCACCATTTGCCTAACTATCACTGCATCCAAAAGACTTTGATTTTTTGAGAGGAAAAGCGGGGCAGGGGATCAAAAAGGCACAGTCCCTGTGTATCCAGCTGCAGTAGAAACCTATGGGCTTTCAGGGAATGAGACAGGCACCAGAAACTCTTGGCTTCAGCATGGCTGCCTCTCAGGTCTAAGTCACTTTTGCTTAGAATAATGCAGATGAAACAGAGGCTGTAATCAGCAGGCTGCTTTATGAATGACCAAAGTCAAAGGCACTGTGGGGCTGCGAGATAGCTCAGTGAATAAAATGCTTGCTATCCAAACACAAAGACCTGAATTCGGGTCCCCAGCATCCATGTAACAAGCCAAGCATGATGTTATATGCATGTGACCCTACCCAGGAGCTGCAGAGAGAAGCAGAGAGGCTTACTAGTCAGCCAGCCTAGCTGAGGAGCAAGCTCCAGGTTAATAGAGAGACCCTTTCTCTAAAAAAAAAAAAAAAAAAAAAAAGAAAAGAGGAAGGAAGGAAGAAAGAAAGAAAGAAAGAAAGAAAGAAAGAAAGAAAGAAAGAAAAGAAAAAGAGAGAGAGAGAGAGAGAGAAGGACTTCAGAAATGGTGGCACATGCGAATCTCTGAGTTTGAGGCCAAACTGATCTACAATATGAAATCCAGGACAGCCATGGCTACACAGAGAAACCCTGTCTTGTAAAAAAACAAGCAAGCAAGCAAACAAACAAAACCTTTTCCAGAATAAAACATGATGAAAGATAGAAGAAACTTGACATCAATCTCTGGCTTTCACATGTACATGCAAAGCAAACACACACACACACACACACACACACACACACACACACACAGAGCCTGGGAGATCAAGGCCGTCAAGTCACTTGATTATGGCTGTGCAATCTTTCCAGTGACTTATGTGCCCCTTCTAATAATGGGGTTAACGCATTAGGCAGCTTCCTGGGCTCAGGCATCCTCTCTGAATCCCTTCTGAGAAACTACCAAGGTGCAGCCTGCCCTGCCTCACAGTACTGTGCAGGCTGCTCTGCTCAATAGAATGCCCTTTGCCCTGCTCCTAGGTGGCAGCTGTGGAGATATTCAATGGCCAAGTTCATAAAATTATTTAATGGCAGAAGAAACAAGACATACTGATGGAGCAGGGGTGAGGCGTGAGAGGAACGATGGAGCTAGTACATCAGAGACTCTGGAATTTCTATTACCTAACATGGGGAAGATGGTAACAAAAAAAAAAAAAAAAAAAAAAAGGAGGGGGGGGGCAGAGAGCAGATTCAAATGTACTAAATTTTTTCTGCCTGTGTTTGTCCACGTATAGACACCACACAGATGACCACATATGCAGACCAGGGTTTTGAGCTAAGATTCAGAGCTAGAGTGCCATTTAAGGCCATGAGTCTGGATTTGGTCTCCGTGGTAGAGGATGATATAAGGGCAGGAGTCTGGGCACCTTTCAGAGGCTGGATGATGAGGAAACAGGACCCTGTGTGGCAGGAGGAAAAACAAGTAGAGCTTTGGGGACAAGGGAATACAGAGTTCCAAGGAAGGAAGAACAGAAGGAGGAGATAGAGATAGAGGAGCTGGGTGCTGGTCTTAGCAACTAGGGAGCTCAATGGAGACTTGAGATCGCAGCATGGTCCAGGGATGGGCTTTGGCTATTAGCTGGAGTGGTTCAGGAAAAGAGTGGGAGGAGTTTGTTTTCAGGTGGAAAAAACTGTGACACATTTACATGCAGTTAAGAATGATCCTGGAAAACAACCTTGGAACCTGCCACAGAGGGCCTCTGAAAGCCTCTGCAGTATAGACTGTCAAAGCAGATGCTGAGCCTGATGGCCAACTGATGGGCAGAGTGAATGGAATTTTATGTAAGAAGCGGGAAATAGTAAGAGCTGGAGGGGACGGGAACTCCACAAGGAGAGCAACAGAACAAGATAATTTGAACATAGGGAACTTCCCAGAGACTCATACTCCAACCAAGGACTATTCGTGGAGATAACCTAGAACTCCTGCACAGATGTAGCCCATGGCAGTTCAGTGTCCAAGTGGGTTACATAGTAATGGGAAGAGGGACTGCCTCTGACATAATCTGATTGGCCTGCTCTTTGAGCACCTCCCCCTGAGGGGGGAGCAGCCTTACCAGGCCACAGTAGAGGAAAATGCAGCCACTTTTGATGAGAACTGATAGACTAAGATCAGAAAGGAGAGGAGAACCTCCCCTATCAGTGGACTTGGGGAGGGGCATGCATGCAGAAAGGGGAGGGAGGGTGGGATCGGGAGGGGAGGAGGGAGAGGCTTATGGGGGGGGATACAAAAATGAATAAAGTGTAATTAATAAAAAATTAATAAAAAAAAAGAATGATCCTGAAGAGATCATCTGTAGATATGGATGATGCAGGGACTTTTTTGGAGTCCATCCTAGCTTTGTGCTCATGACCCTTGTGCCTCATTTTCTGAGTGCTAAGATTACAAATACACACCACCACACCTTGCTAGCATGAGGGTAAAATGTGACTTCTGTATAGGTGATGAGGAGAACTCAGTGCAAAAGAGAAGTCAATGCTGCTAACAGGGCAGTGTGCAGGTCATCAGGGAGTAGCAGGAAGGCAAAGTCAGGGGACAGTAGGAAGCAGAGGTTGAGAAACGTCTGGAAGTCTCTTCCAGTCATTTCTATTTTCTCAGAGCACATAGAAAACGAGATTCTGAGCAGAGATGGAAGAAAAGGAGGTGTTTGGAGACCGAGAAGAGAAAGTGAGAAACAGTTGTCTAGGAAGGGCTGGGGGATGGGCAGGCAGCAGCAAATGGCCACTTGTGGTCAGAGATCCAATAACTGCAATCTGTCCACACAGATGTTTTTCACTCAGCCACATAAAGTCCCCTTTCTGAGAGAGTACAAACAGGAGCAGGCTGGATTTGGCCATGGTTCAGGTTTATCCAAGTGATGATGACAAAGGAAAAGATGGGCAGGGATGTGAAGATATTTCAAATAACAGCAACGACAGGCCACGGAATCTGGGCCAGGTGAGGGAGGAGATGGAAGTGGCATAGGGACAAGATGAGAGCCTGTGAATTATGTAGGCCCCTGTGGGGTCCAGGAAGTCTTGGTCAGAGCATGAGGTTGAGGCTTAGGAGAGCTTTAGCAGATCATCTTAGCTCCACCCCTCTGGCCTCTCTGAGCAAACACAGAATGAGTGTGTTGGTCTGCATGCCTCCTAAGATCGCTCTTCTCATCCTCAGTCTCAGGTTTGGAGGAGCTAGCACTTGGGGTCTAAGCAGAGCTTACAACTCAACCTCCCTGGGTCTTCATCTCTTCCTTTGAAAACCAAGAATCCCGACTCCTACTATCCAATGTTAAGTGCCATGAAAGCGGGGATTGTTTACTTTGCACACTGAATGACTTCTAGCAACCAGCAGGTGCACCATGAATGCTTGCTACCTGGTTAGTTGGTTAGCTGGCTAGTTGGTTTGATGGTGTTTTCAAGGGCTGGAGAGATGGCTCAGTCAGGAAAGTGTCCACTGTGCAAGCATGAGGACCTGAGTTTGGATTCCCAGCACACACACAAGAGCCAGGCAAAGGTGGCATGAGCCTGTAATCTCGGAGCTAGTGGAGTAAAGACAGGCAGATCCCTAGAGCTCATTGGCCATCTGTCCTAGCCAAAGTGATGAGAATCCCTGCCTAAAGCAACAAGATGGAGAGGCATTAAGGAAGACACCAACCATCTGGCCTCTGTGTGCATACACCTGCTCCTGCATTTGCACAAATCCACATGAGCATGTACATACATCATTCCCCCTACACACACGTAAAGAACACAAATTCATCTATCACACAGAAGGAAAACAACTTTAGAAAACCCAGAAGTGCTATAAACTGTTGCACAATATGGCTCAAGCACCTCTAACGCTGGCTATTTCTCTCCTGGCTGTGAAAATCAGAGTATTTTATTAGGAACCCTCGAGACCATGTCAACCAAGATACCAGAGGGTTACAATCACAGGAGAGATGAAGCACCAGACTGCACGCTGACAACAGCATAGTGCGAGTGTGCAGATGAGGCTAGGCCTTTTGATTGTACAGTTAGGTGAAGTCAAGAGGCAACACCTGAACAGAGATGGTGGAGTCAGATTTCTATCCCAGTTATGACATTGTCAGGGAGAGGTTTCTTAACAGCACAGTGAGAAATGCAGAAAAGAAAAGTCAGACAGCCCCCAAAGGCCTAACATTTCCGTGTGCGTGCATGTGTGTGTGTGTGTGTGTGTGTGTGTGTGTGTGTGTGCCTATATTTGTGTCTGTCAGTCTGTCTGTGTCTTTGTGTATGAGTGTTTGTGAGTGTATGTCTGTGTATCTGTGTCTGTCTCTGTCTGTGTGTCTGTGTGTGTGTGTATGTGTGTGTGCTGCCTGGCCATAAATACAGAAGCACCACAGTGGGGGCAGGGGAGACTGAGAATTCCTTGGACCTTAACACTGCTCTGCAGAAGCTTGCTCTGTTGAGACATTAAGCATACCATGAGCAGCCTGTGATGAAAGTCAAGTCATTTCTACTAGAAAGTAAGAAGAAAACACTTTGGGTAGTTATGAGAATGTTTTTCTACTTAAAAATCCCTCAAACAACGCAAGAAGGCTGGTTCTAAACACGATGACATGTGCACTGGCCACCACAGACTCCGAGTTCTCTCTGGGTTATTCTAGGCCCTTTCTTTGGGGCCTCAAGCCCCTTCAACCCACACAGGTAGGAAACTGACAGATGTAAATTGAAAGAGAAATACTATAGCTGGCTGATGTCAGAGAGGGCAGGTGGAACTCAGCACAAAATTTCTCAAAGTGTACTGCTCAAAATGATCCTGCTTGAACCCATTGGCCTTTTCTTTTTGTTCTGAGTAAGTTCAAAGTGAGAAGGGGGGGTTCTGGGGAAAGTCCTGACAGCCAGAGATTCCAACACTCGTAGCTTGTGAATGACAAACTTCTCTTTCGTTTTTTGTTCTAAACACTCTTGCCGCAGAAGATCTGTTAATTATGGTGTAAGGCTCTGTGTTTAGCCAGGCATTTAGAGAGATATCTACAAACCTAGCAACGGGGAAAAATAAAGATCTTAAGCCCTCTAAGGCACGAGCCCAAGAATGCAGAGTAATTATCTGTGACCAAATCTCATCTATAACTAATTAGAGTTTTACTTTCTCGAAGCGTTTCCTCCCTGGTCCAAGTCCAAGAATTTTTCTTATTATTTTATTCCTAGAAAAGGGAAATACCTGGATATTATTAAAAGTATTAGATGGGAGGGGAACAAGGCAAGAAGGGGAAAGGGGCATTTTTTGATTGCATTATTACTTTGATGCAATTGGGTCTTCCTTAAGTTACCCACCCCCCCTTTGTTTTGACTGTTTTTCCAGCTTGTGAAGGACTTCTCAAGCCGCCGGCTATTGCATTCGAACAGTTTAAGAGTGCTGCTCGCCCCGCTCGCTCCGCTCACCCCCACCTCTGGTGAGCAGTTCCACATCCCGACCACAGCTTCAAGTTCCCATCCAAACTTGTTGGCGTCCCGAACTGAATCCCAGATGTTCACTTAGTGAGAAGTAAATGAGTGGCCCAAGCTGTGGCCTGTACCAGTGATCCTCAGAAATAGATTCCAGGTGTGTTGGCCTCTGGACCACTGTCTCTCTCACTCTATTTTATACATACACACACACACACACACACACACACACACACACACCTCACCACCACCACCAAAACCAGTGCTGTCCAGTAAATAACTCTGCACCTTGTCCAGATGTAAAGCTGGTGTGCAATGGCACAGCCAGCTGCCTTACCTAAATGACATCTTTTCAGTTACGGATGGAGGTAAAGAGCTCTCCAAACACTTTTTTTTTTTTTTTTTTTTTTTTTTTTTTGCCTTCAGTGTTCAGAGTCATGGTGTGTTTTTGTGGTATTAAAGACCTATAAGGACTTAAAATTACTAGCCTGTCTAACTAGCAGCCCTTTCCACTGCTCACCTTAGCTGTCTCCTGTGTTTCCTATTTTCTGTAATATGAATGTCTGTGTCCCTCTAAAGTTGCATGTTGAAGCCCCGACTTGCAAAGGTGAGGGTATTAGAAGGAGGGCTCTCTGACAGATTATTTCATGAGGGCGAAATGCTCATGAATGTAATCTGTGGCCTATTAAAAACAGACCACAAGCACCACTTGCCCTTCCACTATTTGAGGACACATCTGGATGTCACCATCTTTAAAGAGAGAGCAGTTCCTCACCAGTCAACTAATCTGCTGCCTACGCTTCAGAACGATGATAAAGAACTTTCCCTTGTTTGTAACTTACTCAGACCATGAGATTATGTTGAGTGGTCCACAAGGACTAAGGCACTATGCAACCCACTTTACTGGAAGTTGATCAAGTGCCTAACAATGCAGGAAATAAACAAGAGTGATGGGAAGATCTACCCTCAGAGAACATAACTGCAAAACTCAAGTTACTTAATTACACACTAAATAAGAAACAGTGTTGTTGTTGTTGTTTTAATACCTATTCAGTGCCATGCTTTGAGACACCAAATCCAGCAATATTTCTTTCCAAAGGGACTTGAAGTTTGGTGAGAAAGGCAAACAAGTCCCCTGAAGATCAAGGGTACACATGTGATGTATGCTAGAAAAGAGATCCAGAAAGCTGGGGAAAATTTAGACTGGCATGTCCAACCTACGCCTCCACGTATCCCAAGATAGGTGTACATGTGCTTATGATTTCCTGAGGAGGAATATTTGACTAACATGTGGAAAGGAAAGGAGGGACGGACCAAAAAATAGAAAATGGAGAAATATACTATGACTGAAATGTCAAGTGAATAAACAAATAAATGAATTTTAAAAAGAAAGTAGAGTAATATAGGAGAAGCGTATGTTCAAAAACATCACGATGGACTGCTAGAAAGAACACTTTTATTTGTACAGAAGAAGGCAGACGATAATTATAGGCTGGATGAGGAGGAGCTTGGAGTACTTGCAACCCAGAATGGCAAGATCAATAAATATAAGTTACAAGTCAAGTTGTAAGATTGGACAATGGCTTGGACTATAAACATAAAGAAAGAAGAACAGGATAACTGCGGGGGGAAGGGACTTACAAAGCAGACAATTGTTAAAGGTCAGGAAAAGGAAAAGGGTAGAGTCTTCCAGGCCCAGAGGATGATGAGGGCAAAGCTCAGAGGATAATGACAGTCAAATGATTTTGATGATCATACACACAGTGAGAGGCCTGCCATGACCTAAAGAGACCAGAGATGTGAGAGCTGACTTTTGTTGCTAACTTGACTCCAACTGATAAAACCTGAGGAGCTAGACTGCTTGTGAGTATTCTTCATTGGATCATTTGGGAGGGCAAGACGAATCTTAAACTTAGGCCACGTCTTCCAGTGGTAGCCCAGACAAGAGGACATAGAAGAAGGAATTTTTGCTCTTTGCCTGCTTTCCCTCACTATTACTGGCAGGTTCATTTATGCTATTGCCTGAGGCATTCTTCCGCTGGTATTAGAACCTATTCCCCATGATTCCAGCGTATACCTGTAGACCAGCTGAGACAGCCAGCCTCATAGACTGAGCAACTAGTGGACTGCTGGCCTTTCCTTGAAGAGACAGTCATTGTTGGACTAGCCTGTAAGTCACAGCCTGTAAGTCACTCTAGCACATGCACATATGTGAGTGTGCATGTGTGTTTACATATGTATATGTATTACGTATGTATATGTAGTCTGTAAGTTCTGTTTCTTTACAGAATCCTGACTAATACAAGAGGGAAGACTAAATGGGTGGGAAGAATTCGAGAGACCAGAGTCCCAAAATGCAAGACTTCAGAGGGCAAGAAATGCTCTTTTATTTGTGTTCATGTGTTTAAAATGCTTATCGTTATTAAAAAGACAAAGAAACTTAAAGTCAAGTTTAGCAACAGGCAGGTGTCACACAGACTGACATTGTTGATGAAGAGGGTACAGAAAATAGTGACATTTAGAAAATTTTGTGCTGCTTAATGTCTGTCACGGAAGCTTCCTAAATACACGTGAGATGAACAAGCCACATGGTTAGAAGAAAGCTATCGGGATGCGCAGGACAGCAGAGCAACCAAAAAGTGGAAGTTTATGGAGGTCAGACAGGAAGGGCATCAGTGTGTGAGTTGTGAGTTAGGATGTGAGTCAAAAGGGACCTGAGCTAAGAATGGATCAAAGAAACATGAGATAAGTCAGGATGTTGTGGAACACTGAATGAGAACATTGACACAGAACATTGGTATGAAGAGGGGGTGTGGCAGGTAAGTCTACTGTTTCAGTACTCCCCCTCACCCCTACACTTCCCTTTTATAGAATTTCACACTCAAGGCTTTTTTTTTCCCATGTGTCTTTTGCATAGACATCCTTGCCCTAGTGATGCTGACCTCGGCCATGAAATTTGACTTGGTCAATAGAAGACTGGTGGATGTGATGTGAGCAGAGGCTTCAAGTGTGTTTGAATAACTTGACTTGATCACCTTTCTTTGACATCAGAACACTGTCCCCCCCCCCCCCCTAGTTCTAATCTACAACCTACTAAGCCTGTCCTGAACCTTGGTGAGACCAGCTGGGACCAGCCACACTCAACCAACCCATGACCCAAACATGAGGAAAAAGAACACATATTTCATAAGCCACTGAGGCTTGGAGGATGCATGGCTAGAAGAAAGACCTGACCAATCTTACTGTAGGAAAGAAATAGGATGTGGAGGCGATAGCTGTCTTATGACTTTCTTTTCTATTCTTATCTCCTACATCCCATTTCCCACTAGTTGCTACAGCAACTATCCCCATGTTAAACTCATCCTTACTTTGCTCTAAATCCCCAATGATTCTCAGTTCACTCAGAGTAAGGATCAAAATTCCTGCCAAGCATCTCGACATGTCCTACCCATCTCTCTACCCGGATTCTTCCACAATTTATCTCATCGCTCTCGCACCTTCTCATATGCTGTGCCTCTCTGCATCCTCCTTTGGGTATCTTCCCTGCTTTCTTTTCCAGGCCAACAGCATCCTTCTTGTATTATAATTGCTGACAACTTCACCTCATTCAGAAATATGTTCAAGCTTCCCTTTCTCCCAGAAACCTTCCTTTTCTGACTGTTAGAACTACAGCTCCCACCCTGTACTTGCTGACCCACTCCCCTGCTTCACTGGCTATACATTTTTACCTAATTATTACATGTGTTATTTCTCATGTTCCAGTGAACTATAAGGTCCATGTGGGTAAGGACTTCTTCTATTATGACTATTATATTCAGGAGCAAGAACAGTGCCAGGAGCATGGCTTAGCACAGATCTGATAATTACATGATCTATATGCTATACACAAACCCTTAGTGAATTAAATTCCTACTATAGGACAGTAGGCATAATAATAAGCTAACAAGAAAGCAAGCAAATGGTAAAGAACCAGGTTCCAGAAAGCCTTTGTCAAGCCAGTGTTGAGAGCTAAGCCATGGACACACAGCTTGCCATGTCCCACTCAGGGCAATTGAAGGAAGTCATCAAATCTGTCTCTTCTCATCAGTTAAAGGGAAAGGGCACAAACACCTACCCAATGCCAACATGTAGAGCATCCATCAAAAGGGAGGAGACGGAGTACATAGTTTGCTCTTCGGTCATGCAGGAGACAGTGGGTACCCAATGACTGGTCCTAGGAAGATACTCTGGGAGGCAGTGGTTATAAAAGAAGAGCTGGAAAGGGATTAAGGGTATGAAGCAGAAGAGAATGTAGGAGCCACAAAAGGAAGTAGGAATAGCCTGGTTGGTCTGGGAAACTAGAAAGATGCTCCTGGGACAATAACAATGGAATCCAAAGGTGGGAGGAAGGAAGCCAATTTCTGTGGAAATGAGGATTGGGTGGGGATAAGTGGATGGGCTTAAGAGCCTCTGTATCACCCATCATTTAATAAGGAACCCCAATGGTATTAAAGCAGTGGAATGAGGGACACCTGGAGCTGGAAAAAAATCCAACTAGACTTTTTCTTGTGGACATCCTACCCTAAATCCAGATGGACGTGGTGACTTCCTCCATCCCAAATCTGTTCTCCCATATTAGCAGAAGGCTCCACTCTGTTCTATGTGACATTCCCATGTGCTCCACTGACAGCTGCTTGGAGCGTAGCCTCTTGCTATGACTTGAAACCTTCCCTTTCTCCTCATTCTGTTGCCATGCCTGGTCCTGGCTGCTTCTGCACTCTGCAAATGGGCTCCATTGGTCTCCCCAACTCTGGTCCCTCTCAATTCTTAAAGTCATACTTTCAACTGTAGATAGCTCCCTCTAATTTAATGCTTCTTGTGTTATTTTCCTACTGAAAACTCTTTATTAGTTCCCCCAATCCCTTAAAATTTGCAAGTCCTATCTGTGCCATATTGCCCTCTGCTCTCAATCTTAGGCAATTTCATTCAGCTCATGAACTTATTCTGCCTTATCATTTCTCTCACTCTGCAAATGTTGTTCCCTATGTCTAGAGTATTTTTCCTCTTCTCTACTTCATTCACTTCTGTGCACCAGTTGAGTCTTTGCTGAAAGGGCACCGTGTGTAAAATGGCCACTGGACATTCCTCTCGGCTCTTAGTACTCTCTCATTTGGTTTTTGGGTTTTTTGTTTTTTTGTTTTTAGTTTATTGCTATTGACAGAAAGCATTTCTGTAAAAAAAAAAAAAAAGAGCCAGAGAGTAATCACTTTAGGCTTTGCAGGCTCTGTGCTGTCAGTCATAGCTACTCAGCTTTGCCCAGAAGCATGAAAGGAGCCATAGACAATCATAATATATGAATATGCATGGATGAGTTTGAATAAAACTTTATTCAAACAACAGCAAGCATGCTGGGTTTGTCTCCCAGCATGGTTTGCCATTTCCATCTCTCCATCATCTCTGCATACACAAGAGTGACTTGTTCGCCAATGGCACTTGAGCAAAGGAGGAAAGCGTGTGTGAAAGTGAATTGATGAATGTTACAGGCACCAAACTCCTTGTTCAAGAACTCCTGGGATCACATTCGCATACAAGGAACTGTATCTTCTTGTTTCTTTGTGTTTAAATAATAAAAATTATAACCGTATTTTTTAAGTTCCGGTCTTTTAAAGATGTTATAGTCTTTAATCATTAAAATAGATGGACATGGAATTTGTACTATAAGCAGAGAAAGAAAAAACTCTCATGTTGTATGTTCTCTTTTAAGTGTGGAATCTATCCAGTGTGTGTGTGTGTATATGTGTATGCGTGTGTGTATTTGGGTAGTTCTCAACCTTCCTAGTATTGCAAGCCTTTAATACAGTTTCTCATGTTGTGGTGACCCCCCCCTCATAAATTTTGCTACGGTTATGAATTATAATGTAAACATCTGTGTTCTCCGACATTCTCAGGCCACTCAAAGGGGTCGTGACCCACAGGTTGAGAACTGCTGATTCAACAAATGTACAAGTGGGTTCACTGTCACATGAAGAGAAGACAGTGGGAAAGGCTAAATAAAAGAGGGTAAGGAAGGGCTGAATGCAGGTGATGGACATGGATTATGAAAGAAGACGTAAAATAATTAGTTTTCTAGTTCTAATTCTGTCACGGCTTTCTTTCTTTCTTTCTTTCTTTCTTTCTTTCTTTCTTTCTTTCTTTCTCTATCCCTCTATTTATTTATTTATTTATTTATTCATTTATTTATTTGCTTATTTATTTATTTATTTATTTGGTGGGGGTGATGACTATCCTGCATGACTGCTTTAACTATACAGAAGTTTGTTGCATTGTATAGACTTTGGGACAGGTTAATTTTGGTGTGTAATATTTTTTATTTATTTCCAGGTTGTTTTTTTTTTAATAATAAAGTTTGTTTTAAAATTTTGGTCAAAACGAGGAAAGGACCTACAAACTGTTATCGCCTGGAGAAACCTCAGAGAACTTCCTCACAGGTAGGCCTAAACCTTGCCTTAGAGCAGCAGTGGTTCTCAACCTGTGGGTCATGACCCCTTTGGCAAACCTCCATCTCCAAAAATATTTATATTGCGATTCATAGCAGTAGCAAAATTCCATTTATCAAGTAGCAATGACAAATTTTTTTGGTTGGGGGGCCACCACCACATGGAAAACTCTATCGAAGGGCCACACATTAGGGAAGTTTTGAGAGTCACTGGCCTAGGCGCATTTCAGGTGCCTGGAATTAGCACCTTGGCTGGATTTCTCCTCCAGGATCTTCAGGGCCAGCCTTGCCTCGCTCAGCCTGTGAGCCAGGACCCCAGCCTGGGGTAGAACACCTGTGCAAACCTGCCTGACTAACCCTTGTGATCCACCCATCTCCAGGGTGTGGTGACACAGCAGCCTCTGCCCGCTGGGTTCACCTCTGCTCTGGTCCCCACTGACCCTCTGACTTTCATTTCACCACTTGTCCCTTCTCTCCTTTTTTCTCTGCCGTGTAAGGAAGATCTGATAGAAGCATGCCGTGTTACAAAGGCCAGTGGAGAACAGACTGTATCCAAAACTTGAAAAGTGTGAGAAAAATCTGAGAGACGAGAAATGCTGTGGCAGCAGCGGCAGTAGCAGGCTCAGTGGCCTTCCAGCGGAGATTTAGCCAATTATAGAAAACACTTCCTTTGGCCCAAAAGCTTGCCATTGAATCAGCCTTGGGGTAGAGCAGGCTGTAATGCTAACCCCCAAAAGGCCGCTCTTCACTCCAAGGCCGGATTTCATCTTTAATTCGTAGATGGTTATCTGAAGTACGCTACTGGGAGGGTGGGAGGGCTCCCAACAAAAGCGGATCCCTCACTGAGGAGCGGCAGGCAGCTTGGTCTGAACCTGTCCTTTTCCCTCCTTCTCAAATGGACTGTGCTTCCTAGGCGGAACTCACAGCCCACGGCAGCTCACTGCGGTGCTCTAAGTCTGACTCGCCACGGTGAGCAAGTCTGACAGCGGCAAGGGGCGTGACTTGGATATTCATGTTCCTTAACCATCTATGTGTGTTGTTTCTCTGATAAAAGACGAAGAATGCGAACCACCATTACCTGGGAGTCCAGCTACCGATGCATGTGGAAACCATCCATGGAGACCCCAAGTTCAATCTGCAGCATGGCCACATAGTTATTCTTCACTAAAATAACATCTGGCTTTCATTCTTTAGTGACAACTCGTTTGGACAAGAGCTCAGGTATTTTTTTTTTAATTGGACTTCTTACCCTTCTGCCAGACTTAGAGAACTAAACTTTCTTTGAGCTCTTTTTTTTTTTTTTTTTGGTGAGCCCAGGATGTAAGGGGAACTGGTGTGGGGACAAGCTTCTTGTAAACAAAGAAACATTTGTTTCTTTTCATTAAAAGACCATGGATCCCTGAGGAATGCACACACTCCCTGCTTGAAAGCAAGGAGGAAGAGCTCCTGGAGAAGACACACACAGCTACGGACAGCTCATATCAAGAGTATTCGGCAGTTCCAGGCTCAAGTTTGTGGCAGAGAGGTTGGGGCATTAATACAGAGTGACTTGGAAAATTCATGCTTGAATTTTCAGGGATGCAGGAGAACGGGACGGTAGACCTTCCGCAGAGCTGAGATAAAGAGCTGGCGGCCCAACTGCCTGGAGAACCCTGGTACCAATTCCCTGAAGTCAGGGGCAGTATAACATTTTTGTTTTGTTTTGTTTGTTTGTTTGTTCGTTTGTTTGTTTTTGCTTTTTATTGGTTCTTTGTGAATGTCACATCATGCACCCCAACCTCACTCATCTCTCCATCCCCTCATACCTGCCCTCCACCCTTGCAACCTCCCCCTCAACAGAGAAGAAGTAAAATTTTTGTTGTGAAAGCTATAATGTGTCACAGTGGGTCCCACCTTTTGCCCATCCTTTGCTTGCAAATGTTCATTGCGATGACTCGTTGGTCTGGCACGAGGCCTCTGGCTTCTGCCACACTATCAATACTGGAACCACTGGGACTCTTCAAGGATACCCTGCTGTTGCCCTGTGTCATGAAGATCCTGTGGTTTTGGATCTGTATGACTGGCCCCTTCATGCACTCAGGCAGTTTATTGATGGGGTAGATGTTGGGGTGGGGCAATTCAAAACTCTGGACCTGGGCCTGAGATGGTATCTGAGCTGGTCAGCCAGCCAACTCTTCTGTCCTTACGCCCGCTCACTAGCAATTCCCCACAAACAGGGCCAGCTCTAACCTGCTGACCAGGCGAGGTGCAGAGCACACTCTCTTGAGTTGTGCAGCCGGTAAGGGACACGGCCACTTCTCCCACTCTCATGACCCCAGGGCCAGCTCTGCAGTCTGCCATAGAAGGCAAGGTTTAGAGGGTGTAAGTGTCTCTTCCTCATTTGAGCAGACAAGAGGCAGCACCGGCTCTCCTGCTCTCATGACTCCACGGCCAATTCAAATGTAACCCCAACATCCAGGGCCAGCTCTACTGGTGCAGCGCCTGTTCTCCCAAGTGCTGCTGCAGGTGAGGTGCAGGGACAGCTCTCCTGCTTTCCTAACCCCAGGGTCAGTTCTCCCACCTGCTTAGGCAGCAAGGGGCAAGGGTTGGGGAGGGCATCTCTCCCTTGCCAACAGCAGACAAGTGATGGGGCCAGCTCACCTGCACCACTGCCATCAGGGTCAGCTCTACTGTGCTGCCCAGGTGAGGTGCAGGGCCTGCTCTCCTGAGTGCTGTAGCAGGTGAAGGGCAGGGACAGCTCTCCCATACTCAGGACCTCAGAGCCATCTCACCTGCAACCAGTGATGCCTGGCTCTCCCAAGTACTGTAGCCGGCTAGGGGTGGAGTCAGCTCTTCTGACTCCAAGGCTAGCTCACCCAAAATGCCCAGGGGTGGGTGGGGATAGTTTTGCACAGCTGTCAGATATCAACATGTCCCAGGGAAGCAGCCCAGACCAGGAACATCTGCCTGGCCTTTGGTGGTAACAGACTCGCACTGTTGGAAAGCCTTAAACTCAGATGCAGCTTCTGTGGCAGCAGAGGCCAGGATTCCAGGCGACATCACCAGCTACTCCTATCAGGCTGTCCCTTTCTATCTTCGAGCCTCCAGTTCCAGTTCTGCCTCTCTTCATTGTGCCCACAACTTTCTGTTTCTCGTCCCTTCTATTTCTTCACCACTTACTTGCTCTCCTTAGTGGCACCCATGATCTATGAGTGTCTGGTGTCATCTCAGGAATGGTCTCAGGAGAGCTATGCCCCACTTGTGCATTATGGTGCTGGTAGAGGTCATTGTGGGCATGACCTGACCCCCGCTCCAGGCCTGTGTAGCATCTGACTGGTGGTCATCTCAGGCTTGTTCCCCACTCGGCTGCCTGAGTAACCCCTTGGGAGGGTCATCTGTCTTGATCTCAGTCCTGCCCAGGGCCCATGGTCCCAAGCACGGTTGCTCTGCTCTCCGGCTTTACTCCCTGCCCTGGTAGCTTGACCCAGCCTACCTGGCACCAGACTGGTGGTCCTCTCAGGCTTGCTTTCTTAGGGGAATGTTAGGCTACTAATCATTCAGATGTCATAGGTCATAGGTCAAATGTCAGACACTGAGTATAGACACAGCCTCTCTTCCCTCCGCCTCCTACTGATGTACACGTGACACAGCAGAGCTGCCACACCCGTAATGCCTCTAGGGACAGAGCAGCACAACAATCTGGTCTCCAACAACCTCTACTTGCTGAAGGCACTATACAAATTTGCTGAATGAAGGAACAAGCAAACGGAGCATGGTGTGGAGGATGGGGCCAGCACCTACCTGAGGGCGCAGCTTGTTCTGAGTATCACCCACAGTCCTATAAAAGGGAAGCTCTCCAGCTGAGACATGATAAAGAAGGATGCTTCAAACACAAACAAACAAAAAGCCACAATCCAACATTGAAGATGGAAGGAAGCAATGTCCCAGTTTCCTGGTTCTTCAGAGAAGCATTGTGTAAAGGAAGTGAAGCTTCAGTATGTCATCTCAAAGCCAAACTTGGAATCTGCTCTCAGCCTACCAAGTGCACAGCAGACTGGGAAATATTTTAGAGGTTTCAGTGAACAGAGGAGGGGTGTCTGCTCCTGGACTGGCTTAGAGATCTGTGCGTAAGCCATACTCCTTTCAACCACAGGCCATTTGCATGTGCTCTGTGCTTACTTATATCTTCCTGCCTTTACACGACGTCTTTAAAGTCCTCAGACCTTTCTCCGCCATCACTACCTCAGGAAAGTTCTCCCTGACCAGCGCTCCTACCACATCAAATCAAACCCAGGATGCCTTTTGGCAGCTGTGCGTACCCACATGGTGCTTGTTACAATTGTTATTTTCCATTCATTCCTTGTGAGTCTTTGATCAACAACTCTCTGCACTGTCCAATACAGTATCCACTGACAACATGTGGCTATTTAAGTTAACGAAAATGAAATAAAATCTCTAATTCAGCCCTTTGGCTATGCTGGCCACATCTTAAGTCCTCAATAGCTACACATGATGAGTGGCAATTATTACTGGACAACCCCCCCTCCAGCTCTACCCACACATCCTAACTGCAGAGGGGTCTGTTGAACAGTGCTGCACTCAGTAAAGACAAAATGGACAAACGAATGGACCAGGAGCCTAACGGTTCCTGTGAATGAGGAAGATTTATTGAGGTGATGAGAGTCAGTGTTACACAAGAGTCTCCTAGGAGAGAATTATCCTCATCTGTGAGACTTGTAAAAGCCGAGTAGAAGAGGCAGTATTTATGTTGGGCTTTGAAGACTGGATAGGAGTTTGTCAGCAGAGAAGTATGGTGTTAAAAATAAAACAGTACCGGAGCAGTGCCATGGTTGCAGCAAAGAGGGCTGTCCTAGTTTCCCACTCATTGCTCTGACAGAATACCCTGACAAAAATAACTTTAAGGGACAGTGTGTCCATTTGCCTTTCAGAACCAGGTTACAGTCCATCACGTGTGGATGTAAAGGTTAAGGCAGAATCCTATAAACAAATCTAGAGTGAAGAGCAGGGAGAGAATGAATACATGAATGCTTACTGTGCAGCCCTCTTTCATTCCCACACAGTCTCGGATACAATGCTAGGGAATGATGACACCTACAGTGGACTGAATCTTCCAACATCAAATGATGTAATCAAGACAATACCCCACAGATATTCCTTTAGGCCACCCTGATCTAAACAATCCTTCATTGAGAATCACTTCCCAGGTGCCTCTACATTGTGTCAAATTGACAATTAAAACCAACCATCACAACTGTCACGTCTAAGGGTAAACAATATTTCACCCTGAGTGTCACATAACTGTACAGAATGAAGACAAGCGAATGGCAAGCGAAGGCAGCTGGATTTAACTCACCTGCAACTTCAGGTAAGATTACTGTGCACCTGCTACGGGCTATAAGACCCCATTTCACACCTACAAATCACCTGTGGCGTGACGCCTGCAATGATCCTCATTTATAAATAAAAACACAGGGTTTTGTGAGTCGTGTGGTGTCAAGTGAGCTGAGCAAGCTACCACCAAGCCACATAAGCTGAGAAGTGGTAACACTGTGGTCACTGACACGAAGCTCCGAAAGCAAATGGAACACAGTTGACCTGGATCACCAGCCTCAGCATGGACCAAAAAGTAGGCACTGAATTAGTATTTGCTTTATAGAAATGCCTCACTTGGCAGAGAAGATGGAAGAAAAGAAGAGAGGCAGCATTATGGAGGGTTAGGGTTAGAATCCTGCAAGGCTGGAGCGACTCCAGGTTCGAAGCATACTCTGGGGTGACCTCAAACCCATCTCTTTGAGCTCTGTGTACAAGGTCTGACCAATGTCAACAATAATCCTTTGTCGGACAGAAGGGCTTAATGATGTCGATGACCCTCGTAATGGCTATCAAATAAATGCTAATGGAGGTTACGAAGAAGCAGGCAGAACTTGGCCTCTTCCTCTAGGTTTTGGGAGACCAAGATGACAGAGAGACTCTGTAGTTTGAATCATGTTAGGACTTGACATCAAAAGGAAAACTGGGGCTGAGAAAAGAACAAAGTTCCTGGAAAAGTTTGGAAGGGAGTGGAAAGGTAAATGATACTACAGTCAAAGATGTAGAGAAGAAAGGTTTGGGTGACACGAATAAAGGTCAGTGACTTTCCTTGAGTTCTCAGCCGAGAAGGCTAGCTGAGACTATGAAGAGCAGGGAGGCAGAACTACATGGAGACTGCACATGAGTCTTTCCAACCAAGAAGGGAGGGGGCTGAGCTGCCAACACTTCCAAAGCCAGACCAACCACATCACAGAGTACTCTCCCTGCCCCAAAGCTACCCAAGGTTCAACTCTCCACCTACTGAGAAGCTCATGGGGCATGGCTGTCAGGTGGCCGTATATATGGTCACACCTCAGACCCAACCAAACAGGCAGACAGCTAGCCAACCAAGCCGGCCAGAACTGTTAGGTTTCCTGGTATACAGCTTTGTCACTCAGTACATGATCTGCATCACCCAGGAGCATGTCGGAAGTGCAATGATAGGCTCTATCAGTCAAGCCCTTGCCTCGCAAGCATAAGGACCTGAAATCAACACTCCTCCCCCCCCCGAATACATGTGAATGGGGAGAGGGGCTGGCACAGTGGTGAAAGCTTGTAGTCCCAGGCAGAGAGGCAGAGTGGGGCCACAGAATTCATTGGCCTGAGAGCCTAGCCTAATCTAGACTACATGGTGAGCTCCATATGGCAAGTTTCCAAGCCAGTAAGAGATCTTGTGAGATCAAATAAAAGGGATGAAGGAAGCCTGTGTGTGTGTGTGTGTGTGTGTGTGTGTGTGTGTGTGTGATAGAATTGTCCTCTGTTCTCCATGAGTATACATGCACACATATGAATACACTCAGGCCATGTCTCAGTTGCACCGAATCTGTCTGTCTGTCTGTCAACCACATCTCCAAGTGACTCATGCAAACATCCGGGCTTTGAGCTTAGAGTACTGCAGACAGACCGCTTAGTTCCGGTTGTGCACTTACTGGTTCTCTGACCTCAGGCAATGATTGAACCTTTCTAGGCCTCCATTCTTCATCTAAGCAAATGGGAAGCAAGGGAGCGAATGCACTGGGCAGTTCTGAGGCTTCCCTGTGCATATGGAAGCGGTTAACACAGGCACGAGGCTGCTAAGTGTTGAGTTAATGCTAGCGATGGTTATTGACAATGTGGTGCTCAAGGCCAGAGGCAGAATAATGGTCTCCTCAGCTACTCTCTAGGCAATAAGCTGTTCATGAAGAGATGAAATTGGTAAATAAATAAATAAATAAATAAGTAGATAAATAAATAAATAAACAACAAACATGAGGGGAGGTTTCCACTGAGGTAGGATCCTCCGCAAGGATGGTGATTTATTTCTCAATGCTTTGGAGCCTCCAGCCCCAGCGCACTCGAAGTACATCTGGCTTACCCTCGTGGGCTGCAGTTCAGGACAGCAAAATGAGGCCCAGTGCCAACATCAATAGCGGAACAGGCTACAGTCACTCTTCTGGAAAGATCAGTAGACACAAGGACTGTAGCCTTACGGCCCGAGGACAGGGGCTATTAAGGAAGACTGACTCTGCAACCCTGCCTGTCAGAGGCTCAGAACCACAAGAACCAGAGCACCACTGAGGCTCCAGCAGAGGTACAGGCACTGACTGCCTATCACACTGCAGAGACCCAGCAGCAGGGGTAACAAGGCTTTCTGGGGAGGTCCCTGACCATGACACAAGTTCCCGGCTTTGTAAGTTTTAGCTGATTTCATCCTCTCTCACTACCAACAAGGCCCAGACCCCATCAGTCTGATCAACAGCTGAGACAAACCAAGGCTTTGAGAGCTGAAGGTACCTGCCCACAATTCAGAGCGCTACTTAGCGGCACACATGGTATTTCCCCCCACATCTGCTTCTTGATGACTAAGCTCTGTTGGCTGGCTGGCTTGTGTGTGGGGGTCACTAGGGCTGCCCAGAGAAGGCTTGATGGGGATGAGCTTCTATCCTGGGATTCCTGGGTCCACCCATAGGATGGCTTCTTAATGGATCGCAGGCAATTTATCACCACGGTAGCTACAGACAGGTATCGGTCACTAACCAGCACTGTGAGAGCTGAGTGTTCACTGTGTGGCTTCCCCTCCTACACTCTGAGAGCCTGCTGAGACCTTGACACATCCCTAGCTATTTTCCCTCAGTGTGCTGCTCCACGTGCCAATAGTTTCAGGATCAGTCCTGCATGCTTCTGCTCCAGGATGAATCTTCTATGCAAATCTTCACTTACTTACCAGGAGGCCCACACAAAGGTCCCAATCCAGCCCACCTCACCCAGCATGTCTCAGCATCACCCATGCTGCACCTTCCTGACCCAGACATTCAGCTCCTGGTCCGTGTGAAGGAACACCTACTGTTAGGGATACTCTGGTGGCCCGTGTGACCAGTAGTCCCATGGGGGCCAGACAAAAGTGATGATACTAAAATCAACCCAGTGTAAATAAGTCCTCATCATTACAGACTGAAAGATGGGTCCTAAACAAAAGGCAAGGAAGGTCTTAAGTTGGAGGTTTATTTAAAAAAAACAAACAACAAAACATTTAACAATCTCAAATGGTATACAGAATTCTTGATCATGGACAAGCACTGAGGTACGTATTTTTTCAGCTATGGGGTTTTTGTTTTTGTGTGTTTTGTTTTTGTTTTTATTTGTTTGTTTTGTTTTGGCTTTCTTCAACACCACCAAAATAATGATCCTCCTCTACACCTACAGACAAAGCTGGCTCTGATGTATGACTTCGCCAATTCCTTCCTTCTTCCCTTCCTTCCTTCTCCCTTTCTTCACTCCCTCCCTCCCTTTTCCTTTCCTCATTTCCTCTCTTCCTCCCCACCTCCCTCCCTCCCTCCCTCCTTCCCTCTCTCCCTCTCATTCTTACTTTCTCCAGTTTGTATAAGAAAAATACCTTCCCAAAGCATATTAAAGAAAGGAACTAGTGTGTAATTTTGGAAGGAGAACCAGGACCCAGATAAGTGAGTGGTATTTTCATACCTTTTACGGACTTCTAATCCTTGCCGGCCTTGCACCATGAACAGGTAATACCCTTTCTCTTTCAACTTCCACAGTAATCAACGGAGACAATAAAAAACACGTGTACTTGGTGAGAGAAATATGACTTGTCACATGCCTACTCCACGCTGGCCCATCAAATCCATTTGCTTCCCTGAAACATGGCACAGGTATCAAATAACAGGTGGCAGCACCCTTCGGGACAAACACAGTGGCCCTTCCTCAGTTCTGCTATACCCACCACCTCCCTTCTGCTAGCCAACCCTTTATCAGCTCTTGCGTCTGCCTTCCAGTCTTGCATTAAACACCGGTCTGGCTTCTAGTGAGATTGTCCTTGGCACACCCCCTTAGGCTGTCCTTAACAGAGGTTGCTCTTGCCCTAGGTACTACAAGGGGCCAGGATTTCAGCCAATACTTTCTCCCTTGGACACAGGTCCCCAGGTGCTAGCTGCTGGCTTCCTTGTGTAAGCAAACTTAAGCTCTTGTAAAAATCTTAAAGGCAAAAGTGAATCATCCACACCAGGTTCGGAAACCTCGCCAACATCATCAGAAGAAAATATGATGGCTCAGAGTGAATATGGCTCCAAAAATGAGTGCTTTCCCCCTCTGCTCTGGCCATTTTGTTTATACACTACTTCTTCCCATTCAACAGGCTGTCATTATGTGAGCGCCAATAAACCAGGCGGAATCATGGACACAATATATCACTGTTCAGCGCTGCCAGAATTGGAACATAAAGATCACTTAACTCGGAGCAAAATCAGGGAGCCCACAAATTAGTCACCACAGAGATGCCAAGACCATGTTTGGCTATTCACTGCACTCAACAGCATTACACATCTGAATGGGTTTAAGGCTCCTCAGAGGGGCGCGCGCCGAAATTTGATTGCTGCTTCTGTTACAGACGCTGGTGGCCACTCACGCTCTCCTCTCGGGCTGTGGCATATTAAATCGCAGTCCCCTTGCCTCCAGATGCCTTTCTAGCTCTATTACTTCTTTGACCTCCACCTATCAGCCCCTAGTGACACATCTGCATTCTGCCACGACTCTGGTGCCTCCTTCTCGAGGATAATCTAGAGTGGGATGTTTGCAGTTCAACTGGAAGCTATTTCTTTCCCCATATCATGTGCTCATCCGGAGAGTCAAGGTGGTAGGTAGGGGTGAGGGTTATATCTTAATGTTACTATGGTGTGTCATTCAAGAAGTACACAAGGACATGTGTGAGAGCAATTTCATTAAAAGTCCATTACAGCTTGGCTGTGTGGTGAGCCACGCAAGCTAATGACCAGGTACTGTCAAATACTCAAAGGCTCTTGGCTTACCTCCCTGAATAATAAACTGACTTGCTCCCTGGGGGATGCCTGTTTAAATAAACTTAGGATGGCAGATTCAGAGAGCTCTGATGATGCATAGATTATCTTGTTGTCATTCTTCAGTATAATCTAAAGTACTTAATAATAATAAGTAAATAACATAATAATAAATAATGATAAACAAAACACACATGCATTTTTGACTTTTCACTTAAACACTGAGTGCAGCCTCATTCTCGGCAAAGGTATCTACCAGGCTACGCACTTAAAAGAGTTCTTTATTTAACACACATCTCAAACACACACACCAAAACAATTCACACAAATGAATATGAAAATGCCCATGCGATTGTGTACTGTGCTACACCTCAGAGAACTTGGGGGAAGAAAAACAATAACACGGACATTGACAGAACACTGACTTTCTTTTCCACTGTTGCCAGCAAGGAATCGTGTGCGCAGCAGATGTTCATTATCAATTTGATGACTATTGATTTGATCTCCGGTGACAATTATTTGTCAGGATTGTGATGAATAAGGGGGCAGGCTCTAAGCAAACAATTTCCCTCATCTCTAGGCCTAGAGACTTGGAAGCCACCGTATACACATCTTTTCTCTGATCCTCTTGATTTAGGCAACAGGGTGTGAGAAAACGGACAAAGGTAAGCCACAACTTAACTTTTAGGAAAACAATAAAGCAGAATAGTCAAAAGTGATGAAGGAATTCTGCCTCAAGTATCTGAGGGGGAAGTCTAGAGCCTCCTATCTGGAATGCTCTTGCGGAGTCTGAGGATTGGCACAAGAATTAGCACTGCAACCACTGTCATCCCAACAGAAGTACCAAGAATGGTGACAGAACCCCCCCAGGCAACCCGATCACAGGCAGATTCTTAACAAAATGGCCAAAGCCTGGGGAATTCATGCACAGAGGAGATAAACAACCCAAATGGGAAAGTCTGCCTCTCACAGGAGATACTGAGCTACATGGAAAATTCCATACCCTAGTTCAAAGGGGCAGTGTGATCTAATAAATTTAGCTGCATGGGTTATTAAAAGTAATTGTGTATTCAGCTTGAATGTTTTATGCATGTGTCTTTCCCATAGCTGAAACACATGTGAAACCAGAGAGAGTTCCCAGGGAGGTTGGTGCCCATTTTGATTGCATCTGACAGGCTATGTGCCATGATGAAGGATGCTTCCAAGGCTGACTTATTGCCTGAAATCTGCAGAAAGGATGTCTTGGAACAGAATGTCTTCAGAAGGACCATACAGTAACTGAATAGGCAGCCAGCCAGAGCAGGAACCATTCCTTTTGTTCGGCTGGTTGAAACACCTCATCTTACCAAAAAAGTCTTGTCAGAGAGTGAACAATTCATGTGCTCTCAATAGATGGGCTTAGCAAGTAGGTGTCCTACCAAGTCAAACAAAGGTGATAGAGATGTTCCTTTAGGGATAAGTGCAAATCAGATTCCTACTTGATGGAATTGAGCACTCTCCAGATTTTGATCCTTAACCTGTGTGATCTCAAGGTCAGAAGATAAATCAAAAGGCAGAGCGCAGGGGCCAGAATGCATTGCATCGGAGATCACATACATAGCTTCTCTTCTATTTGTCCTCGGGCTTCTAAGAGAGACCTTTGCAGATGAAAAGGGTTTTGAAATTCCAAAAATGATGTACAAAATGGGCCTTTGTCAAATAAATCAACCAAGAAAAACAAATCCAGCAAAGACTGTTTTTATCCCAAGGGCTGGCTCAGAGGTCTGTTACTATAGGGACGCCTGTGAATCTTTCTTCCGGATCATCTGTGGCAGCACCACGGAGGAAAAGGAGGAAACGTGGAAGATGTGGAAGGATGGAGGTGGGCCCTTTATCTTTGGCTCTGTCTTCAGAGCCCATATACAAAGCAGAACAAATAGGTGAACTTTTGACTTTGCAATCAGACCTCACCTCTTACCAATTAATTATACAAGAACACACATAGGGTGCCTTGAGGGTAAAGAGAGCTGCTTTTAAATCTGGGTTCCACTGCTCACACCAAAGAAAGTTTGGATCCTGGCTTTCTTACTGGCAAAATGGAGGATATCAACACGCACTGCATACAAGCATGGTAAGGATAAAATATGCAAATACATACAAGCACACTATAAAGGGACAGTACATATGTTAGACAGTAAGAAACTCCTGTGAGAAGACATTATCACAGACCCAGGGGTGAGGGGCTCTAAAGCTCCCATCCTTGACTGATGAGCTACTGACAGTGAACAGCTTCTGGGAGAGAGTCAGCTTTCCTTAAAACTGTGGACAACCACACTCCAATGGATGGCCCTACACCCATGAGTATAAGGGTTCTATAAGTTGGATTGAGAGAGTCACTAAAAGGAGGCAGGGAGGAGGACATGAAGTTAGAAGGGTATGAGAAGGTGGGGTTTAATCTGGGAGGAGTTTAGGGGACTAGTAGAGAATGAATAATCAAAATATGAATAATCATATGAAATTCTCAAAGAACTAATAAAATATTTTATGCAGACAAAATTGCCCGGTTTATTACGTAATATAAATATATGCTGTATTTACTATATTATATTTATTCTACCTAGCTCCAAATGGTTTAAACATCCTAAAAAATAAAATGTCTATACTAAAATACAAAATAACACTTAAAATGTGTTTATTACATTTGTCATAAATAATACCTCGATAGGAAATGCTGCTTACAAGGATGTTTAAGGTAATATGTTCTTGGGCATCTCCTCCACCCATAATCCTCATACCTATTATCTGACAAGTTTTAAAGTGCACCATGGAAGCAGTCAAGGCTATCTTAAAAAAAAAAAAAAAGATTTGCCAGTGGTTGTCTCATTATGAGAGGAAAATGGCTCCAGAAGGAAGAAACTTGTTTGTCTTGTCATTGCCATACAGAGGCGGGTGGGAAGGAGTGAGCTGAAGAATAAGTAAGCAAATATTCTCTAACATGGAGGTCTAAGAACAACAGTGTGGATTAACAGCAGGGCCTGGGGGTCTGGAAAAACTGGTTAATGTTCTCACTGGGACTCCAAGGTAGGACACAGCTCACATCCTGCAGCATTAATGCATGCAGCTTCTGGACAGGTCCAGGTATATCAATATTGTGCAAATAAGTAGCTTTTGGTGAGGAATATCCAACCAGGTTGACAAGTTCCAATTCAATTTCTCCACTAATGGAGAAAAAAAAAGGCTGAATTGTGCCGAGGCCAAGCATCTCAGAGGCCTGTGGCACGGTCACAAGCAAGCTTTCAGTCAGGGAAGGCCTCCCTGAGGTAAGTCAGGCCTCCCTGAGGTAAGTCAGCTGCTAAGTACCAAAAAATGGATGATGCTACCAAGGGAGGACAGTAGGCGAGAGCTTCTGGCAGAGGGAAAGTCAGAGTGAGGGGGGAGTCATGCTGGAGTAGGTGGCAAAAGCCAGATCCCTCAAAGAACAACATGGCAAGGAAGGGAAGCTTGACTCCGTTAGCCTAGGGAAACTGAGGATGGGACTCATGCAGTCTATGCTTGGGAGGTACACTCTAGTGGCTCTGGTATGGACAACACTATTCACAGGAAGGAGTGGAAGCCAAAGAGAAGTGTGCTAGCCCTCAAGCACTACATGATGATAGGGATGAGGTCAGCAGCAATGGTGATGGAGGCGAGGAGATACACAAGAGGCAGGGGGAGCAGATGGCTCCCAACCGTTTTCCTGAAAATGCAGCTTCCTCTAGCAACTGATACTCTGAATTCCTGTTATCCGACTCATTGCTCCCAGCTTGGAGCCTTGGGGGTGCAGGTCTGCCCAAACCAGAGCTCTTATGGAACAAATGGGGAACAAGGGGGGATGGGTTGGCTTGTGCAGGGGAAGGTCTCCTGCCTCGGAGTGGCAGGACAGATTCCTCAGGAGGAGAAGCTTATCCCTTCCCTATTTTCAAGAAAGAACACAACTGGTTTTAAAGCATTCCCCCACTTCTTCAGCACAAGCCCCTATAGACCTGGGACACCTTGAAAGGAGGAAAGTTCTGGCCCTTGGGGTTGCTCTCCGCTCTGTGGGGCTGGAGGCAAGTAACTCTTTCCTCTGTTACCTCATCTGTAGAATGGTAATAACACTTGCCTTGAGACACACAATCAGTGCATAGGTCACCACATGCAATGGGGGACAAAGACATTTGTATCTGGTTAATACGGGTGTGAATCCTCTATCCTGTGGGCCAGGTAGAAGCTACGATATCTTTGGTCCCATTTCTTACCTAGTCACCATCTACAGAGCAGGCAGTGGATCAGATTTCCTTTAATTTTTTTGGCGACAGCCTAGAAGCAGATTTCCTTGGACACCTTACAGTACGGGATGCTGGAGGAAGATGTTGCATGCTGCAACAGGGGAATGCGGAACACGATGCAGTCAGTCTTCCGCATCTACAGGTTCCATGTCAGCACACCCAAGCAAATTTAGGACAAAAATGTTTATGGAAAAAGATATGACTTTGCTAAAACATGGACAGACACGTTTCATGGTCATTATTCCCTGAGCAGGACAGTACAGAGACCACTGACATGACATTCCCCTTGCACTGGCATTATAGGTAATCTAGAAAAGATTTAACACATGTTCGGAGATGTACACGAGCCCAAATGAATACTGCACCAGTCTATCTCAAGGACTTGCGCATATGCAGATCTTAGATCCACAGAGCCCCTGAAACCAATCCCCTCTGGATGCTGAAGTCCATGAATGCTAATCTTTGACTAGCAGTGGGCCGGCAGGAATTTCTCCTGAAGTCCTACTTTCTTTGACTGTTTTCTCCATTCCTCAAGCTGGCGATATCACCTTAGAAGAGGGGACTCACATGGAAAAGGTTGTCCCATACATAGTAAATGTACAAGACCATAGATAAATAGGAGGTGTCTAGGCCACAAGGGACAAAGATGTGCTCCTGGGCCAAGGGATGATGAGAATGGCCATTGGCAAATGTAGGATGCCCAGAGCTGAGTATTCATGAGCTCGGGGATAGCTGAACAGTGACTTCTTGACCTGTGCTTACATTTTGGCAGAGATTTCCTCTACTAAATTACATCACTTAAACCTGACATCCAGAATGATGATGTAATTTATGTGTTGTGGGTATTACAAACATGGGCTTGGGTCCTGTGCTTTTCTAGGCACTTAGAATACATCTGTCCAAATGGAATGATGAAGATGTTCACCTAGGCTGCCCACTTGGCCAGTGGAGGATCTGAAATTCAGTGAAGGTTACCCGAGGACTCAGCCTATTCCTATTTACCATGCTAATCTCCAACGAAAACTAGCATGCTACCAATATTAGTGGGTAGCTCTCTGTGATGTTCTGCCAAGGACATCAGTCCCAATTTTGTCTTGTTTGATCCTCTAGAATCACGTCTGAGAAAGTGCTTACATTCCCAGGGGAGGGCCTGATGGCATGTTGTTTCTAGCAGTGACCACAGTTGCCCTACTTAACCCATTATAAGTGGTACATTTCTACACTGCTGTATGAAGTTCTCTAGTGTACATATATCAAACAAATAGAGCAGTACAAGGACCGATCACACAAATTTAATTATGTTTCATTTATTTAGGAGCTCCTGGGAGATAAGCCTGGCAGTACTGGGATGAAGCTGTGAGGCAAGGCTTCGAGGAAATTGCTAGAGGAATCTTGGGGAGGGAGGTGGAGGCCAGAAAGACTTCTTCTCCCAGAGAGGGGCCCTGCCATTTAAGAAAGATTTCCTGAAAACACCCAGGCCAGAGCACACATTCTGAAACCACCAAAGCTTTCCAAGGTGACAAACAGTGAGTACTGCCAGGCAAAAACTGTGAGTGTGGGGGCTGGAGCGGGTCAGGGGTAGAGTAAGTGCCTGGCAGGCATGATACCCCACAGAGAAAGGAAGGGAATGGGAAGGAAGAGGGAGAGAGAGAGAGGGAGATAGGGAAAAAGAAAAGAGAGAAAGGGGGAAGGGGAGATGGAGGAGAACAAAACAGACAGAGAGGGGAAGGAAGAGGGAAGGAAACGAAGGACAGAGACAGAGACAAAGGGACAAAGATCCCTCCCCTCTGAAGCATGAGCTGTCCTGGACTTGTTCAGTGTGTCTGTCTCCCAGAAGCCCTCACATCTCAGAGACCAACCTTAGACAATATACACTTCATGTGCTCTTGTCTCATGCTATTTGATTTCTAAGCACCCCAAAACAAAGTAGACCACTCAACATATAAATTAAAGAAAGAAAAGAATATTAAAACAGCCTGGAGTGTCTTTCCTCATTTTCTTCCTCTGAAGGCTTACAGAAAACCCCCTAGTCAGAATCTTAATTATGGAAATTCTCATTTGTATTATGTGATTTGTTTAAAGCCCCCATCTTTCCAAGAGAATAAAATCCAGGTTCTGAAGCAGCACCTCTCAAAACAATTTATTCTTCTCCACTGACTAACTGCTTTGGCCAGCAATCATGAATTTATAGTACATTATGCCAAAGCAAAACACTCTAATAACTTAATCAAACATTTAAAATCCAGCTCACAGCCATATAATATACAGAAGCAGTTCTCTCAGCTCCCTCGCTAAAGGTCAATTACCATTTTTATTCCAAACATCCACATCTTAGAGAACACACACACACTCATGCATACACACTGGGTAACAAGGAAAACATTTGAAATTGGCTGATATATACCCAATCTGCAACCATTGTACTGCAAAACATGAAGATTTTCCTTCAGATTTTTTTTATCCCCAGTGAAGAAAATGGGGTGTATAAAAGAATGCAACCAATGATTAAATTATTTTCATATTGAAGATACTGAGGGAAAGGCACTGGGGCCATCTTTTATCAAGTCACATGATCTTACACAAGGATACAGACAGTGACAGAGATAAAAATGACAGTGTGCACCATATAGTCTAGTCCCCTCTTGCAGTGGTTAAGCAGATGGATGCTTTCTGAAAACACTTCCACTCCTATCAGAGAGAAAATACATTGAGTTAATTTTTTTTTTCTGATGAGAATTATGCATTTCAGCAACTTCTGATGGGAGAACAAGGCAGCAATGCCAAGCTGGTATGTATTTGGCATGAAATGCTGGCCTCTGGGTTGGAAAAAAGGTCAATGAACAAAAATGCGGTCATTTGGTTCTCTAAATCAAATAAATGTCTCTCTTTCTCCTTATTCAACACTGTTGGCCTGGGAAGATGGTGGGAGTGAAGGCCAAATTCCTGGAGGGATGTGTACCAAGCACTCTGAGTGCTTTACATGGATAACCTTCTAGCAGCCTCTGAAAATGGGTTAATGGAGTATTTACCAATTTCCACTCAGCAAAAATTAAAGGGGCGGAGGAACTGAAACAAGAGAAAGGAAGAGAGGAGGGGTGTTGAGGTTCTACAGCCATTAATTCCAAAGACTCTCTGCCCATGAATGACCGTGAGGTGACAGATGTGACCACATCCTTTCCTCAGTCTCACATCCTAAAGTGCTGTTCATGGAGTAAACATAGGACAGAATCTGATTGGCCAGTGGCCAGTGGCATTTTCCTCTGCTAGTCTTGTTTGTGGAGATAGAAACTTCAATCAAGGTGGATATTCTTCACGCCTCTCTTCCATGATATCTTTAGAAACAAGATTATTTAAAAGCCCATTCTAGGGCCTGGAGAGATGGCCCAGTAGTTAAGAGCTCAGGCTACTCTTGCAAAAGACCTGTGTTCAGTTCCTGGAACCCACATGGTAGCTCACAATCATCTGTCGCTCCAGTTCTGATAGATCGATGTTGTCTTCTGGCCTCTGAGGGCACAGCACACATGTGATACATAAAGGCAAAGTACTCATAAATGTGAAATGAAATAATAAATCTTTAGGGAAAAAGAAAGAACAAAAAGGCCATTCCACTCAACAATAACTGCTCCCTTGAATAGCAGATGTTCCTCCAGGCTACTGAGAAACTTCCCTGGTGGATGATAAATGAAGTAAATAGTTTTTTTCAGTTTGAGATGAAGATGTCTCCCTGAACTTAGAAGTCCGTCTCAATTTTTAAACGTTAGTAGTGAAATACTACTAGTTAGTAGTGAAATACTACTAGTTAGTAGTTAGCTATTACTCAAAAAACCCTAACCAAATCAGCCCATGTAGGGACGTCTAGAAACCATGAGAGAAGAGCTGTTGGTGCTTTTGCCTGCTCTTTACTGAAATTCCTCTGCTTGGAGCTGGAGAGATGGCTCAGTGGTTAAGAGCACTGTCTCTTCTTCCAAAGGACCTGGGCTCAATTCCCAGCACCCACATGGGCGATCACAACTGTCTGAAACTCCAGTTCCAAGGAATCTGACACTTTCATATTAATGCATATAATATTAAATAAATTGTTAAAAAAAAGGAAAGCCCTTCGCTCAGATGCGTTATCTTTGGCATGATGGTGGCAGCTATGTGCCCCGAGCTGACTCTGAAGAGTAGGTTCACGTGCTGATGAAGTCTTCCTGTCCACCCGTGAGCAGCTTTACTTACTCCCCACTCTCAAGAGTTTGGTGTCTGCCAGGACAAAAAAATATGTGAGTATGCAGCTGCCTTTCTTTCTAGTGGACCATGAAATCCTCGGAGACAGGCAGGTTCCAGGGACTCCTCTTCCAAGCCTGAGTGCTAACAGAGTACTTTAGTGAGCAGCAGCTGCTCAGTTGATGTAAGTAAACTGCCTAATATACAGCATGACAGCGCTGCCTGCTGCCCCTCGCTAGGGTCGGATGAGCTGCCGTGGGTTCTTTCTGAGAGAGGAAATTGCTGGGAAAAGCATCGAAAATGCCCTTAGATGAAGATAGCTGCCTTCAGATTTCTCAGAAACATATAATCAGTTCTCTCTCCCTCCCCCAGCCCTGCCTCAGAGGCTGTAGCAAATGCCTTTAGTGTTTACTACGAGCCAAACACCTCCTAAATGCATCTATGGATGACATCTAGTTCTCCCAACTATATGATATAGGTATATGGGTATTTTATAAACAAGGCACCAAGACTTAGAAAGTGCCATTCATTTGCCGAGGTCAATCAGCCACTGAGTACGGGCTAGGACTCCAGGACCTGTGCTCCCACTGTCCCAGTGTACTTTCTCCCTACAACCCCTCCACCAGATGTTTCAAGCCTTCCCAATGACTTGGCCTGTGTTTCTGCTTTGCTCTGGAGGGAGACAGCTTCTGGATGATACCTGAAGGTTTTACAGGTTGAAGTCTTCCAAAAAGCTCTTCCTCACCATCCTGGTCCACTCAGGGATATGTTGGAGGGGATTCCATAGGGCTTCTCTGGCTGAGGCCTGCCATACTACTGGAGCTTGCTAAACCCCTCCTCCACCCCCCACCCCAAGATTTTAAGTATCTTGTTACCTCGAGTTAGATTTGACAACTGTTTTCCCTTTGTTGTATCTGCTTAACCATTATAATATGATTTTTTAGACATCAAAATGCCTGACACCTAAAGATGACATCATCCATCCCCCAAACTGAATCAATTCTCCTAACTACCATTACTACACTTAAATTTAATACTTATGTTCACATTTTCCCAGTTTTATGGCTTCCCTTCTGATTTGAAATTCCTAAGAGCTGAAGAGAGAATATATTACAAAACTAGAATTTTTTTAAAATAAAGATCAATAAAATAAAGCAGTTGAAAAGCATCCACCCAAAAGGGCTAGTTTTCAAAAACATGGGGTAATTTAAGTGTGGACGATGCAGCCAACACATTTTACAAAGAAAACCCTGTCCGTGATTCTGATTTAACAATGAGCAGGCTCTGCTCATGGTACTGAATAAGGACCACTGAGGAAGAGGCCACCTTCATGGGCTGTTCGGCGTCTGGCTTCTGAGTGGTCCATGGAGAAGTATCACACACTTTGGCATGGGTGGGGCTAGCAGAATTCTCACCAGTGGCAGGAAGAGAATCCTGCAGCCATTTAATGAAAGAATATATTTGCCAGCCATCTGCATTTAAATATACATAATCTATTTGTATCACAACTAATTAAAGAGTGACTGTGAACTCTGGTTGGGGTTAAATACACCACAGTTTTTCTGCTCTTTGGAAAAACATCAAAAACCAAGGCAACTCATATTTTCAAACCCTGCATGCTGCATTAAAATTTCATGCAAGTCAAATTCCTCTCCAGCCTGCTTCCTTTTCTGTAAAAGGAGGAAATTGGATAATACAGTATCTCAATCTCCTTCCAGCTCCTGAAGGCTGGGTTTTCTTTTCCCAGCACATGGATCCAGAATAGTCATGGATTCAAATCCCACATGGCAAGTTATTTTAACTTTCTGATCTCCAGAATTTTCTCTCTCTACAAAGGATGTGATAATTAAAAGAAAAATTTTAAGGTAAAACATTTAAAAATGTTATCAGAATGTACATATCCATCACTTAGATTTCAACAGTGATTTTCATTTCATTATGTGGTTCTATTTTTGTTGAACCATTTTAATGCAAACTATAGACATCAGGACATTGACTCCTAAGGAGTACAACACTCCTTTCAAGAAATTAAGAAGGTTCTCCTGTGGACCTAGAATACCATTATCACACATAAAGTCAATGGAAATTCTCTAACACCCCACATTTGGAGCTCTCTCCAAATTTTATTTCATACAGTCCTTCCACTGTGAGTCATACATTCAGTTTGGTTGTTCTGTTTCTTAAGTTTCTTTTGAAATCTCTTGAAGAATAATCCACCAACCAAACTATACAACCTGAGCAATTCCCATCCAATGAAAACCCATAACTCTCCACTTTATTTAAGTGAAGATACACTCCCCCAAACCCAAATGCCCCTTTGACTTACCATTTTCTACTTCTAACCACTTTCCTGACTTCATACCAGTTTTGGCCCATTTCTAAACTGACTTAAATGGAGTCACTTTTTCTATATAGCTTTCATGTGTAGTTTTGTCAGTCATCAAGTTCTGAAATGCATTGTGTCATGGCAGGTAGCAGCAGGTTTCCTGTGTCTCATTGTTTCTGTCTTTCATTAGTTGATTCCATTCAAGGGATGCACCACGGACTCTATTTACTCCACAGTTTGTGAATATTTGGCTTGTTTCCAGTTTGGGGTCATCATAGACAATTCTAAGATGAACATATTTGTATATGCCATATTGTGGGGTACAGACCTAAGAATTAAACTGTAGGATCTTGGACTATGTATACACTCAGATCCACTTAATAGTGCCAGTGTTCCAGAATAAGTATATCAATTACTACCACAATAAGATTTAACACGTGATCATTTCACTCAACAACACCTAGTATTGTAACTTTTAGCCATCCTCACGGGTGTGTCACAGTGTGGTTTGTTCCATAATCCCCTAACGATGGAGCAACTTTATATATCATGGTTAACCATTTGGAAATCTTTGTGTGACTGTCTTCTCAAAATTTTTAGCCCCTGTGTTCTCTCTCTCTCTCTCTCTTTCTCTCTCTCTCTCTCTCTCTGTCCTTTCTCTCTCCCTGCCCACACTGGTTCCCTCCATGGACACCCCCATGTAGAGTGGGTCTTGAATCTACTCAGAGGAGAGTTGGTCATCCTCCCCAAGAATCAAGCTACTGCTGCATAGGTGGGCATAGCTTCCTCTCCAAATGGTTTCATCACTCTCCCTTTAACCCAGTTAACCCTCCCCTCATCCTGCACCCACATCTCTGCAGCCCCCATCCCCTCTCTGACTCAGTCTTTCCATTCACCGTATTCCCTATCTTTACTTTGTTTTTATCTATACCCTACACTTTCATTTAAATAGCTTCTCCCGCCACCCCATTCCCCTCCTTATTTCCTGCCTTGCACAGATAACTCTATGTTATACACATATATACTAAATGTTGGAGCTAGGGTCCTTCTATGAGAGAGAAGATTCGGCATTTATCCTTTGGGGCCTTGATCACGTCACTTAGCTTAGTTTTTTCCAATTCCATCCATTTTCTTGCGAATTAAATTTTTCTGAATAGCTGAGCAATATACCATTGCATACCACATCTTCATTATCCAGCGATCAGTTGTTGCGCACCTAGGCTGCCTCCCTTTCCTAGCCACTGTGACTAGAGAGTCAGTGAGTATGGTTGAGCAGGTATCCCTGTCATAGGGTATATAGTTCTTTGGGCGCATGCCCAGGAGCGTCATAGGCGAGTCATATGGAAGTGTTATTTTTAGCTTCCTGAGAAACCTTCAGGCTGATTTTCAAGGTTTAGCCCTTTCTTTACCAAGCTGATTGTCTTTCTTATTGACTTGCAGGCAACCTTATGAATTCTCGATGTAATTCCTCTATCCATTGCCAATATATTTACTTACACTATGTCACATTTTTCCTCGCTTTAGAATAGTGTGTCCCAGATGGACAAATGCTATTGCTTTAATGTGAGCAAGGAAATTATCTACTTCATTCTTCATGTCACTGCCCTCTGGGTCCTAGTTAGGAAGTACCAACTACCCCAAGGCTATGAACATATCATGTTGTTTTTCCAGAGGTGTGAGTATTCTGGCCTTCACCTCTAAATCTACAGTCCACTTACAATTGAGTCATGTGAATGGCATGAGGCAGGTTGTCATGACGGTTTTCCACACGGGTACCCAACGTCTCTAGCACAACTTATTATACAACTTATTATATTAGGAATGGTTATTCATAACTGCTGCACAGAGTCACCATTTTTTCCCAACCCAGTACTGTTTATACCTGAGTCTTGAAGAGCACTTCATCTTCAATACAAATTTTAGGATGATCTTAATAATTTGCCCAGTAGCCCGCTGGCAGTTGGTGGGGCTATGGCAATCGATCTAGCTAACAATTTAGGAAGATCTGTCACATTCTCTGCTTTTTATTTCTTAGGCCTCTAACATCTCTCACACAGAGTGGCCACCTTTAGCTTTTCAAAGAAACTGTTCATCTTTTATTAGGTCTGTTCTTAGACAGTTAACATTTCAGATGCTATTATAAAAATTAGGTTAAAAACCTCTAATTATCTGTTGGTGAAACATAGAATACTTTATTGACTTTTATAGGAGATTAATTTTGTGTCTGGTAGGCTTCAGAACAGACTGAGATTCTAAGCACTTATTTGCAGATTATTTTGTATGTTCTGTGTATTTGATCATGCCATCTGGGCAGAATGCCATACACTTAATTTCCTTAGTTACACCGTCTTCACCATGTTTTCTCCTCATCCATTCCGCCCCCACATCTTTCCTTCCTTCATCTGCTTTTTTTTTCCCTTTTTCCATACCTAGGACCAAGGACAGAGATCATGATGGACACTGTCTGCTTTGCCTGCAGTTTTATATTATCTCCTCATTAGCCATCGGCTTTGTTATTTTTTCCAGTTCTATGTTGCCCCTAGTGGGTCAAATGCTTTTAAATCACAAACCAATTCTGAAGTCTACTAAAAGAGTTTTTCTTTATCTAAGAAAATGAAGTGACTCATTTATTCTTAGACACGATGAATAACATTGTTAGTTCTGAAACAGTACAGTTGATTTGTTGTTCATATCATAGCCTAATGCATATGAGGATGAACCCAGATTTCTCCCATTTGGTGTCTCTAGACAACTCAGATTCCTAGAATGCTGTAAATTCAGCCAGTATTACGGTCTCTGGATATTACGGTATTGGATATCTGGCCAAGTCTGATATGTTAATTATTGATCTCCAGGGTAACATTAGTAGAGGTGGCAGAACCTGAGGACAGCAGGTAGTGGTAAGTCTTGAGGTCATTTGGAAATGCTCTTGAAGGAACTTTTAAATCCTACCTCCTCCCTTCCCATCCTCACACTTTCCTTTGTGCTTCCTAGCCACATGGTGACAAATTTTGGCCTGCCACACTCTCCTGTCATGTAGTCTTGCTATGGGCCCATAAACAGGATCAATCAAACACGAACTGGAATTTCTCAAACTGTGAGCCAAAATAAACCTTTCTTCTTTGTACGTTAATACCTTTGGGCACCCTGAGATAACACAACTTAGAAAAAGGCAGTAAGCAAACAGAACCACAGAGACAGCATATCATTTCCCAAAACACGACAGCCTGCTCAGTCCCCACCTCACTGGGCATGCAGACTTGGTCTCATTGTCTTCCTTGGGCTCTGGTTGAATGAATCTTCTTCTCTCACAGACTCCTGTAGAAGTGCTATATGGGAGACATATGCCCAGGGTCTGGAATTTTCTTTATGTTAGCCTGCAGCTACTGCACTTGAACGCCAACACGGCTGAGCAGGCAGGCCATGGTCCACATTTTATTTCCTTATATACAGTTGTTCGATAATATTCTGGCAAAATGTTTTGGCATCAGAAAAAAAAATCTGGAAATCTGGTTTTCTTCCCACTACAGTTCTCTAACTGGCTGACTGTAGGAAATTCTTCTATTAAATCCATTAATTTTATTAGACTATGTTATAATTTGACTTTCAAGGCATTCTGTGTCCTTTCAAGATGGACTTCCAACCCTTCTGTATTTACAGAAATCTTCTTTGGAATAATAGTAATTCTCTACACTATTATTTCTGTTTCATTATTTTGGTTTTCTCCTTCAGATACATACTATAACTGTTAGAAGAACTCTGCCTAACTTCTATTTCTGGTGGTTCTTCTTAAAGCCTTTTTGGTTCTACATTAATGGCCTGTGGATTTAAAAACATTTTCTGTCTTTCATTTTTTTCCATCATTCATTATAATTATTCATTCTTTAATTCCACCTAGTTTCATATGTTTTAATTTTTAAAAAGCATTTGTTTTCAGTTGGGAATGTAGTTCTGTGGTAGGGTGCTCTCTTAGCATGCAAAAGGCCCTGACCTGAATCCATACTTTCACACTAATAAACTATTTTTTTCACACATCTACAGTTGAAGTATAGTTTGGTAGGGCCAGTTTTTAAAAAAGAAATTTTTGCTATGAAAATAAGTATAGATTTGCATCTATGCAATTGTACCAAGAGTTCCATATATTATATACCTAATTTCTCCTGGTAATAATAATGTATTAATAACTTTAATAAGAGAAATTAGAGTAGTACATTTGTCATCATTAAACACAATGGATTCACTATTAAATAGAGTCAATAGGGTTCCCCCCCCCCAACATATCCTTAGTTTTTACTTGTGTTCTTTTATTATGATTGTTTCAGGATCCTGTCCGAGATGATCCTGTCAATCATTTAGTCCTCTTGTCTCTGAGCTACCTTTGGCTGTGACAAATTCTCTTCTCTTGTTTTTGATAATTGTACCAGTTTTGAAGAGGGCTTTATTAGTTTACTGTCACTGTAGCAAAACACCTAAGATAAATAACAATGAACAGAAAGGTTACATTGCATCGCAGTCTAGAGTTCACATTTCAGGATGTCGTGGCCCCACTGTTTTAGGTTTTTGATAAGGGTGGGACATTGCAGAAGAGCAAGACACTCACCTCCTGAGTAAGAAAGGAAGGGGGAAATGAGAGCAACTGCTGTCCAAAACGCTTTTGTTGGGCATGCCCGCAAGATCCCAACGACCTCTTACGAGGTCCCACCTCCAAAGAGGCCGGTCACCTCCCAGCAGGGATATCCTTGGAGGCAAATCTTAATACAAGGCTCTTTGGGGATCACTTATCCAAGGATAGCAAGGTCCATTCGAGTGGTTTCTAGTATGGCCTTCCATTAAATTTTGATGGAATTTTCATTTTTAAATTAAAATAATAGATTTTTAGGAAACGATCACAAACACAGTATTATTTTCTTTACTCCATATCAAAGGTACAAACTGTCAAGATGACGTGTCGCTGTTGATGCTGGTCTTAATCACTGGGATGAGACAGGGTGTGTCAGGTTTCCTCTCTGTAACGTCACTGTATACACCCCCCCCCCCATATGCTGTTCTTTTCAAGAAAGTCACTTCAGCCCTGCAGATGTGGAATGCAGAGATCTGGTCGTTTCCTCGTATAGATAATTTAGACCTCTGATTACATTTCTCTTCTCTTCACATATATCTGAAAGCCTCAAAATTTATTTTATAAATAGGTTATTGTTCAATATTAATTCATTTATTTTGCCGTTCCAGTACTCTAGGTTTTGATATGTAAGAGATTTTTCAGTATGTTCCTAACTCCTTTTGATATAGTTGCCATAATTGTGGGGCATTGTTTATAATATATATAATATAAACATGTATACTATATGTAAATATACATATTTACACATATTTTAAGTATGACGTGATACTCATTAGCACACTATGCGACATGGACTGATCAGATCAAGGTGGGGAACACATTCACTACTGACTTTTCTGTTGGGAATACTTAAATTCCTTTCTACTAGATATTTTGAAATATTCAATCTACTGTCGTCTTTTTTTTTTTTTTGGTCTCAAGCATATCCTTTGCAGCACCATATATGTCATCCTCCAGCCCTAGAATAAACCATCTTTCCAAAAGGCATTAATAATCCTATTGAGAATAGCATCACACATCACGACCCAAGAGCTAGGCATACTCATTTCGACTAATTGTTATTGCTTTCATATCTCCTTGTTGATAGAAACCTTACATACCAACTCCTGTATAGATACATTTCAATGGACATTTCTGTGTAAATCCACACATTCAGTTAATCATGAGCTCGTGCCTGTGTCCTCAACTCTGGCCCCTTGACTAAAGGTTCATTCTGATGTTCTCCCTGGTTTGTCTCAGACCACGTATTTCAACAATGAGACATGTGTCCACCATCCACCGTTCATCATTCAATCCCAGTGCACATGCCTAGTGGCCTATAAATTATTAATGTGTGCCCCATGGGAAACAGATTTATCAACTACGTACAGCTCTTTTGTGTGGCTCTTTTTAGCTTCCACCTTACGGATTTAATTCATTTCTCGGCTACCTACATGAGAATTTCAGTCCATCACTTTCAATGTGCTTAATACGTGCATTCATCAAGACTGCAGTCAGTTTCTACAGTGATTTTTTTTTTAAAACTGGCGTTCCCTAAAGTTCACTCCTTGTGCTCTAAAGTTTACGGGTTCTGACAAATGCCTGGTGCTCCGGACTCACCATCCCAGAACCACACAGCAACACTTCACACACCCAGCCCTCGTCCTCATCAGGCTCTATATACTCAACCTCTGCTTTCTCTTCTTCCTCAAATCCCTAGCAATTTCTGATATAGACTATATTATAAGACAGTGTTTAGCTCTGTTTAAAAAAAAAACACACACACTAAACTCTTCTGAAATGTGTGAACCTTACAAGTTTTCTTAGGGAGAGACTACTCTGACCTATCAATGTCTTTCTTTCGGGATGTGGGGAGCTATTTCTTGCTTTACTAGATTTTTAAGGGACTGTTTAAGGAACGAATAAAGAAACTGTTTTCACCCACTATCTGAGGGTACAGTCAGTAAAGGCGACCAAGGCAGGGAAATTGGAGAGTCTTTGGCTGTGGCAGCAAAAGCATAAGGCTGTTTGTTCATGTCCCACAGACCAAGAATCCGGGAGAGGTAGGCTTGAGGTAGATGTAGGGTAGGCTATAGCTGCTAAGACCTGTACCTTTGCCATTCAATGACTTCTTCCTTAACAAGGGCCACACCTTATAAAAGTACCACAGCTCCACAAAACAGTGATATGGCTGGGAACCCGAGTGTTCAAACACAAGAGCCTATGAGGAACACTCCCCATCCCCCATACAATAGATAACACATTACTTCCAACTCAGGGCTCACAGCCCATTTCCTAATGCAAAATACATCAGCCAACTTCAAACGTTCCCATAGTCTTTAACGCTTTTCAAAGTCCGAAGTCTCTTCTGAGTGAGACTCAAAGCAATGTAGCTGTTAGTCCAAATAAATTCAAAACATAAACAAAAACAGTCACTTGTTTCCAAAACACATTGACAAAGAGCAGTTGTTCCCATTCTGAAAGGGATGAATAGAGGCATGAGAGAGCAGATCAGACTAAAGCAAGAAAATACAACAGAGCAAACACCAAACCCTCCAGTGTAAGATGTAAAGGTTTGGACTGGCTTATTCTCCTGCATATGGATAGTTTTATTTTCTGAGCACCATTTGTTGAAAAGACTTCCCTCTCCACTGAACTTTGAAACGTAACCAGAAAAAAAGTTTATTCTATTCATGTGGGTGTGTTCTGGGGCTACTCCATTGACTTGTGTTATTTTATTTCCCCAATCTCATCTTGTCTTGATTACTGAAGCTTTGTAGTAAGATATAGAACTGGGTAATGTCACTCTGACAGCTGTTATTCTCCATACACTATTGGCAAGATTCGTTTTGAAATGTTTTTTTGTTTTTTTTTAATTTCTAAATTCTTTTTTGGGTTCTTTATTGTTCCTTTCAAATCCTACTCTTCTCCATCTATGCCATTTCCGAGTTTAAAAAAAATGCTGGCTATATTTAATAAATTTTGGGGGATCATAATTCTTATAGCTAGTCTTGAACAGTTGTTCAATTATACTTGTTGTTTTATTTTTGTGTATTTTCATTGATTCTAGGGAGGTTATTATGCCTCGTATTCTTTTTATTTTTCCAATTAAAACAGCTTTGCACAAACTTCAGTACTAATTTTATTTCTTCCTCTCTCTTCCCTCCCCTCCACTCTACTATACAGCCTTGGCTGGCCTGGAATTCACTATGTAGAACAGGCTGGACTTGGACTCATAGAGCTTTGTCTGACTCAGTCTCTCAAATGCTGAGATTAAAGCTGTCCACCATTACATCTAGCTTGTTTGCTCATTTATTTTTTTGTTCTTGTTGTTGTCTATTTGCTCATTTCTTAAGTAATATAAATTTCCCTGGAATGATAGGAGGAAGGGCAAGGAAAATATACCCCACACTTACAAACCTCTCAAGATTGGCTCTATTTTGTTGTAAAAACAGTAAAAAATATAGCTTTGGGGTTTCTAAGATCTGGCTCCTCCAGTAGCTTCTGGAAGTTTCTCACAAAGTTCTCCTTCCCTCTCTGCTGATCTATCTCAGAAACTATCATAATACTACTAAGCCTTTCCTGGACTGGGGAAAAAAGCTGTTTTGGGGAGTTTGAAGAGTTTAAAGGGACTAGAGTGAACCAAGTCTTTACGCCCCATCTTACCACAATTCCTTTGTAGTTGTTATGAAGATACAAACAAAAATACAATTTGGAGCAATTTTTCTTGGATTCATCACTGTGTTCGTTACCTTTTGTGTAGTTGCGACTCTATGTCTGATGTATACAATCTATGGAACTATATATGTGGTCTATGTTTTCAGAAGTGTCAGTCCTTTGTGGCAAGAAGGACCCAGCAGAGCAAAGCAAAACTCAATGAAAATACAGCCTTGGGGTTTTGATTGCAATTTATATTCAATAACATACCATATCCTTATTACCACTCAGGAGATGTACGTCCTAAGCCCCATGGGAGCATGTTCTCCAGGTCGCAAGTTATTTATAAATGTCTGGCTCAACTTACCAATATTTTGAAATGGTCTGCCTACAGATTTCTTACTGATTTTTCAAAATTATTTCTCTTGTTAGAGGACATGGTCCATATGATTTCAGCCCCCTGAAATCATAAAGTGAGTGTGCCTTCCCATTCGTGCCCACTCCCTCACCCCCTCCCTCTTCCTTTCCTCCTTCATCCACCTCTACTCCCTCCCTTGCCTCTCTTTCTCTCTCCTCTCTCCCCCCTTTACCCCCTGCACCTCGGTCTGTCATACTGAGGACTGAATATATAGAGCCTGCATAAGCTAGGGAAGCGTTCTACCAATGATTTATCTCTCTAGCTGAGCCTCGCATTCTAATTCAGTGTGTAACAGTTTCATACATGCTTGCAAAGGATCTTTTATGGTCCTTCCTGCAGTGTTCTCTACACATCTATTAGATCAGGTTTGCAAAAACTGTTATTAAAATATTCATGTGTTAATAACTGCGCCTGTTTTGTTTCTTAATTAACGGGAAGTAAACTCAAACATGAACTTGTTTATTCCTTTAGTTCTATCAATATCTGCCTTACATATTTTCAGGCTATGTTTTCAGCCTAGACTTGCTGTATTTCTTAATGGTTATTTACTACTTTATCAATATTAAATATCCTGCTTTATACCCACTAATGTTTCTATATTACAAGAAGACTGTTTTATTCAGTACATTCTTTTGGTGTTTTCTAAATACCATTACCTTCATTTTTATTTTCCAACCTTTTCCCATCTTTACGTCTAATTCATTTTTAGAAAGTCACATAAGTACTGGGGTGCAGGAGAGATAGCTCAGTGATTAAGAACCATTGCTGCTCTTGCAAGGGACCTGAGCTCGCTCCCAGCACCTACATCAGGCTGCTCACAGTGGCCTATCACCACTCCAGCTTCAGGGGACACCCGACACATGCACTCATCTGCCCAAACACACACAGAGAACCACATATACACATACACATACTTAAAAATAATCAAGTTTTTAAAAAAAATAACATAACTGCTGTGTATCTTTAAGACCACTCTGCCACTCTGTGTGTTTTAATTGCTGGCTTGGCCATCTGTGTCGCCCTAATCTTACACCCGTGTGTGCGCACGGCACCTTTACTATCTACCTTGTTTGTTCTCCAGTATTTTTTCTTTCCTTTTATCCCTCATGTACGAACCCTACAGTGTGTCGCACACCTGTCATCACCTCCCTCCCTTTGGTTATTGCATTCTATACTATGCTTTGTAGAGAATACTCGGGTGATCAGGAGATGAACGTGGGTGTCATTATCAGTTTGTACATTATTTTAATCCTCCCAACTACCGTTGTTGCTGTTGCCATGCTAAGTTTCTTAAACCTAGACCAATCAATGGCGTGGCCACATCTTTCATGACCCAGAAACGTTTTTTGTTTTGTTTTGCTTTCTTGGTTTTTTTTGTTTTTGTTTTTGTTTTTGTTTTTTTTTTCGAGACAGAGTTTCTCAGCATAGCCCTATGTGGCCTCAAACTTACAGAGATCCACTTGCCTCTGCCTCCCGTGTGCTGGGATTAAAGGCGTGCGCCCTCACTGCCTATCTCATGCTGCAGATTTTTTGAGAAGATTGGGGTGGACACCCCAGAGAAGGGCCTGTCTATTTGTTTCCCGCCCCTGGTTTTACCTGGCTGTTCATCCTTTTCAGCCTTTCTGGAGAGAACTGAGAGCTAAGGCAGATTTTGCATAAACACAGTAGGAACAATATTTCACAGTAATGGTCTGAGTTTTATGTTTTATCACACCAAAGTCATGCTGATTTGGGCGTCGTGGTCCTCGTGTATAATAGATGACATGGCCTCTGTGAAGCATCTGACATGTTACTTCTCCCTTCATGAGGACACCTCAGCCTTGGCACCAGTGATATCTGGGGATGGAGAATTCTTTCTTGAGGGATATCCTGAGTATTTTAGGCTTTTCAGAGATACTACTGGCCTCTACCCACTACTTAGCATGCCCTTGTTATAAAAGTCAAAAATGTCTCCAGACATCACCAAGAATCCTCTCAGAAAAACGAGTCCCAGCTCAGATCTACTAGCATAAAATAACACTTCAAGTACTTTTAGTAAATAGCCCGGAAGTACCTATATACTCTTTTCTCGTTCAGGGCTTTTGGTATAGGGGGAGCGAAATGGGTCAAGATTCTGCCTCCAACAGAAGCACTGTTCAGAAGAGAAATAATTTTGCAAGTGGAAGCGAAGACACGGTATCCGGCACGTTACGGATGGGATGAGAAGGAGCCACTATCACAGGGAGGTGAATGGGATATGCTGACAGCCTCATCCTAAATGCGGCAAGATTAACAGGTCCTGTAACCTTTCAGAGGCAGTGCCAAGGGGGAGGGGATTGTGTATGGGGGCACGACTCCTGTAAGAAACTGACAAGTTTGTTGTTCTCCTAAGAACAAGATTTTAAGAAAGAAAACAAGAGAGCAAGCCTGGGCTCTCCTAGTGTCTGGCTTCTTATCTCCCTAAATAATCTCTCTTCCTCATGTAGGCTGCCATTGTGATGTCATCCACCATGATGCAGCAGTGTTAATGGGACCCTCACCAGAAGCCCAACTGATGGGGTCAGCCAATGTTATGTTGTTAGTCCTCAGAACCATGAGTTCTATTAGTTCAACTTCTTTTTATAAAGTACCCAGCTTCAGGTGTTTCATTGATACAATAGGAAATAATCTAAGACAGACCGGCACCTAACTCAGTCTAGGGGTCCTTTCGTCAAGGAACAGAAGAATCCCAAGACTTGAAATGTTAGACTCCCCTTCCCTTTCCCAGCGAGCCCCCAAGAGAGCAAGCCAAGAATAAAACACTCAGAATGGAAATTATCAAAATCCATTTTTTTAGGCTGTTTTAGAACAGAGCCAATAAAAATATTTTATTATGTAACGCACAGATGCAGTAAGGAGACCCTGGAGTGTGCTACAGATGGCACAGCCGCCATCTACTTCTTCAGTGGTTAATAGCAAATATATTGCATTTTCTTCTTTCATGTCACTCGGTGTGATGAAAAACAGACACAGACGGCTTGACTAGAAAGCAGATTAACACCAGGAAGGATCCCTCACACGCACACACCCCCCCACACACAACATACACATTCACACATACAACTTGTACACACACACATACTCAACCCTACCTTCTTGCTGACTCTGATGCCTATAAAATGACAGATACCCTTCATCTTCTTGTCCAAGTACTTCTCCAGCTTACGTGTAACACAAGTGAGACTGGCTACCTATCATCCACTAAGCTAGCATCTACCACCTGTCCTAGCGCTCAGCCACCATTGGCAGCCTTCCCTGTAGTGCTTTGCAGATGTAAGGATGGATACGGCATAGTCCTCTTCCAGGTCTCATGTGGAAACATCCTGTGCCCAGTGCACCATGCTATTTCCCCACTCACGGACTTGACACATTTGTACACTGCAAACCAAGATATAAAGATGGCCGCCAAGGAGCCTGCCTCTGAGACTATACTTGAGAGGGAGGCCCTAACAAGAATGTCATATCAAGTTTGGAAGAATTAGAAGGAAATTTCCACTGTGTTAAGTCACTGAGATTTGCAGGTTTATCTAGTATTGCAACTAGTATTATGTACCTAATATACCAAAACAGACAGAGAGTCAGGTTTGCTCAGCAACTGTAATCCCTTAGTTCTCTAGACATGCTTGGTATTTTGGCCTTGTTCACTACTGCAAAGAGAGAGAGAGAGAGAGAGAGAGAGAGAGAGAGAGAGAGAGACCTTTGCCAGAATACTTCCCCGAGCCTCCCTGGACTTGAATGGGTACATGAGAGGCTATTTGCAGGGCCATTGCTGAAGCTCACACTTCATCTCATGTCTGTAGCACAGAAATATGAAAGGAGGCGGACTTTGATGTCAGACAGATGTGGCTGGGAATCTTACTCAGCCCTGACAACTCTTTCTCCCTAGGCATTTGTTTCTTCATCTGCAAAAGGAGGGTAATGATATCTCATTGTCGCTTGTTGTAATTTGGCAGGAGGTTAAAATAAAAGATTGCTTGTGACACACACAAACACACACACCTGCAGTTCCTGGTGTCTCTAAAGCACTCACTAATTCCCTCCCAACAACCATGAAATTAACAAATTAACAATTTATTTACCCTTCTAATCAGAAAACTAAGCAAGAAGGAGGTTTTTCACACTGGACCATGTGTTTATTTTCCTATGTAAATGTTGAATTTCACAAAGAGGAACTAGGTTCAACAAATACTTTCATGTTTTCTTTAGTCCAAAAAGAAAAACTTAAATTTTATGAAACTTGAAAAAAAATCTAAATGTAAACAAAGGCAACATAATTTTAATAACTTTTTTTCTCTTACTAGAAATAAATGTCATATTTAAACTAGTGACAGCAAAAGCCATGCTGGAGTTTGATCCAGAAGAAAACAACAGATATTAATCGCCACGAGGCAAGGACCTTCCCCATTGCCCTGTGGCCTTGGATACAATGACTTGGCGCAGAAAGGATGACACAACACAAAATAAGAAAGTTGGGTCAGGCAGACCATCTCACCCAAACAAGTCTATAAAAGAGACCTGTCTCAAAGCAAGCGAGCTTTGGCAACAGGACGGATACGCAGAGCGGTGTTTTCTCAGGTAAGCTGGCAGAGCTGTGAACTGCTATAGTTCCAGCCCCGAGTACAGAAGGAAGCTGAAATGTCAGGGCAATGGGGCTACAGGGGGAGGCACGGATGAGAGCCGCCCACCGGCATGACTAAGTGCTCTTGGGGACAATCCCCACTCAGAGGGCAGAAAGCAAATATCCAGATGTTATGAGCTGTCAGAAGTGATTAACTGAGGAAAGGTGAAGCTGCCCACTTAACCATCTCAGCAACCTTCCTCATCAAAAACGACCCCAGAGTTTTCTGCAAAAGCATTCATGGGCAAAATAAATGGAGGCTCCACCCAGCTCCCAGCCCACTTCTTTTGCTGCCCACCCTCTGATCAAGTCAGAACAGCGGCCTATTTTAAACCAGAGGCAGCGTGTTCTCTCGTGGAAACGTGTGGGTTTTCTGAGACAGGCTGGCACTCAGAGAAGCAGGCACGCGGAAGGCTGCGCCCACTCGCCCATCCTTCCTCTCCCACAAGAGCACAAGGAGGAGTCCCAGGAGGAGAAGCCCCAGGAATAGGGGAGGATCTGCTGCTGGCTTCCATGACATTAGCTCACTCTTCTGGGAAAGAAGAAGCTGAGGTGAGGGTAGAAGCAGCTCCATGGAAAGAAACCAAGGGATGCCTCAAGCCTGGAAAGAAGAAATCTCACCTCAGATGCTGGCCCCTGCATCCTTTCTAGATCAGGAGCTTACATGTTTCTCCATAACATGCTTCAAACAACTTTAAATGTAGTAGAAAACATTTTTTTCAGAACATGGAGACTTGCTTTTACCAAATTGGCCACAAGACAATTTATGAAACAAAACAAAGGAAGAATGTAGAAACCTTTTTAAAACAAAAAACAAAAAAACCCCACAAGGTTGTACTTTACTTACAATCGCTCCAGCTGCTTCAGATCCTGGAAGGCGCCTCTCTCGATGATGCTGACCTGATTGTCTTCTAGATGTCTAGAATCAGAAAGGGAGCCAGGGTCAGGGAACCAAATGCAGTAGGAGCCCTCATGAGGGGCTTTAGGCTGTACAGCCATATCACACTTCCCATCCTGGGACCCCTGGGACCCTCCAATTGTAATCACTCTGATGGGACAAAATAACTTGCATCCCAGTGTAGTATCGCAGTAACCAGTGTTTCAATTCCTGCACACTTCTACCTGACAGATCGGCTTCCATGCCTCTATTTTAAGAATGTTCCCAACAAATGCACAGCCCCTCCCAACCCCCGCCCCAAGCACTGCAGAATGCTGCACAGAAATGGAAGAGGTAAAGCTGTTCCTTGGAGAAAGCACGCACATTCATCACTTCTGCCTTTGGAGCTCCCTCCTCCAGGGATTCAAAAATAATTCATTGATTAGGGCCTTCCGTGCTCCACCTCATGGAAAGGATGGAGTACTAAGACATCTAGCCTGGTCCCGGGAATTCCCTCACACAGGCACAGGCTCATCCCAACCTCCTAAAGATGTTCATGAGAGTTGTCGCTATCCCTGACTACATCTTTACTGGACCTCTAAGTTCTCCCATCAGGTGATTAAGAATCCTAAACACTCTATACAAATGAGTTTGATTCATGCACTCAGCACACCCTAAGAGTTGATCATACAATGGAACATTTGTTTCCCCAACTTACAAAAAAAAAAAAAAAAAGGCAGCTCAACATAAATTAGTAACTAATCATTCGCTGAACAGTAGGGAAGGGATGCAAGGATGATGCATGGGTTTTAGGTGGGAAATGGGCCAGGAAATGACAGGGACTGCATTTGGTAGCTGTGTGGGATTTGGAGGGGAGTGCAATTGTGATTGAAGGCTGTTTCTTGAAAGGAGGGGGGATTTAGGAAGAGCCACAGTTTGCTCTGGAATGGCAGAAGCACCGGGGAGTGCACAGGCTTGGGGAGGATGCATCTTCACTCCAAAACAAACCTTGCATGATGGCCCCTCCTCTTGGAATGCCCTTACCTTCTGCATGATTTAGGCTTAAGACTCCAACCTCAGTGCTTCATCTCCCTGTCTCTTCCCAAAGAATAATGACCAGACCTTCTTTTCCTCATGCTCTCAGCCCTGGCACAGTAGCCTACCATGTAAACCTACTGAATGAAAAACCCAGTACGTACTGGTTTTCCATAAAGGAAAAAAAAGAGTCAATGATGTAAGGCTTCTATCAGGGCACGTAGAGGTAATTTGTTGACTCAAATATGTAAACACATTTGTGTTTACAAATATTAACTGGCCAGGAAGGTCAGCATATTCACCAGAATCTTTAACCTTTCAAGAGCCCCATTTATGTAACTTCTATCCCTTGCAGACCAGTTCTTTCCAGGTCACTCACTTAACAGATAAAAATGGAGTAGCTAAGGAACTTGCCCAAGGGGAACCACACAACTAATGAGAGGACTTTCAGGCACCCAGTATATTTCAGGACAGTGGTTCTCAACCTTCCAAATGCTACGACCCTTTAATACAGTTCATGTTGTGGTAACACCCCAACAATAAATTTTTGTTGATACTTCATAACTGTATTTGTGCTACTTTTATAAATCAAAATGTAAATTTCTGTGTTTTCCAATGTTCTTAGGTGACCCCTGTGACCAGGGTCATTAAACCCCCAAAGAAGTCTTGTCCCACAGGTTGAGACCCACTGCTTTAGGATCTCTGCCCTACTTCTTACTAGATGGTGGTGTATTGAGCTGGCTAGTCATCATTTCTAAGACTCAGTTTCCTCATTTGTAAAATACAGGAAAGAAGACATCACAGAAACACAAGAATAAAAATGGATTAAATAAATCATCAAGCCCAGGGTCAGAAGTAATAATCTATATTTTTTTAATAAATATTCCTCTCCTACCCTTCCCTCCTCTTCTCCATTCTGCCATATGGCAAAAAGGCCTTGGGAAGCTAACAGGCTTTTATTAGCACATTTACTAAACAGGGTGTCAGTTCAATACTAGTGACTAGGGAGGTTGCTCAGCCAGACTTTTATAATCAATCAATCAGACAGCACTCACTGACATTATTCTCCAGTTAGAAAAAGGGCTAACTCTATGGTGGCTGAGTATCAAGCTTTGAATGTTCAGAGAAGCCTAACTCTGACCTCCAATAATGTTTTTCATTGTTTTGTATTCATTTTGCTAACACCGCTAATTTCTTTCAAGAAATGGGGATGTTGGAACAAATGCACATGAGGTTTTTGTCCCTGCTCCAGCTTGCTCAGGCCCTGGGAAGCTAACTTGCAGTAGCATTCCCAAAGAGCTTCTTGGCCTCTACTTACTGCTGGTTTCAGCTACCGGACATTACTAGCAGGAGCCAGGAACTATGGAAAGATCGTTAGGTTGGGAGATTTGCCCTTCTACCTCCTGACCAAAGCACCCCAGGGGGATTGTGTCCCCCTATTTTGTTGTTGCCAGGTAGCCCCTGCTTTTGTTGGGCTCTGAGATTCATTTGCTCCCATTGCTCCCCAAGGCCTGTAAGCCGTCAGGGCTCTGTCATTACTATCCTGGGGAAGTTCACTGTCTCATCCTGGATTCATGCCACCTACACCTCAGCAAATGTTAGGTCTCCTCGTCTGCCCCCTGCAGTATCCTCTTGTTCCTGTCGGAAAGGTATCCAGGATCCTTTTCAGATTGGCTTCCTAGACCCAACAAAGTGTAGCCTCATGCCTGGCATTTAAAAGCTAAATAAATACTATCTGATACACAAAAGCGCCTGGCACTGTCAATGGATGAGTGAGCCCCAAAGCCTGCTTGAAGGCTTCTGAGAAGCACTGAAAGCTAAGGGCAGACAACAGTTGATTCAGACCTAGTTTGCTGGCCAAGTGTAGGAGGATATGTGGGATCAAGGTCAGGCTGGGTTCTAGATCCCCACAAGGGTTGCCCATGGCTGGTGTCTGTTCTAAGTTGGGGGTGGGGCACAGACTGTGTTCATTTTCAGTTCTTTAGCACATTTTTTTTTCACGAGATTAGAATCGGAAATGGTACTCATGTGATGATGGCTGAGGCGGAGTTTAACTCTTTTATTAACCCCATTTGGGATAAAGCTGGCTCCCACATTGTGAACACACTCACTCCTTAAATGGATCACTAAGAAAGAGGATTTAATTGATACCAACATTGGAAACTTTTCTCTGCTCCTAACCTGTGGGAAGAGAATGACTGTCGCAGGCAACTCCTACATCTCTGCTTCATTTAGAGAAAGTCACCCTTGGATGAGATGGAAGTTCACCAGTTTCTGTTCTGTGTTTACATTCACCTGAGCCATATTAGCAGCTCTAAGGCATTCTACACGGAAATGGGGGTGGGAGGGGCAAGCTCAAATTATTCAAGACTATCGAGTCTTTTATTGCTTCACCATAAATTGTAAATAAGAAACAGACACGGGGAATATGCCAGGATGTGATGAAAGCTTTTCAAAAAATAAAAAAATAAAGGAGAGTTCTCTAGGTTACTTAGCTGAGAGGAATAGATGGAGGGAAAACACGGTTAAAATGTTCGGCTATTTTATTAGTGTTAGATGGGTTCTCAGCTTTCCCACCTAGCAGATTTCTTTCATCGAATTAAAGGGCCACTTGAAAAGGACTGTCTTGGAGCAGATAAGGCACATAATGAAACAGACATATTAATAGTTGGTAAAGCAGGGGTAAAGGCATTTTGGAATTGCTTATCAAGTTAGAAGAATGCACCAATTATCTGAAAAGATAAACTGTAGTCAAGGAATATTGTGGACTATGCAGAAGACATTAATGTCATCTTTTGTGATTATTTTAAAGTTTCTATTTGTAGACAGCAGATACAGAAATTGGAATTTTTATTAGTCTCTCTGATGCAGCAGTAAAAAAAAAATCAAAGTGTTATTTTTGACTTGGTTTGAAAATGAAGCATTAGATGAATTTTGACTAGTATGTAAAAGCTTCTATTACAGATTCAAGTCAAAGACATGGTGGCGGGGGCCGTGGAGGGGAGAAAGACACAAAGCAAAAGCCTAAAACACAGTTTTGCTTTTTAAATCGGCAAACGACCTGGAAGCAGAAGACTCTTGCCTTTTCTTTGGCAACTTGCATTCCACTGAGCGCAGGCCTCATCAGAGCAATTACTCATTTGACAGACACGTAGATGCTCAGAGTACAAGAAGGGCTTAGCACAAAGTAGATCTTTGACCTGGGGATGATGAGAAAGGAGTGTTCAACTCCAAAGAGGAGAGAAATGCCTGTGGAGAGGCATCTGGTGGCCGGAGGAGCAGAAGTCAGATTCCTGCTTCCTTGTGCCCTGGCCTAGAGGAACACTCTGCTCACATTCCACACTCAGGAGCTGCTTGTCCTTTCCCTTCCCCTCCTCAAGAACCCAGTCATTGGAGCTGCACCTCCTCCCCTCTCCCAGCCCCTCCCCCCCCTCCTCCTGCATGAGCCCAGAAGTACTGCATGCAGGTTAGGAGGCACACCACCTGGATTCTAATTCTGCTTCCTCTGTTGCTCTCTGCAGAGCCGAGATTTCTCAATCCAGTGCCTTTTCCTCTCCTGCAAAGAGGGTGGCCATAATAACTCCACCTTCCTAGGCTCTTGTACATGACCCTGCAATGGGCACATAGTAAGTACTAAGTAAATGCTGGTCGCCATCATCATCAGCATTATTTGTTACTAACACTTCTCAGCTAACAAGATATCAACATTACCAAAGCCCTGCTTCACAAGCGACAGGCAATAATCAAAAGGAGAATGCTAACGGCCCAAAGCACTCCAAGTATAACTAGAGTTGAGAGAACTTTGAAGTATTCACTCCCTATGTTGCTGAAGGGGAAACTGAGGCCCAAGGAGGTACAGGGATTTCATGTTGCTTTTCATGTTCCAAAGTTGCCTGAGCAAATAATTAGTCCCAAATCACATCAGAATCTGATGTTTCTTGTCCCAGGGACAAAATCATACTGTTTTGTAGAGCTAGAAGCAGGGATGTTGGGGCCTTGATAGATAGCTCAGGAGTTCAGAGTAGTTGCTTTTGTAGAAGATGTAGCCCTCCCAGCCCCAGGTTCAATTCCCAGCACCAACAGGACAACTCGCAACCATCTATAACTCAAGCTCCAGGGATCTGATGCCTCCTTCCGACCTTTAAGGGCACCAGGCACACATATGGTGCACATACATGCATGTAGGCAAAGCACTCCTACACATAAAATGAAATCAATCTGAAACGAAGTGTTTTATTTTAAGGAAGGTGGAATCTGGTAGCAATGAGTTGGCTGTAACTGCCAATAGAGATGGGCCAGCCAAGATTCCATGACACAAATAACACCAAAGCTGGGGTCAAACTTCTCAGGCTGCACTCTTGGGCACGGGCCACATTATGGGTAAAAATCACCAGGAAGAAAGAAAGGAAGGAAAGGGAACCCAACTGTTCCACTGCCACATTTCTGAATGTTTTAGACTTTTCAGTGAACAGTACGTGGGCATCTTCTTAACACACACAGTCGGGGAAAAGTCTTCAATATTCAGAGAAGAAATCCACTACTTCTTGTCCCATCTCACCAATGCCTACCTCAGATTTGGCTACTGGTCTGCACAGCTGCGAATGGCCAGCAAGGACTCTGCCCTCGCCTGGCCCTCTCCATCCCTCCTCCCCTCCTCTCCATTAAGCAGCAAGATAAATAACAGCTGTCCCAATTGCTCTTTTAATGCACAAGCTGGAGAAGAAATTATAATCTCTATGGAAGGGAAGCATGGTTAGTCAACCTGACATTGCTGTCATCCAGGAAGCAGGGCATGTTGACTTAATTCATTTATTGCCTTCTGTTTTTCCTGTGGCTGGAACCTGGCTCTTCTATCGATCTGGCCCAGCCAACAGCGTCCAGCCATACAATTTGATATCTGTGAACACTTGGCGCAGTAATGAAGGGCTCCCTGCAGCAGACACATGAATTCCTGTGGCCCAGAGCTTGGGAATGTGATGTCAGGGCAGTGCAACATTTTCACAGGCTGAAGAGCTGAAAATGAAAACTCGCTGGCGCACCATCTGCTACTTACAAGACTCGGAGATTCTTCAGTCCAGCGAAGTCCGTTTTGGTGATCCTGGTGATGTTATTTCTGTCCAGGTCACTGCAATGGAAAGAAAATTTAGGTCAGAATTGTGCAGGTTACACTTACAGTCTATTCAAGGCATACTGGCTTGGACTGGGGGAACGCTGCCTGTCAGGGGGAAGGCAATTCCAATGATTAATGATATCCCTTGAGCATGTCCAACTAACCTTAAGGAAATTGTATGGAATAAGCCATTCATTATGTATGTAGCAGAGCCCAGTCACACTTAACTGCTTGTCTTCTGTGGTCCCTTCTTCAAGCAACAAACCTATCTCTCAATGTCCCTGGGTCCCCACCCACCCAATTTTCAGATTAATTTATACAAGTACTGCTGAGGCCTCGTCACAAGTCCAGAGGTTCCAGGGAGGAAGAGCTGACCTAGGCCAGGCTTTTAAAGTATGTGTAATCCCTTCCATTGTCTCAGGAATGCATGTATGATTTTCAAAGAATAACTTTCTGTCCACTGGGGTAGCAAAGCAGCTCAGTACCAGAAGTCATCTTGCTGCCACTATAGGACAGTGTTCCAGACCCAGAAGATGAAGAGAGACATTCTTCATGTTGTCCCATCAGTGTTTGGATCTGCCTGCGCCTGAAGGCAGATACCTCTGTACTTTGGCATTTTGCGAAAAAATCTATCCCCTCTCCTTTGCATTTTGGTTTAAAGCAGTTCAGAGTTAAACAGAGTTAGCCATTGTGCCTCCACTAAAGGACAGTGAAGACTGAGAAGATGAAAGAAGCCATTCTCCTTCTACTGCCTGAAACCAAAAGAATTATCACTGACTTTGGTGCATAACTACTAGATATAAACAGACAACACAATCTTCTCTAATAGACAAAACAAAACTTGCACAGTTCCTAATTAGTTCATAAATCTCCCAAGTTTAACCTCCTAACAAGCAGCAGCACAGCAGAGCTTCCGCCTGGCCTGCAGTAACGGCTGGTTCCACCCAGCAGCCAAGGACAGCTGTGTGGATGATTCCTGCCTCAACCTGGAAGCTTAGGAGCATTTGTCATGGAAGAGCTGAAGGCTCAGCGTGGCAGTTACTGGGGGCGAAGGTGAAGGAGGCACCGAGGGTGGTAAGAAAGCAAAGTTAAAGGGGAAGGGAAGTTAAGGGGGAACCTGGGAACAACTGGATATTCTGCAGTCCCTACAATCATCTAAGCTCCCTGGGTGAAAAAAATGGGGGACCATAAAGAATGTTACAGTTCTTAACACTGGATACTGGACAACAAATCCCTCCATCATATGTTTTCCCTATGAGGAGGAAGTTTCTAGGTTTGAGCCTATGGAGTTTCTAGAGAGTGTCTATAAATCGACAGTTTATACACTGTCACAAATCACACAATGGATAGACTCTGCTTCAAAAGATGTGTTGTTGCTTGCCTTTCATCACTATACAAACATCAGAGTACGGGCACACAAATTTAGCAGCTGTGATGGTACACAATAGTATAACCTTATGGAACTGTGCTATATGCGTCTTCTGTTAACCAAAGGATCAGGATAGGCTACTGGGATTCCCAAGAGTCACCTGTCTCACAACAGATCTCCAGAAAGATGTGTGAGTTATACGCTTGTATTAGAGGAATAGGAGAGCCGTTTCCAATTTTTGCATTTTGTGTGAGGAACAGTCAAGTATGAGGAAGGGGTCACCTTTTTGATATTAGAAATTACAGTGAAATAAAAATCAAGTGTGCCCTCAGGTAACCTCACCTAGGCTCCCATTTCCTTTTTTAGTTTTACCCCTCTTAGAATAGCCATCGCAACTGTTTCTTAGTCTGTGATATAAGTACACCCCATTTCACCTTTGCTAGCTGTGCAGGGTGTTGCTGAAGAAAGGGCCCAAGGCACACAGAAAATACAGAAGAACCCTGCTGCCAGGACCAGACACCAGTGGGCAGCTGGGATTTGACAATCTCTCACCCATCATGAGCTCTCTTCCTCCACTCCCTCTGGGATCTGGAGAGACCTAGAGGGACCTTGACAACTGGGAATGGGATAAAGCAGCTGAGGGTTTAATTACCAGGACACAGCGTGAGACTGCAGCAGTTCATGCTGCTAGTTGCGGAGCCGATATTTTCAATTAATATTCATTATGAGAAAGACTGCAGCGTGCCACAGAGGCACTTAGGACATGGCGGGGTGGTGTATTCTGTGGGGGCCCTCACACATTGTCCCAGAGCTGAATTCCTTGCCCAACCACCTCCCAGGTGGCCCCATGACTAATAAGGATCGGGAGGACACGCATGACTTCAAGAGCTTTTATTGAGGGTTAACTGAGATGCTATGCTCACGATGCTCACCCACCACCTACCAAATCCTCAGTCTCAGCCTGTGAGATTACACTAACTACCTGAAGTACAATCCCTACCTACCTACACTGTGAAATTTGAGTTTACCAAAAGGAATCAGGCTCCCCATCCCCCAGGCACTGTGTCTTAAGCCATTAACTTTGAGGTGATCTATTTCATAACATTGAAGGTATGGAACAAGGAGAAAGAAAAAAGGCACCTACTGAATATTTAATTCACCACTAGGAATGGAATCAGTTCCCATGGCTCTCCATGGTGAAAATGGGAGCTTCTGCTGATTTCCTCTCCTTGTAGTCAAAGGTGGCTCAAGGAAAGAAGGCATTTATGTCATCCTGGGGATGAGGAAAGAAATGGCCCTGGTCTCATGCTCAGCCCAGTAAAGACTGCTTAACCAAGGATGTCCACTCCTCCAGATGGGAGCTTAGAGAAGCATGGAAGTCACCACGACACGACATTAGTCCATTCACTGAACATCGACAGGCTAGTGAATTGTCCATCAGATCATTTTTGTGAACGCACAGGCTACATTTCCAAGATTTCCTCAAGCGTGACCATGTGACGGAGTTCATAGCACTGCACCATGGGGCAAAGTAATACATGAAGCCTTCAGGGTGGAACCATAAATTCCCTGCCCAGTGCTCCATACCCATCCCTGGCCTGTATCTTGGGCTGTATTCAGAAAATAGTGGAGGATTCCCAAGGAAGCAAATGATCTGAGCCCAAGGCCGTGGATGGCTGCATGAGATGCCCGCCTTGCCTCCTGATTTACACACATCAGACTCAGACATATTCCAGAAATAACTTCAAAGCCAACCAAATCTGGGAACTCTTTGTCACAGCACTGGGCACTGTTAAGTTCAATGTCTTAACTTTCTATCCTTTGTGGTTTTCTTATCTTTCTAACCGGTCTGAATAATAGTCATTATTGTTTCCACCAACAGAACAAATGTCTGTAGATGAATCTTCCTAGGAACTGCTGTCCACTGAGACCTCACTATGCACGAAGCAATGTGCCAAGCACTTTGTATACCTCTCTGCCATTGTTCACTATCTCACTTTTCACACAGGAAATTCAGTCTTCTCCTCTGATCTTCAGAAAGAAACTTGGTCATGAGGTCACATTCCAGAGAGTAAAACAAGGATTGCAATCCAGATTACCTGAATGCAGGGGTCAGGGTGTGTGTGTGTGTGTGTGTGTGTGTGTTTGTGTGCGCGCGCGTATGTCCATGTACACAAGGACATATGCTCACAGATGTGACTATAAAGTCAAAAGTCAATGTCAAGTTTCTTCCTTTGTTCTCCACCTTTTTATTTATTTATTTGTTTATTTATTTATTTGTTTGTTTGTTTTTTGTGACAAAGTCTTCAGCTTACCTATTGGCTATACTGTCTTGCCTGTGAGTACCTAGAATCCCTCTGTCTCTATTTCTGGGCCCTGGAATTATAGACAAACACCACGATGCCTGGATTTTTGCATGAGTGCTGGGGATCAAGATTTGGGTCCTAATGCCTACACAGCAAGCACTTCACCCAGTGATCCACCTCCCCAGCACTACAGGTCAGGTCATGTTCAGTCATTACATCCCAATGCTCATCTTCTACAAGTCTAAGCATGTTCAAAATGTGTAAAGTTATCTACTGGGTGGGGAAAAGACAGAAAATGCATAAACAAATAGAATGAGACAATAGAATTTCTCATTCATGTACCTTGATGAAAACAAAGGAATACACCTAGCAGCTTGGCTCTTCCCAGCTCCAGCCAAAACAGTAGTTTCTGCCCTGTCGTAGTTTCTGCCCTGTCTCCCACTGAGGCTGTGCAACAGGAATGCTGAGCATCTCTGCAAGCCTGAGGATGAACTCTTTGCCCACGACTGCTGTCTCCCATGACGCTGCCTCTGAAAACAGGCATCACCATAACACTCTCTTGCATTGTTTCTCCCCATCCCAACAAATGAATCATAAGCCAGGGTTGAGGCTTGAGTTCTGTGGTATTTTTCACATCTGTTTGACACCTTGGATGGAGTGGGGAGGAAGAGGAATTCAGAACAACACTGGAGAAAAAAAATGAAGCAAAAATAACATCGTCTGGGCCAGGCTCTTGTCTCTGTCTTGGCACACGAACTTGCGCCCCTTTCTTCCTTTATTCTGCAGCATTCCTACAGATCTTTCTTTGAGTCATAGCACATCTGGGAAGAGGCAGCCGTAAAGATCTACCCCCAGTGAAACAGCAGAGCATAGAGAAAAGAGATATCCAAGGAAAAGCCAGGGGATGTGGGTTTGAATCCCAGCTTCCTCGCTTCCCAGATGGGTAGCCTTAGCAAAGCCACAGCTTCACTCAGACCCAGATATGACCACTGCTGCTGTGACGCTCAGAAGCTAGGCCCCAAATGTCATCTCTCTAGGATTACCTGGAGACTCAAGACGGGCAGCATATGAGGAAGAACCCACAGAGCAGTTCAGCAACTGGTAGCGACAGGATGTGGCGGTGTAGACTGGGATGCAGTTCAAAGATGTTTGTCTGTGATGGAGAAGCATACAATGGCCTCCACCTCACCATGGCTCAGATGACAATTTTCCCCACTGTGTGATAGTACTTGGATGTTTATCCTGTCTGTCTGTCTATCTGTTTGTTTGTTTGTTTGTTTGTTTGTTTAAAATAAGTTAGATGAGATACTGAAAAGCTTGTTGTAAAACGGACTCCGGGTTAAACGACTTTCCTAACTTTGGGTGGACATAGGTAAATGTACAAGCATACTGAAAGCAGCATGGTTAAGCTCACCTGTTCAGCGGGTGGGTGGGTAACAATTTCTCACCTCCAGCATACAGTGAGATGTAACTTTCATTGCCATGGGTAAGAAGCACACAAGTTCAGGTCGGATTTTAAAATCCACCTGCTCCCTGCTTATCTTTACACAAAGATCTGCCTTCTGCACTGCAGTGGGGAAGATGGAGTCTCGGTCTGAGAACTGAAGGAAATCTGCACAATGGAGAGCGTTGTCACAGAGGGCACACATGCAGAGACTTGATGTTAATTCCCATTGGAATGATGTTTATGGGGGTTCCTGTGGATGGAGGAGGCTGGATAGAGCCCTGTCAGGCTTCAGATCTATGAGGGATACATTCTGGGATCAATAACCAAGCTGATTTTTTTAAAAAATACAGAATATAGCTTTGTTCTTGCTCTCAGCAGCCTGGAGTCTAACTGAAATAAACGAAGCCATAAAATACTTAGAAAATACACAAATGAAATGTTGAGAGATGGGGTCTAAATTCCATGGCAAATGGGCAGAGAAAGAGAGGCGTTAAGAGCAACAACACTTAGAGGAAAAAAACTCAGAGAAAACCTTTTAGGGGAGAGGACAAGGGAGGCCCTACTGACAGTAGGGACAGGGGGGTGGGAATTACAAAGAAAGGAAGGACTAGGGCCAGGCAGGAATCTCTTGAAAGCTTCACATTTTGGAATGATACACTACAAGAGCCTTTCCAGAAATTGAATAAAAGAGGCTGGAATCAAAGTGTCCAATCGAGGCACAAGGTGGCAAAGGGCCATGGCCCAAATTTTGGTCACCTAGTCCATCCTTTCCATCCAATGGGTCCCACTGGGCAGTCTTGGAGCTCTTCCATCTCCCAGTAAGGTGGATGGAGATGGGAAGCAGCAGTAAGACAGGGAGAAGAAAGCCATTCTCCTGAGGGCTTTCCCTGGGAGCTCACCCAAGTTAGTACACTTCCCTGCCAGAGGTCACAGCTCCTTCTACAACCGTGTCTGTGTCGGCCTCCTGAACACTTAGCTTCCCCTCCTTTCTTCCAGCTTAAAGATGGAAACTCCTCCACTGTTTCGAGTGCTGGGTTCCACAGTGCCTCTGTGGTTCCCTGAACTGTACCTTCACCCCCTGAAGTTGTTCCCCTATAAATCCATCCTCTGGGACTAACCCTCCTCTGAGTTTTCCATCTGGTTTCTGTTTCCTCCTGCAAGATCAGTTCACGTATTCATTGTATTCATTCAACAAACATCGCTTCCCCCACTAAGCTGCTGGGGCTATAGCAGATGCTAGGAAACAACGTGGCCTGGGTCTTGTCCTTAAAGAGATCAGTTTATGAAGAACAGTTAAAGGAGTGATTGCCATAAAGTATGGTTCACCGAAAATTCATACATTTAAAAGGGCCAGGTAAATGAATACTTTTAGATTTTGCCTGTCATGTTTTCTTTATCTTCCTTCTTCCTTCCTTCCTTTCTGTCTGTCTGTCGGTCTTACGAATGTAGGTGTTTTGATTGCATATATGTCTGTGCAGCACATGTATGATGACTGTGATGGCTAAGAGCAGAAAAGGGCACTGGATCCCCGGGGATTGGAGTGATGGTTGTGAGTAGCCAGCTGGGTGCTCTGGTCCTTTGGAGAAGCCAGTGTTTTAAAGCACTGGGCCATCTCTCCAGCCCGTACAAGTCATCCCTCTTATGACAACTGCTCAGCTCTGCTCTGCAGTGTGAAAGCTGCCATAGACTTAAATGACTGAGTAGGAAGAAAGGTGTGGCTGTACGCAAATAAAACTTTATTAAGGAAAATATGCCAATGAGGGCGAGCTGGCCCTGGGACGGTAGCTTATGTCTCACGGCTCTCTGCTGTGCCAGGGGCATAAACAAACCCTTACGATGGATTGTGAAAGGAAGGTGGTGGCACTGTGGGTAAAGGGAAGATTCCAGGGAAAGGTGGCACTTTAACTGAGACCTCAAAAATGAGCTGGGCATAGCCAGGTTGGCATGGGGATATGTGAGAGAGAATAAAAGGATTTGGAAAGAAGAAAGAGCAAATATAAAAGCCCAGAGGCACTGCCTTAGGGTAACTTCGAGCATACATTTTTTTTTCCTTTTGGCTGCTCAAGCACGGTGCAAAAGAGAGCATATCTCTCCCGCCCAACTTCTTCCCTTCCTTCCTCCATCCTTCCCTCCCTTGATTCCCACTTCCCTTTACCGCCTCCTCATTTCCTCTCTTCTTCCCTTGCTATAGCAACTCTTCATTGCTCACCTACTCTGGACCTGGCACTACACTTGTGGCTAAGGCTAGAAGACTTAAAAACAAATTCCCTTTAAAGAAACTTTAATTTGGCGGGGCTGGAGAGATGGCTGAGCAGTTAAGAGCACGGGCTGCTCTTCCAGGGGACCCAGGTTCAACTCCCAGCACCCACATGGAGGCTCACAACTGTCTATAACTCCAGTTGCAGGGGATCTGACACCCTCACACAGACGAACATCGAGGCAAAACATCAATGCACATTATAAAAGTAATAAATAAGTTATTTCTTTAAAAAAAGAAAGAAGCTTTAGGTCTCTTGGTGAACATGAAAAACAGATCAAAAGTTGTTGGCAAAGGTCACCACTTTTCCTTTCTCTCTCAGGTGGGCAGCACCTATGACTTGCTTCCAACCAGTACAGTACAGGGAAGGTGACAGGTTGTTCTTTCTCTATGTTTTACACCATTTCATGAACATCCTTTCAGGAACTCTTTTCATCTGTGATGAAGCAAGTGGCCATGTTAAGGAAGTCCATGTGGAAGGTCAGCCCCAACATCATGCAGATGTGAATAGAAACTGAGGAACGCTAACAACCACCTGAAGGCTTCAGTCTGACAGACCACAAAGGATGCCATGTACCAACAATGAACCCATGGAGTGGAAAGCGCCCATAGCCTCAGGCACAGTCATGGCTACAGCCTTGCCAGACACCGAAGTAGAGACCCAGCAGACTTTGAGCTGACAATTGAGCACTGTTTGAAGCTGCCACCTTTGTGGTAATATCATTAGGCAGCAAGAAGAAGCTTGCCATCGGAGGCCATAAATGAACAACAGGACTAGGCATCCTGATAAGTAAATAATAGGATGGCAGCTTCAGAGGTAGCATGGAGAATAAAGGCGGTGCAAGAAAGTAGAGGGTTGGCCTTATCTGTGGCAGGTGTAGGGGCCTCTCTTGAAGAGAGATGTTATGCCTGAGACCAGACAACAAGGAGCCAGCCAAGGGGAGAAGTTGAGGGCAGAAGGTTCCAGGTAGAGGAATGCAAACAAAAAGATCCTGAGGGATAAATGAAGCAGAAAGACCCAGAGAGAACAGAAGGGCAGACAGCATCCCATAGGCTGACGTAGGCCTTCCACTATCGGAACCACAGACGGGGTCAGCAGGACGTGACTGATCAGCAGCCATAAGCCATCATCCATCATAGCAATTCTGCTCTGTACAACCCAATTAACCTCCCACAACTGTGCTTAGCATCACAGCTCAATGGCACTTCATGTAGGTGGTCTCATCCCTGTCCGCAGTCTATCACCTCCCTTAATCCTTCCCTCCTCCAACCTGAAGACATGTACTGAGACCCCACTAGATCCCACCACCATGCTAGGCACTCTGCCCACACATATGTTTCCATGATTTCCCGGTCTCAATGTCCTCTCGCCACCCTAACCCTAAAGCTGTGTTAAGGGTAGAATTATGCGCCCACAAACCTGTGTTGAGGCCCTGGCCCCCTGCTAATGTGAACGTGGTCGAATTTAAAGCAGACTTTTCACAGATACAATCAGGTTCAAATGAGTTCATCAGGATTGGCTCTAACTCCGTGCGATTATCGCCCTTAAAATATGAAGGAGCCGAGACGCAGAGGTAATGCCACATAAAGGCAGACACGGGGAGGGCAGCCAAGCATCCGCCAGACACAGAGCACTAAGGACTGACAACTGCCACCAAAAGCCAGGAGGAAGCAAAGAGAGAGTCGCAAGTATGGCCTGCCAGCACCCCCATTTCCAGGTTCTGTTCTCCACAGAGTGAGAGCAGGCACCCAGGCATTTGTCACAACAGCTCCATAAAACCAATACTCCCCATTTCCAGGAACCCCCCTTCCCAACCACACCCCACAGTCAACCCTACTTCTTCCTTCCCTGAACTCCTGAACTCCTGGATGGCTTAGCTTCTGCACAGCTCATTTCAGGCTTTCATCGCTTTTCCTCCCACCTCATATGCTGCTGCCTGCTTCCTGTGTGCCTGACTTGGCTCCCGAAGGACCAAAGAGGATACTCCCCACACTTCGTCCTGGACACCTCGGATGAAGTAAGTCCCTCAGAGGACTCTCAGGGAAATGTATACTGGACTTGTCATCTCAGAGGCATGAGGCAAAGGAAATTTCGGTGGCGGTGATGGTCTTTTTTTTTTAAGCATATCTCGTATTTTGCTTCTTAGTATTTTAGTGTTTTCTGTGGCAACTATGTATTACGCGTGTGGGTTGATGGTCTTCTCCGCCCTCCCCCGCCACCACCACCAGTAAGATTGATCCTCAGGCAAGAGTAAATTGTCTTTGTCATCTTAAAAAGGCTTTATTCTTTGCCTTTATTCTCCATATATTGTGTCTCTCAGACGTGGCCACAGGTAAATCTGAAAGAGACAATTTCCCATGCTCCCCCCAAAAAGTATAAAAAAGTAATTCACCTGACCCAAGCCCCTTCTTAGCCCAAGACATATGAAGGGTGCAATGGCAGTTCATGGGAGCTAGTCAAATTGTCCTGCAATGGCAGTTCATGGGAGCTAGTCAGATTGTCCTGCATCGGGATGTATCATTCTGTCGTTTCTTCATGGCATCTACCGGCCTGCCCTGATGACAGAGAAGCAGCAGCGTATATTCCAGGACCATCCCTTCCCGTCCTACCAGGTCCCAGGCGGCTGCGTTTCCCTGTGCATCCCTCACGGAGCCCTCTCACACCCGCTCCCTGGACACCGACCAGGAGGCATTGTTCAAGTGTTCTGTGAATTCTGCACTTCATTCTCGTCACTTACATAACCAAACACAAGTTTAAAAAACATACAACACACATTCAGGAAAGAAATGGCTGAATTTGATTTTAAAAACTGGCTTCACACTACCACAGTTGTTTGGGAACTGAGCCTCCCTGGGCTACATTTCTGACTTGGCAGCACTCTAGCATATCTAATTTTACACCTGCAAAAGCCTGCAGCCAACCCTGTGCACACAGCTACCTGCCGGGGGGGGGGGGGAGGAGAACCAGCCAAACAGAAGGGGCATCCTGGGTGTCTGGCTGAGGTCACAGGAAGGCTCCAAGAGGCAGTGGGACGACCAAAGGGTCTCCTTCCTCGCAGTGGGAACACCCCCTGCCCTCATCTTGCTTGCTTTAGCTCTATGCTCTAGGACAAAAGGGCACACGCGTGGGATACAGCAATCACTATGCTGGGAAACAAAAGCAGAATTTGCAGACTCTAGCCCCCGGGCATATTCTGACCTGGAGACCTGTTTTGTCTAGGCCTCTTTGTGATTTTTCACATGTGTGAATTAACTGTCAATTTTGGACATTTTAGATAATTCTAGAATTGTCTGCTCTGTCTTCCTCCTACTACCCCTGGGAAAAATCAGACAGTCAGGTAACTCTGGGCCTTTGTGGCCACCACAAGCTAGTGCTAAGAGACATACCGGAAAGTGCCAAGTGCTTAGAGTGCACAGGCTGTACTTAACGTGACAAAAACAACTTAGGAGGAAAAGGTTTGTTTACCTTATACTTCCACATCGAGGTCCAGTGTTGAGGAAAGTCAGGGCAGGAACCAAGGAGGAACACTGGGGACTGGCTTGTTCAGCCACTCTTCCTACACTGCGCAGGCACCCCTGCCTAGGGATAACACTGCCCACAGTAGGACGAGCCCTCCCACATCAATTAGCAGTTAAAGAAATGCCCCCCAGATATGCCCTCAGGCAAATCTGATGGAGACAGTTTCCCAATTGGGGTTCCCTCTTCCCAGGGGACTCCAGTTGTGTCATACTTTCAAAACTCAATAGCACATCAGCCTCACTTGGGTTACCTAAATGGTCCTTATGGGCACATGCGTTTGAGCTTCCACTGAAAGCATGTCCTGGAACTCCAGGCTTACCAAAAGGTGATGTAGTTTCAGGCAAGCTACTTAGCCTATCCACCCAGAAGCTTCTGATCTTTTTTATTTTATTTTTTTTAAGTTGGTATGTGTGCATGTGTGGGTGGGAGGTGGGGGTGGGGGGTTCACCCGTGTGGATGACAACTTGTGAGGCTCCGACCTCTCCTTGTTATTTATTATCCAGGAAAAATGTCAGCATATGTAAAAGGTAGAAGGTGATGATGAGTCCTTCTTTGGCACCTCATTAACAGTGAAGAGACACCTTGTCTAACCTACAGCCCTGCTGTCGACCTCCCTGAGTCACCCCAGGTACATCCTGTAAAGGGAGTTCTTCCTCCCTGTGACAAACCCAGAATATCCCAACCCTCAACTCTCAGGAACACAATCTTTCCCAAAGCCTTCTCAAGATGACTAAGGCAGTTTTCTCTTTTCTTGAGGGGCGGATGACCTCCAGCCCAAAAAGCTCACTTGGCCATGTCCCTCTTTGTCACACCCAGAAGTCTCAGGCCCTTCCAAACTCTCCCCGGGTGGTCTCTTCTCAAAGCCCATCCCCACACTGCTTGTGGGAGCTTGTGATAAAATGGTTCTTCAAATGATAGGAGGGCAACAGATCCCAGAAGTATTTGGGATTTGTCTGCCTTTGGAAAACTGGCAGGAAATAAAGGGAACATGCTATGGCAGACACTGCTGTATGTTCCCCTAACCTCAGCAATCTGCAAGAGGGAACTTCCCACACCCTTTGCATCTAAGTGGGACCATCTGACTGATGAAAAGAATTCGGATGGAAGTAATATATGCCACTTCCAGGGAAGGCCATAAAACACCCTGAACAACATTACCCTGTCTTCCCCCTTTAACTTCTCATCTTCTACGCAGAGGCCATCTGTAAAAATAGTGATTTCCCAAGATGGAAGGAGCCTGGGAGCCTGAGTGACTGTTTGAACATGAGCCACACCCCATACACCAAGTGTATTACATTATGATAATAGGAAGCAACTGTATTACAGTTTCCCATTCTGTTGCTAATATATTTGGAATTATTTGTTCCTGAAGCATAGTTTAGTCTGTGCTGACTGATGTACCTTGTCAGGATACCAGATGAGCAAAGACAGGCTGACGACTTAAGTATACATGACTTTTCTTCTTCTGTAGCTCATGACATGAATTTGAAAAAGTTTCTCCCCCATCTTTAAAAAAAATAGCTGATTGAGCTACTAAGGTCACAATGTATAATAACTATTGGCTTTGGACTCTATTTTCTTCAGCAAAATTTTATTTTTGAAAGGCTATATGACTCTCTGGTCAATAGAGATACAAATGCTGCAGCCACCCACATGGGGACCCAAGGAAATTTCTCTTAAATGAGTAATCATTATGCAAGAGACGGTGTGTACTGACTGATTCCCATCTTTCCAACTTATGAAGTCAATGAGGTTTTCCAGTTTTATGAATGAACAATTGGAGGTAGAGGGAGATTATAGCACTTGTCTAGGGTCACAGGCTAGAAAAAAAAACACAGCAGCGTTCATATCCATGTTGTCAAGGTATCAATGCCCCCCAAATTAAGCAACTAAAGTATGCAAGCCTGAAAGGTGAAGCACATATGGAAATGTCTGGTCAGGAAATTTTATTAACACCCCATAATTTTATCTCACCTAATAATAATCTCTGCCTTCCTGGGATTGGGACCATATTTTGATTTTATCTGAAACCTTAGGGTTCAGCACAACATGTGGCATATAAAAGGTACAAACAAGCAAACAGCATCATGTGTCTGCTGAGTGGTGGAATCATCAGAACATGAATTCTTAAATATAACTATTTTTTAAGCTTTAAAGATTTATTTTTATTATTTTATTTATATGTATGTGAAAGAGAGTGGATGTTGAATGTGTACAGGTACCCAGAGGGTCAGAAGAGGGTATTAGATGCCCTGGACCTGGAGTTACAGGTGGTTAGAACCAAACTCAGGTCTTCTGGAAAAGTAGCAAGTGCTCTAAGTTGTTCAGCAATCTCTCCCAGCTCTGATACCAACCATGCTAATTGAAGATGTCTTCAAATGCATGGCGTTCGATATCCGAGTTGAATACTTTTGTAAGTCAATGAGGATGTTGCCAATATTTACCAATAAAAGAAGTAAACATTGGGACAGTCTAAGGAAAATCAGTAAACTCGGCCTTCTGGCTAGAGCCAGATATGCATGGCTGTGAGGGAATCAAAGGAATTACTCACAAGGAACATAGTTGCTCATCGTGTCTTTGTTCTTTTGTTGTGGCCATTTGATTGTTAAAAGACAGGGTCCTTTTATGTCACCCGGATGGTCTCTGAATACATTATGGAATCTAGGCTGGTCTCAAACTTGTGGTGATCCTCCTGCCTGAGCCTCACAAACGCTGGAATTACAAGTGCCATCCAATCCACTTGTGCCTCTGACCACTTCCAAGCATGTGACGAGACATGTTATGGTTGTACCTCTGAATGAGGCAAACCTCCAAGTCCAACCAGCCATACAGCACCCACATTATGAACCTGCATCATAGGTGCAGTGATCACTTTAAGAGAAGAAGAAGAAACAGCCCGAGGTAGGCAGTGATTGCTGCAAGAATTTAAACATGGATTGCACTGGAGCTGGCTACATGCTTTGTAGAAACACTAATAAAGTGAGTTCAGGCTGAGCTGTGACTTTAAAGGAAATTCTTCCCCATAAACATGTCCTGCCATGCCCTAATAACTCTTTAATTTGATGCAGATTTTGGAAGGATGATGCTAAGTAATCACAGAATAATGTTAAGGTCTGTTGCGAAGGGGGCAGGGTGAGTGATGCAACTTGGAGCTAACACCATCCACCAGAACGTTGGCTTCTTTTCTTGTTTCACACATGGAGGGAATTTGCCGAGTGACACGCAGGAAATCAGAGGCAGGTCTCTGCAGGTTCGGCACAAGGAAATTCTGGGTGTCATTTGATGGCACCACATGAGCCTCCTGGCTGGTCCATTTCTCGTCAGTCTTCCCTATCTAGAGATGGTAAAAGTGGTTTCCATTTGCGCTTGGGTCTCTCTATGTTCTAGAACAGAGCTCTTGCTTATTGATGACATCCAAAGCTCCTTGAGAAAAGAAAATGCTTGCCACATGCAGAGGCATCCACAAGACAGACACAGCCCTGCATCCCCTGTAGCATGAAGTCAAGAATAAACAGTTAAGTGTATAGCATAGAGGTATGCAGCCCATCTCCTAAGATGCTAACCGTGTAGTTTGGAAAAACCAACCATGCTGTCTGCAAAATGGCTTAGTAGCCCTTGCTGATCCTCAAAGGATTCGTGAGGAAACCAAATGAGATCATGTGGGAGAAAAAAAAAAGAGGATTTGATAAATTTCAAAAGGCTCGCATAAATTCAGGAATCACAACTGCTGTAAAAAAAAAAAAAAGATGGCTAATGACAGCTTTTCCATGTGCTGAGTTTTCATAATGTATCAAGTTCTGTACATTTCCTCTAAGTCCTCCTAGCACTCCCATTATTCTACCATTTTGTGGGTGAGTGAGGTCCAGAAAGGTTAAGTAACTTGCCCCAGTTCAGACACCGTCAGAAACACTGTCCACAGAGCAATGGTTCCGAAGGGCTGATCTAGATGTCTTGGCTCCTGCTCTTTGCTCCTAAGCGCTCAAGAAACTGAAGGCACCAGTTTATTAGCCCATGAGCAGTGAGAGCAAGGGCTGCCTACGGTCCCTCTCAGGTCTCCAGCAACCAGTGAAGGACTTGGAACGTAAGATTTTTAATCAGGTGAATGCGCTTCCTTTCCCTTCCTAACTCCTACTGACTCTTCTCTTGTATACAACCACATAGCTAGCTGTTCTGCAAACTTACATCCCCCATTCCTCAGATCCCCCATGGCTCTCCACCTTCTGCAAGATGAAAGGCCTCAGCCCAAGGCCCCAAATATCCAGAAACGCAACCCAAATGGCTCATCCAACAGGCAGGTCCTCTGCGACCACTAAGCGCATTCCAGATGCTATGCCTTTGCCCAGGAGAGTCTCCCATAGGCAGTGACTTCTCTAGATCAAGATGAACTGCAGATGTCAGGAAGCTTGACTGAGGAAAGGGGACTTCCTTGAGCAGACTGGGAAGGAAGAGACTGTCTTTACAGTGAGACAGTAGGACCAGAGCAGGCCCACCAACCAGGTTGAGGCGGGAGCCACTCTTCACCATCTGGCAGTGATAAAATGCCAAGGGACAGAAACAAGGCAGGGAGGGAGAAGGGCCTGTCTGATTGTCCAATCTGTCCTGTCCTTCATGTCCAGACCTGGGGAAGGCAATTCTCCTTTCATCATCCATGAAACTATATCTTGCTTATTATGACAATTTTAAAAACTTCCCTGATTATTCCTCGGGGAATCCAATTTGTTTCCTTTGTAAAGAGGAAACAATTCTCTTCTCGGTTTTGGGAGGTGGGGACATTCCATTTATCTTGAGGGGGAAGAAATCTGTTTCCCATTATGAATCACGTTCTATTCATAGGTCTATTTGTGAAGAATAAATCTCTACAATTCATGTAGAGAAAAAAAAGTTCTCTTTACCCTCATAAAAACACCCATGAAGGCTAAGCAAAGAGAGGCTCCTGCCTGCCCTTTCCTCAATCTCCATGACAAGACTGGCTTTCCGTGCCTTTCTTTAAAAAGTGCAATGTTTCCTCATCCCTCAGAAAGCAGCAGTATCCCAAAGTCATTCCAAGAAGCTGATAAAGCTTACCTGCAGTAATTCATTCAACATGGAAGCAGAAATGACAATAAATCCCAAACCCCAAGTTCTGGTGTTTTGGGATAGGGGTCAGCAAGCTGCAGGCCACAATCAAGCCAAATCAAGCCCACTGTTTTTTCTATGGCCTTGGAGATAAGAATAAATTTTATGTTTTTTTTCAAACTGGCTAGGAAAAAATTAAAGTTTAATATTTCACAACACATAGAATTACATGAAATTCAAATTTTGATAGCCATAAATAAAATTCTCCTGGAACACAGCCACAATCACCCACTTTCATAGTGCTTATGGTTGCTTTTGCTGTACATGGACAGAACTGACTCTTGTCTTTCCACTAAGGCTGTATGATACCCAGAAACTAAATAATTCCTTGCAGGTTTTTAATACAAAATGCTTGCTGACCCTTGGTCTAGATGCCTCTATACTCCAGCAAGGTCAAAACCAAGAAAATGGCAGACAGTTCAGTGACAAGAATAAACCCCACCACAATGGCTCTGGAGGAAAAAGAGGCTAACCATGTGGGTTAGACCATCAGGCTCAGGCTCACTCAGTTATGGATGAGCAGAAATAGTGTACAGTTTTGAAGGGGTTCTTGCAAGTTTCTGTTTCCAATTCCTGTCTATACAAAAGGAGCTAACCTTGACACAGGTACCTACTTCCTTGTTCCTTTGGTTGGGCCGAGAAGTAAATAAGTAAATACACACTGAGTGGTTAGAACAGCCCCTACCTGGTCCAATGTGCTCACTATCTCTTTCCTCTGTTGCTGCTGATTTCACAACTCCAGGGGGCAATGTTCAACAGTAAACATGGTAAATGGCATCCGGGAGGGAGTATGTAATTGGGAGGTAATCCAAGAGATTAGAATCACGCTGCTGTTGATGATAGCTAATATTATAAGGCACAGAGATTGAAGAAAGAGGAGAGGCACACAGGCCCTCCAGATGGAAAGGACAGGCCCTGTGTAATTTTACCACCACATTGTTACCCTCATGTTATGAAAGAGACTCAAGGGGCAACCTCAAAGAGGCTGTGGGACCTCTAACTCAGGCACCCAATCCCTCACCATGCCTTGCCCAAATCCCTTGGCCTTAGCTCCTGAGATAGCCCCCACCCCCAGCACCCGTTCCTACTATTACACCTTGCTCCTGGTCCCCACAAAACTCGCAGGCTGTGGGCTATTTTAAGTCCAAATTAGAGACTCCTCTGCCCTGGATGGCTGCAATTTCAGGCTGTGGTTTGTTGACTCTGACGTGGCTTGGGGCCCGGTGCTGGTGCATGGGGCACCGCATGGGATCAGATTGTTTTAGCAAGGAGGCAACCTTCACCGCAGCACCCTCTCTACGGAAAACATAAGCCAGGGGTACGTAGACGGACAAATAAAACAGTGGGAGAGCCCTATATTCTGGAGATCTGGAGCTAAAAATAGCAGTACATCAGAACCAAGCGAGCCCTAGAAGCTATGTAGGACTTAAAACCTCAGAGGAAAGGACTGGCCAATGTCATTCCCTAAGCCCAAGTCTGTTGTTTCTTCTCCTGCTTCTTGGAGGAAGGACCCTTGGGCTGACTCAGGCTTCTATGGTCCTTGAACTCGCACCATAGACCCTCCTGTTAGGGACCGAGCCCAAACTGGCTGGGGCCACTGGCAAAGTCTGCAGACCCTCCCTGTGGTAAGAAGTGGGCACACAGACTACTAATGGGCAATCACGCATCGTACAGGATGGGAAGGAGACTAGAAGGAAGTGGGTAGGCACAGGACAGAGGCCAGTTTAGCTCTAGGTGTTGAGGCAAGGGGCACTCATGACACTACTCTGCCCTTCACTATGACCCTCAGTTCTGTTGCTTCTGAATATGTCCTTCATGTTTAAAGGACAGAGACATCACCGTTTCTTCCCTGATCCGTTTGCATCCTGACCTTGATCCAATACCCTGGGTTAATTCCCAGCTGAGAACTCACTACCCTCAATGCCCACGCTGGCTGCTCATCACCAAGTCCCATCACATGGATTGCTGTTGTTATTTAGTCGGTAAAAGAGTTTTAAAAATACCCTCATGGTCCATTTTCTATTGTTAAAGCAAAACACTTCATACTTAAAACTTAAGCCTGAAGGGGCAGGGGGCATCTGTCCAGCATGATCTGCATGAGGACTTCATGCAGAAGGTATCATGGCGGGAAGACAATGCAGGTGAGTCAGAGAGCTACAGACTTCAGGGTCAGGCTTGCTCCTTCAGAACAACCCTAGCTGGAGTCTGATGAGAATGACTCCAATCTTTCCAAGAATGATGCTCTCATGACCTAAAATTACCATGCACTAGGCCTTATCTCTTAAAGCCCACCAACTCTGCATCATCACCATGGGGGCCACCCCTACAGCACATGAAACCCTCGGGTATGTGCTATGGCAACTGACTGGACATGTGGTCCCCAGTTCACTATGTACTTTGCTGCCACCCCAAGTTACTCACTTCTATTACCCATCTGGCCCAGGCATGTAGTTGGACTCTAGATTATTTGGTGATTTCCCTTCTACCAAAAGAAGATGAGTCTGAGAATCATCTCCTGCTCTGGAGTCCAGCACAGCTCTCTGCCAGGTGCTATGCTCAAGCAACGTGGGTGACTTGACCATGCTGCTGTAATCATATCTCTTGCTCACAGCTTCAAATGGCCCAGGAGAAGAGACTGTGGTTGGGGACGTGGGGAGGGGGGGGGACTGGAATGATTGCTGCTCACTCAGTCATATCACTAGGACAGTCAGTCCTGCAGGCTACCAAAGCAGACTCCAACTCCCAGAGTCCCAGACATCGAGGTGGCCTTGGCAAGTCAAACCCTGGCTCCCATAAATCGAGAGCAGCTGGCACTTTGAATACCCATGCCCCCAGGGGCCTGGGCTGAGTGCACACGGGTAAGCTCCAGCCCATTCCCCCTTTTCTTCTTGCCATGCTTAATTACACCAGGATTGTGCTGAGTCAAGCAACCTGCTGGGGTGGAGGCCGTAGTATGACCTTTCCCATTACTCTCAGCCAGCTCATGGGCTCACATAGCTGGGTGTGTTTCAAGCAAGAAACCCAAGAACAAGCTCAACACCAAGACACATGGTGCCAAATGCTAAGCCCCACGCCTCGGCCCCTCGCACGTCGGCCCCTTCTGAACTTTGGGAGAACAAAGGGGCCTTGCAACAGCCAAACCACCTGCATCCACCCCCTATTCCTGCCTCCGGCCTGGAAGAAGAGCCCCCTCAACACGAAATGTGGCAACCAGCAGTCACCCAAAGATGGCCACAGGCAAGTGCCCTGGCTACTCTCAGGTGGCCATGTGGCTTTGCCAAGTTTCTACCTGAGGCTTGGCTTAGAGTTCCTGCATCCTCATTTTAGAGTATAGGAGACAGGTCACTCAAGGAACAGGACATAGCTAGCCACTTCTCTGCACATATGTGCATGCACACACACACATATACATGCACAGCCCTTTGTAAACAGCCAAGGAAAATCAGGAAGCCAAATATTCCTATGAGGTCCCCAACCCTGGCTGCGTACTAAATCACTTGGGGAAATATTAGAAATCTTTCTACCTCAGTCACTCTCTGGACCAACCAAGCCAGAATCTCTGAGGTGGGGGGAGTGTATAAGACATCATCACATTATTTTAAAGCCCCAACTGATCTCAGTGTATGGACAGGGTTGAGAGCATTTGCTGAAATGCTCTCTCCCATGTACCAACATTTGTTTGAGACTAAACTCCCAAACTGAAATCAGGCTAAAGATACCGTCCATGAAGATAAACGTCCATGCTGGTGAGCACAAAGCTACACTGGTAACGGCATTTGAACAAACACATCCGAACACCTGAGACTATGGTACCAGGCCCTCTTGTCAGAATCTGGGGTGTGCCTCAGACCTTACGTCTCAGATACCATCCAGCTTTCAGTTCAGGCCTTTGTGAGATTGATCTTTAAACCAACCAACCAAGCCACTAATATTTACTGAGCGTACCATATGCAAGACCCTGTCCAATGTGCTAAGACGTCAAGATGTCTGACCCCATGAAATTTTCTGAAACCCCCAAATGGCAAAGCTTAAGGATGTGCACATGGAGATGACAAAACAATATACCACATACAGGAGAGACAGAGCCGTACTTGAACAAACTTACAACTATACTTTAGGTGACTGATTTATACAGGTGCTATGTGACTGTAGGGGAGTGATAAAGCCAGGACCCTCGGGCAGGCGCAGTGATCCACCAAAGTGTGCTCCCCAGACTGACCACAGCAGTATTTGTCGGAGAACTAGCTATGAATGCACACTGCCAGGAAGTCCTCGTCCAACCCGTTGCAGCAGGACCTCCGGGCAGGCGGGAGCCCATCAAGCTGCATTTTAACAAGCCCTCCAGGTGGTCTATCTACTCTGGGTACTCTACCCAGACGGCTAACGCTGTGAGTACTGAAGGGATGGAGCATCTCTTTGGGTTATGGAAAGCCTTCAAGGATTTGAATCCTGGCTCTGACACAATTTGGGGGAACTTAAGATAGTTACTTTAATGTCCTTTAAATCGTGTGTGTCTGTCTGTATACCCACAGGTGAGTGCAGGTGCCCACAGGGGCCAGAGGTATCAGATCTCCCCATCTCCCCCCTGAGCTGGATTAGTTGTGAGCTGCCCCCCTGACATGGGTGGTGGAAATTGAACTCCAGTTCCTCTGCAAAAGCACTACACACTCTTAACTGCTGAGCCCTCTCTCCATCCCCTACTTTAACGTCCTCTGCATCCATTTTATCAACTGGGAAGAATTCACTATAGGAAGTAATGAGGCCTCCCATACAGAGTACATAAGATCGTGTGTAAAACTCACTAGCACAGTGCCTGGGGCACCCCATTAAATGACCTCAGACCTAGCAGTCACAGTGTGATGATGCCATTCTACAAGTGAGTGTTGACAGGATGAAGGAAGGAAAAAATGAGCTAATTACTTCATGACTGATGGGGACTAGATGTGGCAAGCCTGGAAAAGCAACATCCTGCGGCACAGGGAGACATGCCCGGGATTGGACAGCGGCTTCTTAGGAGGAGTGATCAGAACATGAGCCTCTGAACCTGAGGCAGCCATTTTCCCGGTTCAGCCTTTAAATGGACTTCAACTAAGGCTCCTCCCCAACCCCCACATTGGTAACCAGAATACTGGTTTGGCATCTTGGTTTACATAGATGTTCTCGGACGAATCATTTAAAGATAGTAGCCTTAGTTTTCTTCTGGAAGCCAGGTAAAATAATGATGCCAACATCATAGAGTTACCATGAGATTAAGACATGGTATGTACAAACCAGGTAGCTGAAAGCTATGAATACTGTGAGTGATCGATCTATAGACATTATCTCTGGGTATCGTGCGTGGGTGCATGCAACCTAGTACTATCTTCCCTGCTACATTCTGCCTGGCTGGGATTCTTCAGTCTGAGTGGCATCAGTTCACACACACGTCAAACCACAAAAATCACAGTAGCTACCAAGTACTACTTACATGCAGGTTGGGTATAGGCGCTTATATCACACATATGCATGCTGTCATAAACCCTGGGATATAGGTATCACCAAACCCATTTTATAATACACCGTCTCACTGATGTTTATGCCTTGAGGTTATACAATTATCATGTGTCCAAGGGGATCCCTATTCAACCCTCCTACTAGATATCATAGTCATTCAACTGTCATAAAATCACCCCACTTCCCCTCAGATGCTGCTGAGAATCTTCCAAGCGTGGAACACTCAACCTGGCTCGTCCGGAGTGTCACTGTGTCACACAAAGTACTGGAGAGGATGTAGTTCAGAACTGCATCTAGAGCAGCCATCACAGGGGAACAAAGAACAGGAAAGAGGACTATGTGGAAAACCAGGCCCTGAGTTCTAAAACAGCTCCCAGCTTGGGGTGGGGAGTGGAGCAAAGATTTTTTTTTCCTTTGTATTCAAAATGGTGAGCTAAGCCTAAACACAGAGGGGGTAGGAGGAAGATATGGAATTTACAGCGGCTTTGCACAGTCATTTCTCCTTTAGAAAGGAGACATTCTGATCTGGGAAACACACATAAAGATGCAGGCCTTTGACTGCCAGGTATCTTCCCTTAAAGGACAGATTGTGGTCTTCTCTCCCCTCGGCCCAACCACATCCCCCAGATGACAGCTGTGGTTCTGGTGAGTAGCTCGGGAGACCCATTAAGGCCCACAGTTCGTCTTTCTTTTTTGGGGGGACTGAACTACAATAGGAATAAATGAAGACAAGAGAGGTTGGCCTTCTGTCCCTTGAACACTCCTTACAAAGATTCCTGGAGTTCATTACCAACTTGAACTTCATCCTCTCTCTGCTTTGGTTCAGTTGGCCCAAAGAGCAGCCTGGATGCCCTCAACTGGAACAAAGAAGAAGCCTAGTTGAGATTCTGAGTCTTCATAACAATTATTAGCAATTCGCTTTCCTTCAAATCCCACAGTTACCTATAAGGAGCCCTGTTACCTCCAGCTGACCCCACCTGCCAAAAATATTCCTGCATTTTCATTTTTATCATCTTTGTGTTCCACGGTTGCCATGGTAGTAAAATTTACACTCAACAGCCTCACTGCCATTTTCAACTACAAATAGAATTATTGTGTTCCCAGTTTGGCTCTGCAGAAAAAGAAATATGCCTGTACTTTAGGCCAAGCCTTGTGCTCAGCAGAAGGCTTGGGTGCAATGCTGAACGAGAAAGGGTTTCTATAGTCTTCCTTCTGTACTAAGTGGGCTTTCTACCATGCAATACTCTGTGATGAGATTGACTCTTTCATTTGGTAAAGTACACAGAACATGAATTTTGCCATTTTAACAATGATAACGGTTATATTTATTACGCCTGCAACTTTGATTTCATCTTAGACAATCAAGAAGCAATAGGCATTTTAATATGTTAAACATTTTTCATTTTTATAATTTTTAAGAAATTTTTAATGTAACTACAACAGTTAAGTATTTAAAAAAAAATTTTTTTTTTATTTCACATGCATTGGTGTTTTTCCTGCAGGTGTATCTGTGTAAGGGTGTTGGATTCTCTGGAACTGGAGTTACAGACTATTGCGAGCTGCCTTATGGGTGCTGGGAATTGAACCCAGGTCCTCTGGAAGAACAGCAAATGCTCTTAACTACTGAATCATGACTTCAGCCCAAAGAGACTTGTGGGTTGTTTTCTTTTTAAAGATTTTGGTTTTTAGTGGGGTGTTTGTTTGCCTGTTTTTGAGTGCGGGTCTCTCTGTAGCCCTGGATGTCCTGGAACTCACACTGTATACCAGGCTGACCTTGAACTCACATAGATCCCCCTGCTTCTGCCTCCTGAGTGCTTAGATTAAAGGCATGTGTCACCATGCCTGGCCACTCAACTCTTTTTAAGTGCACTGTCTGGTTACATTAAGGACATTCTGCACATTGTGTATAGCTATCACATCTCTATTTCCAAAACTTTTTCGTGACCCCAACCAGAGCCTCTACACCCGTGTGGCACTTATTCTCCATGCCCTCCCTGCTCCTGAGAACTTACTTTCTTATTTAGTGTTTGTGGGTTCATTATTTGCATGACCCACAGCCCAGGTGTAGAGGTCAGGAAAAACGATGGGCGTCACTTCCTCCCTCCACACTGTGAGTTACCAGGACCAAAAAAAGGGCAGGGATAAAACTCAGGTCATCAATTTTAGCAGCAAGCACCTTTACCTTCTGAGCCATCTCCCCAGCCCCTGACAACTTCTCATGTTCTTGATACCCATGAATTTGCCTGCTACGGATATTTCGTGTAATTATGTGGCATCATACAATGTTTGCTCTTTTGTGTGTGGCTCTTCCCCTCTGTACGGTGCTTTCGGGATCCATCCACACTGTAGCATGTGTCAGAACTCCACTCCTTCTGGAGGGTGAACCAACTCCCATTGTGTATAGATGCACACTTTGCTCCTCATTCATGGTTGACAGACACTTGGGTTGTTGCCCCCACGAGCTACTGTGAAGAACACTGCAATGAACACAGCTACACAGTTATCTGTTTTGATTCCCCCACTTAATTCTTTGGGGTATCCACTTGGAGGGGAACGGATGAGTCACATGGTAATCCCAAGTTTAGCTTTCCGAGGAGCTGTCAGGCTCAATCCAACAGCAGCTATATCTGACATTTCTATCAGCAGTGGGTAAGAGCATCAAATCTCCACATCCCCCGTAAGCTTTCCCGTGCGTGCTCTTTATTTGGCTTCGCTTTGCCTTGCTGTTTTCACGGCCACAACAGTGGGTGGGGGGAGGTGGCTTTTCTATAAGCAAAGCAGTGAGAGAATAAGTGCTTTCCCGTGGTCCCACTCCTCACAGGTGCACACAGGCACGCTGCCTGGAACTTTGTTCAGTGAATGAACAAATGAATGTATGAATGGGCTCTCCTGTTGAAATAACTACACTGCTCTCTTAAGTTTGATTCCTGCTCAGCTTCTCTTGCCTCTGTTATTGATAGGATTTTGAAACTTGCACCAGAAAAAAAAACCAGCTCTGCAAGCGAGACGCAGACAGCAGCTAAATGGCAGGTATTGGGGTTTACATTCAAAGACCACCGGCACCATTTCTCTGCATCGTTTCTATACCCGGGAGTCAGTAAAACCTGCTGCTTAAGCATCGGGAAAATTAGGAAGAGGAGAAACTAAACAGAGTCATGGTTACAAAACCAAAGCAGTGGGTTAAATGCGCTGCCCTGAATCACAGCTGTATGCCAGGTATGTGTCCTATTTATCCCCCTGCGCCTCAGTTCGGATCCAATCCAAGTCCTGTGTGCAGTAAAATGGAACATTAAAAGCACTTAGCATGGTGCCTGGCACAACATAAGCTCTCCATAAAAGTTATCTTACTGTTACTGTGAACTCCAATGTTGATGCACTGGCCCAAGCCCAAGCCTTTGGCTAATTCCTCTTAGCACCAGCACTCTGGGAAGGAGGAAGAGTTCCTGGATGAGGAAGATTCATTGCTCGTCCTTCCTAACAGTCTTCCAGGCTGACTGGAGAGACTGAGAATATGCCATCCAGCAGCACATCTCGGGTCTGCGATGAAGCGGTGGACCTGTTTTTTTTTTTTTTTTTTTTTTTTCATTTGGGCTACTAACCTCCCCGACTTTATTCTGACCAGGGGTTTGGGGGATAACAATGCCAGTACCATAGAGAGCTCCCACAAACCTCTGGAGCCCACACTCCAAGCACCCAGAAAGCGTTTCTATTGCACAATAATCCACACATGGCACTGGGGTTGAAGAAGGTAGGCAAATGAGCCAAACATTTAGTGAGAGAAGCAAGGAGCTGCCCTGCTACAATTCCGCAGGAGTGAGCTATGAGGCCAAGGAAGAAAAGTATCCCACGCTGGCAGCACCATCATTCTTTTGTATGTGACATCAACAGCATTCAGCTCAGCCTGACAGGGAGCTCTGTATTAGACTGAAAGCATATTGAAAATATCAAAGTCTCACAGAATAAAAAGTAGCTCCCGAGCCCATGTTTCACCTGCATGTAAGCGAACAGTTTTATTAGACACAGAGGCTCTCAAATGCAAAACCACGCTGAGGCAAGAGAAGGCAGAGTTCACACATGGCAGGACTCTGCAAGTGTGTAGGGGGCTGGAGCCAGATAACAACTGTGGGTCCTGGTTACTGAGCATCCCCAACACACATCCTGTCTCACTGTCATGAGATAGCAGCACAAGGGGGAAAGCAGTGCTGGCCCTGTGTTATGAAGAAGGAAACAGTCTCAGAAACTTTCTATGACTTCTCTTTTCGCTTTCTATGGAAGGTACACCCACCTACCCCCCTGCCATCTTTGAAAGGTTGTGTGTGACGTGACATGTACTGACTGTCTTCGAAATGAGATATCAGGCTTGAACATGATGGTCATGCCTGCTTCAGATGTGCCTTGTACACACGAGGTTCTAAACTGCACTATGTACTGTGCTGAATAATCTTGTCAGCTTGACAGAAGCGGAAGTCATCTGAGAGGAGGGAATCTTGATTCAGAAAACACCTCCATAAGATCATGAGATTGGGCTGCAGGCAAGCCTGTAAGGCATTTCTTTTTTAATCAGTGATTGATGAGGCCATTATGGATGGTGTAGTACCTAGGCTGGTGGTTGGTGGTCCTGTATTCTATAATAAAAAGCAGGCTGAGCAAGTCACGAGGATAAAGCCAGTGAGCAGATCCCCTCCATGACCTTTGCATCAGCTCCTGACTCCAGGTTCCTGCTGTGTTTGAGTTCTTTCTCATCCTGACTTCCTTCAATGATGAACAGTGTAAGCCAATTAAACCCTTTCTTCCCCAAATTGCTTAGTTGTGGTGTTTCATCACAGCAACAGAAACACTGAGCAAGACATAGAGTGTGCTCTATGCATCACACTAGGACTGTTGTGGAATTTTCCACTTGAGGCATCACACTGGCTCTCAAAAAGTTGAAGATTCAGGTCCAGTCCAAGGTTTGGAATTTTGGATCATGGATGATTACTCAACTTATATGACAACAGCCTCTATGAAATTACATCTAACCTTTTCTAGGATGATCCTCAGTTCAGCATCACAGAAATCATAACATCAATTTCGTTGTGTTGAACAAATTATATCTAAATTATAATATATGTGTCATTCTTTGTAATGATTTTTAACATTATCTGTAAACTACGGAATATGCATCAGAGGCAGAATGCTTAGAGGTTGAGAACATAGATTCCTGAGTCAACCTGCATGTGGAACTTGGCTCTGGCCCCTTAGCAGTGTGAGAGCATTAGGTAAACAATGTATCCTCCAAGAGCCTTTGTTTCTCTTCTATAAAATGAGCTAAAAATATTATCATCCTTGTGTGATGGTCACGAGGATTAAGAAAAAGCAAAGATTCTACAACGCTGCCTAGCACACAGACTACTCGGCAGCAGTCGTTACCCAGGCTATTGCTCATTTACTCTTCGGTAATCACAGTCGACCTCCACTGCACAGGGAGAACCCTGACAGAGACTGATCTGGCATTGTACATTAGCAGGAAAGTATCAGGAATCGAGACCCAAGTCTTCAGAGTCTCAAGTCCTACTGTTTTCTATAATCTACCCAGCCTCCCACTTCCTGCTCACGTTGAGTTCCCCATGTCTTCATGTCCATTCATGGAAAGGAGAGTCTGGACCAGCTAGCCTTGTGGCTCCTTCCAGCATCTTCATGCAAGGTGATGCTCCACCGAAACAACAGCTTCAGAAGAAGCAGGCTGAGATGATTCAGTCCCTCAGAGTGCAGTCTCCTTAGCCATGTGGCGAGAAGAGGCATTCTGTATTCAGGGGTCCAATTATTTTCAGTTTCTATTTCTTTCCAGAGAGTCCTCGGTATATTCCCTAATTAATCACTCCCACTTAATTTCCTAAAGAAATCACATCCTCCCCGCAGGCGAGTAGCCTCGTCTCAAGCAGAAGCACTTGCCCAAACACACACACACACACACACACACACACACACACACACACACACCAGCTGGCCCCTCAGCTACGTAGGAGTGTGTGAGCAGCCCTTGGACACAGCCCAAACGTGGCACAGACACAGAAAAACAGCCTGGAGAGCTATAGTCAAAAGCCACTTTTTACAGTCTGGCCACATGTGGCTCCTGGTGAGCAAAGAGGACATGGGGAGTTGGTTCTCCAAGGCAACTATAAGGTGCAGCAACTATAAGGCCAGGGCTCAGGATGTAGGGACATGCTCACCCAGCATCCGTTCAGTGCCAGGTCATTCAAGAGGGGTAGGGAGGCTCTTTGTTGTGCAATTGCTGTGTCAGTTGATCATTCACTATACAATTCTGGGCAAGAGCTCCGCTTTTTTGAGCTCCAGTTTCCCCATCTTTAAAATGAGAGTTGTAACATATACCATACAGTGAGGATGGAAGGCAGAATGTAACAGTTAATAGGAGCTAACCCATGAGACAAATGAATAAAGTTAGTTTCTTTTTAAATGACCAGCAGGGTGTCAAATGGCAGCTGATACAAACTTAGAATTGATCTTTCCATAGGGAGTGGTGGGGACTGCAGTAAAACGGACCCACCCACGCCTCATCTAAGAGCCAGTCAGTGGCTGCCATGGACCAAACTGACTGCCTGTTGTCAAACTTGTCAATTTTTTAAGACGCTAGAAATAGATTTATATATGTAATCACCCAATCTGAAAATGTTGGCAAGAAATTTACATGGAAAAAAAAATCTGTGAGGGGCTAGGGAAACAGCTCGCTCAGTCCAGAGTGCTTGCTACACAAACTTTAGGTGCTGAGTGTGATTCCCAGCCATGACTGCCACAAAGAAAGCTGACCACAGAGGCATACACTTGTAATCCTGGGGCCCAGGAGGTAGGGACAGGAGACACGGAACTCAATGGCCAGTCAACCCAACCTAACCTAACGGGTAAGCCAGGTCTCAGGGAGACCTCATCTCAAAGCATCAAGTTGGGCAGCCCCTGAGGGATGACACATGAAGCTGACCTCCAGCCTCCACAAACATACACAGGACACACACATACACATACAACATACACCTACACACACCTGACACACCCACCACACACACATACACATACATACACGCACACACAGGACACCATGTGAACGTGCGCACACACATACTAACACACATTACGTGAGCCAAATACAGACTTGAATCTGGCCTTCCAGCCGACGATCTGCAAGCTGTGTCAATGCCATTAATTAATGGAGACAATGAAACATATAAAACACTCAGCCATGCGCATAGCACATAGTAAACACTCAATAAATGGCAGCCAGAGTTATTATTACCATAACTGTACAAGCACAAAACCCCATCTGTGACAATGGACATGGGGATTCCCAACAGCTGTCTGGGCCATGGACAGATGTGAGAGCCTCTGGGGACACCACAGATATTAACTATTGTGCATTCACCATGCCTGCTGCTTTACAAATAAAGCACGCTTCATTAAGATGGAGCTAGACAATTTTTTTCCCTAGAGGGGACTTTCTTTTACCTCAAGGGACACTTGACAATGTCTGGGAATGCTTTTCTCTTGTGGCAAAGCATGAGTTCTACTGAGATCTAATAGGTAAAGGTCTTGGATGTTGGCAAATAATTTATAATTGTGCAGTGCAGCCCCATTCAATAATAGCAACAAAACCAAACCGAACATGTCAAGAGGACTAAAACAGAAAAGCACTGGGTTGGATCAAGTTTTCTATGCAACTTTTTCTTTTTTAATTTTTTTTTATTTATTACAATTTATTCACTTTGTATCCCAGCTGTAGCCCCTCCCTCATCTCCTCCCTTGCCCCTTCCCTATTCCACTGACAGGAAATGTCCTCCACCCCTTCCATCTGACCCTAGCCTATCAGGTCTCATCAGAACTGGATGCATTGTCTTCCTCTGTGGCCTGGTTAGGCTGCCCCCACCTCAGGGGGAAGGTGATCAAACAGCCAGCCACTAAGTTCATGTCAGAGACTGCCCCTGTTCCCATTACTAGGGTGCCCATTTGGAGATTGAGCTGCCATGGGCTACATCTGTGCAGGGGTTCTAGGTTTTCTACATGAATGGTCCTTGGTTGGAGTATCAGTCTCAGAAAAGACCCCTGTACCCCAGATTTTTTGGTTTTGTTGCTCTCCTTGTGGAGCTCCAGTCCCCTCCATGTCTTTCTATCACCCTCTTCTTTCATAACATTCCCTGTACTCTGCCCAAAGTTTGGTTATGAGTCTCAGCATCTCCTTTAATACCCTGCTGGGTAGAGTCTTTCAGAGTCCCTCTGTGGTAGGCTCCTGTCTTGTTCCTTGTTTTCACCCTCTTCCAAGGGTCTATCCCATTTGCCTTTCTGAATGCATATTGAGCATCTCACCCAGGGTCTTCCTTCTTGCTTAGCTTCTTTAGGTATAGAGATTTTAGTATGCTTATCCTATATTATATGTCTAATATCCACTTAAAAGTGAGTATATACCATGTGTGTCTTTCTGCTTCTAGGATACATCACTCAGGATGATCTTTTCTAGTTCTCACCATTTGCCTGCAAATTTCATGATTTTCTTGTTTTTAATTGCTGAGTAGTATTCCATTGTGTAAATGTACCACAATTTCTGTATCCATTCCTCAGTTGAGAGACATCTGGGTTGTTTCCAGATTCTGGCTATTATGAACAAAGCTGCTACGAACATGGTTGAGCAAATGTCCTTGTTGTATACTTGAGCATCTTTTGGATATATGCCTAGGAGTAGTATAGCTGGATCTGAGTGTAACTCTAACCAAGCAAATCAAAGGCTTGTATGAAAAGAACTTCCAGTTTCTGAAGAAAGAAACGGAAGAAGATATCAGAAGATGGAAAGATCTCCCGTGCTCATGGCTTGGCAGGGTTAACATAATGAAAATGGCTATCTTACCAAAAGCAATCTTCAGGTTTGATGCAATTCCCATCAAATCAACAACACAATTCTTTACAGACCTTGAAAGAAAAACTCTCAGCTTAGCTAAAATAGCTAGAATAGCTAAAACAACCCTCTACAATAAAAGATCTTCTGGAGGTATCTCCATCCCTGGTCTCAAGCTGTACGATAGAGCAACGGAAATAAAAACTGCATGGTACTGGCATAGAAACAGGCTGGTGGGTCAATGGAATAAAATTGAAGACCCAGCAATAAACCCACACACTTATGAACACCTGATTTTTGACAAAGAGGCCAAACCATACAATGGGAAAAAGACAACATCTTCAACAAATGGTGCTGGTCTAACTGGATGTCTACAAGTAGAAAAATGCAAATGGATCCATACTTATCACCCTGCAACATCTTCTTTTCTTAAAGGATTTTATGAAGATAGAGGAGACTGCATGGACTACAGGAAGGCCGGCTGATGGGCAAACAGCATCTCTAATTCACCCCTGGGTCACGCCCGAGGTCCTACTTTCATTCTATCTAACCATTGTCATAACTACAGCCATATCACCACACTTCCTTAAAAACTCAGTTGAAGCTTTCTCAGACTGGAAAATGGGCTCTGGGGAAACTGAGGATTTGAGAGATGAACTGCTTGAGGGAGCCAAGGTCGCTCAGCAAGTTGCAGGGCCAAAGTGAAACAGAATCCTCCTTAGTCCTGGTCCATGTCCCTCAAGAAGACATCATTCCATTTTGCTGTTGCCATGGTAATTATAAATCAATTTAGTCCATCCATTAAAGCAGTTACTCCATAGAAGGTTCTCACAAAGCATTAGTTTTCCTCCATGGATGTAAAAATAATCACATTTTTGTGTGTTCTATGATTCTGGCTACATTCACAAGTGCCCTTCACCTCAAATGGGATAAATAAGCAAGGTCATATTGCAGATTGGCTGTCATGCATCGCTATGACTACACTTCAAACAAAGAAACAGTGCCAGAACCAAAAGCATGTTATTCATGTTTATCTTACTAAGGAAAGCAGGGTGACTTTTGTCAAGCCTTACGTTACACGGAGCATTTAACTTATCTATTTGTTCTTTCCTATAATCTAAAGACTTTGTCTGCATCAATTTTCTAAAACACTTCCTGTGAGCTTTATAAAATACCAACATCCTGAATGCACCCCCAAATCGCTAAATCAGGATCTCAGGGGATAGAACTCAGGCATTGGTAAGTTTATATCTCCCCAGGTAATTTCAAAGTCTGAGAGTCAGGCTTCAGGACTCACTGCTGTTATTATACAAGGATGTGGCATCCTTAGGGAAAAATGAACTTGCCCAAGGGCACCCAACTGGTGAACCACAAGCCTGTGGTTAGAATGGAGGCCTGCCTCCTCCAAAGGCCACAGAGAATCACACCACTCCCACTCAGAAGTAAGCTAACTTTCTTGGTTACAATTCAGTGAAACTGAGAGTGGGGGAATTCTCTTGAAGGCTACCGGAGATTTGTGGACTTACTGAAGATTTTAAGAACAGGTCTGGAGACTAGAGGGCCAGCACATCCTATGCTCTGCAAGTGCACAGACAAAATGGAGAGCCACTGTGTTCGGTCTTTCTGTGCCTCTGGTCACAATTCCAGTTCTAGTTGACTTCAGTCAACCCCGATGTGAGTCAAGAGCTAATTCCTAGATTAGGAGAGTGGAAGGCATCTCCTTACAGAGCCCTGACACAGTACCCAATGGGTGGAAATGGGTTCTCATCCCAGGGGACACACATCAGATACCCTGCATATCAGATATTTACATTATGATTCACAACAACAGCAAAGTTGCAGTTATGAAGTAGCAACAAAATAATGTTATGGTGGGGGGGGTGACCACCACATGAGCAACTGTATTAAAGGCTCTCAGGATTAGGAAGGATGGGAACCACTGGTATAAACGATGACGTCTCAATTGGTACGTCTCAATTGCTGCCAGGAAGACTGAATGAATGGACCCTGAAAAGGCAAAACCCAGTACATGTTGACTATACCAAGGAGGTGCAATGACTCGTAAAAGCAGGAAGACACAGGCATTAAAAAATCATAATGATCAACAAAATCCAAATGCTCTTGACATCTAAGCCAGTAGCTGGAGATGCTCACTCTGCAGAAACAGTATTTCTGTAAGGCTGCCATGAATGACCTCAAGATCATTTGAAAAACATTGTGTTACCGGATTTTTTTTCTAAAGACAAGTTTATTTAAAAAAAAAAATCAGATTATCTAGACTAGAAGGAAAAAAGGGGGAAATATCTGAGCTCTTGGGAGATCTAGTGGAAGAAATGGAGGGCTTCATGGACAATCTTTCCTAAGAGAAGTGCCTAGCCCTGACTGGCACAGTGGCATGTGCTTATAATCCCAGTACTCCACTCAGGAAGGAGAGGCAGGCAGATCTCTGTGAATTCAAGGCCAACCCAGTCTACACAGAGTTTCAACCTAGCCAGGGGGGCATGACACACACACACACAAAAATCAGGTTAGAGTCACCATGTTGCATGTTTTCTTGCGGTGACATAGTCATAAGGCACAGGAATATTTGCAAAGGAGACACATGGATTTCTGCAAAAATGGTGAGACAACTGGCAGCGACCAGAAAACCTACAGAGACAAGTGGCACGGGGAACCATTAAAAGTCAGTCGCAGGCATGTTAAAATAGAGCACTATCTTGGAGGAGCGCAGAATCCTTTCAAGGGCTTGTTTTCCATCCTGTGAGGACATCATCCCAGATCCATCCATAGTCCCCAGTAGCCAGGGACTTGATCAATGAGACTACTGGCTGTTCCTTGCACATACTCTGTGGACAAATCAATACACAAACAAGTTGCCCCAGGTACTCAGTTTACAGGTAGTATGCATTAAGTCCTGAGTGTATGTCAGTGATGAGCTGGATTCCTGAGAGATCTATGCCACAGATGAGAATCCTGTGACTCTAAGAGATGAAGGAGTCTGTGTTTCCAACCACATGGAAGTCTAGAGACTTGGATCCAGGTTATCTGAATGTTTGTGTACATGCCACAGTGCCATGGACCCAGCAACCCAAAAGTTAGAGCATCAGCTATGCTTGGGTATTTCCCTTACGTTAGCGCTAAGTCTTTCAATAGGTATGACTGTACTCATTCATTATTTATCTGTTTTGATGAGAAAGATAGGTAATTTGCTGAAGGGCACATTTTGAATTCAGATTGCTTTGCCTCGAAAGCCTGGGGTCTTTTCCATCATACCTGCTGCCTATGCAAGCTAATTCGATTTTTAAAGCCTGTATTGGCTTTGACCTATTCTCACAGGCATTCTACAGAGAAATGAATAGCTCCTACCCTCAAGAAACATTTAATCTAGTTAAGAGATTGGATCCCTTAGAACAAACAGTTCCAGTAATGGTTATTAATATACAACTGTAGAGGTTTTTAAACATAGATGCTATGGAGAGATTTCTTCCTCGGAGAGATGGCCTTGCCGTTGTATCTAGACTAGTTCCTGTGGCCAGACAAAACAACAACCACAAAAACCATCCCCTGAATTCTAGAAGTTATGAATGCCTGAACCTGGTGTGATGTCCTCACAGGTCCCAGGCAAGCATCCAACTTCTGAGTTGCTGTACTTCCCTTCTCGATCCCCAAGCCTCTAGGTAAGAAATGAGCCTTTTCCTAAGTCATCACACTGGGTGGAAACTCAAGTCACTTTGGACATTAGTTGGAGTTGAGTCCAGCCTGTTATTCCAGCTGAGGTATAGATATGAGTTTTCAATGGTCAGCCCCATTCTACTCCTTCTGTCCCTGTGAAGATGAGGAAATAGGTTCAGGGGAATTGAGGACCACCTTCCAAGCCTTCTCCAGCCATTCCAGAACCTCAAGCTGAAGTACAGATCACAGAAGAGCCATCCCTACCGAGGCTCTCAAAGTGCAACAAAATAGTTACTCTTCATGTACTCACTTGGTTGGCTTCTTAAATGGCTGGACATGGGCTACCTCACTTGGACTTCTAACAGCACAGTGGAGTGGGTCAGTGGTAAAGCGCATGTTCAAGAACGCTTAGCTAGTGAGAGCATTCAGACCAGGGTCACACTAACTCCAGCATCAGTGCTTGGAACCGCTATGCCACAGAGGAAGGAAAATGATGCCTGTGTATAAAAACCTACAAAACCCCTAGCCAATCAGTTTGAAGCAACATCAACGGCTATTTTTGAAACATCTTTTTCTTTCTTAATTTCAGAAAGCTTACTGTGGAGCTGAGCTAATTATTTGAGCCTTAATCAAGGACCAGCCACTCCCTGAAGCAGCTGTCCTGGCCTCTCTCTTGCCTCTATAAAGTCCCAGGGGTCCATTGGATATTGGCTCAGATCTTAATCCCAACTCACAGCCCTCAGAAGCAAAGATGCATAGGGCTGGAAGAATCGTTGGAGTCCATCCAGTCTACCTCCCTCATCACTTTTAAAACTGAGGCCCAGAGAGGTGAAGTGACTCACCCGAGGTCACACAGTGTCTCAGAGGCACAGCTAGGTCTCTACATTCCCAGGCAAGCATTCTTTCTACTCCATCATTTCTGCTGTTGCTAAAAATTGTGCAGATCCACCTCTCCCAAACACCCCTCTCTTGACAAAGCTGTCACCCCATCACACAACTACACACAGCTTCAGTTTGGCAGAAGAAACTATCAGCCCTGCTCTGCTCGGGAAATGCTGTTTTGCAAAACGGCCTCCTGGTTCTTTACCTACACACAAAGAAAACCGTAGTGTAGTCTTCTTGGTGGATATTTCTTGTTTTACAGGCAGGAAGAGGGCTTCCTGTCTGAATGTGATTCCAATCAGCGCACATCTCTAGTTGGGAAAGAACCCTAACAAGACTTAGATCTTTGCAGCATTCCTAGAATGTACCAGCAGGGCACAGAGCAGGGAGAAGCTTGGTGGAACTTTCAGAAAGGAATAAGATGGACATCTCAACCAAACCAAACCAGATTGGTTATTGCCTTGAGGTAGAAGTAATGAGCTGAGCTTGCCTATTGGGGGACAAGAATCGGTGAGCATTTCCACAGAGCAACTGACCTTCCCATTTTGGATGCCTGCTTTGGGCTTTATCTCTACTGTTTCTTCTCTTGACTGTTTTCTCATCTAGGATCTTCCTTGTCTAGACCCTAAGCCAGCTAGGGCTTTAATGCTGATAGCCACACTATATAACGAGCCCATGCTTCCATGTGGGCTTCTCCCACTGGTTCTGGACCAGTCTTTATTTTCTGGAATAGGTTTGGTTCTTCTACTGTTGCCCCCAGCTTCCCAGACGGCAGTAGGTTTCTTGTGGTTCTGGGTGATCTTCCCTAAAGCCTAAATGCTGATATGAAAACAGGGGGAAATGTCTTGTGTTGGCAGATTCCAAGAATAACCCTATATCCTTCTGTTAACCTCTCTAAGACATATCCTTCAAGGTGGATTGAGTTTGGTAGGGAGTAGATAATCCTAAGATGTCCCCAAAGCTTAAAAATCTCCCCATTGAGGAAGGAAAGGAGTAGGGAGGAGTCTCTGTCAGAAATTCAGAGCATGTAAGCTGGTATAAGATGGAAAGGAAACGAAGAAGCAGAAGATAGGGTGGGCTTGCTGCTCACAGCTATTACAAACCACGAGTCATACGTTCTGATTTTTAAGGAAAAAACTGTTATTTATTTACTTATTTTGAGACAGGTTCTCACTATGTGGCCCAGACTAGCCTGGAATTCAAGATCCCCTTGTCCCCGCCTCCCAAGTGCTAGGATGGAGGCCTGTGCAGCCAATACCTGGTCATACTCTTTCATCCTAAAAGAACTGATAAGCACTCCAGAGAACAGCCCTCCGACACAAGCCAGGTGCACAAGCAGAGACTCCAAAAAGAAACTCTGTTTCTACATACAGGTTCTCAACTCCTGTCCCCTGTAGCGCTGCCTTTCCCTTGACCTATCTAGCTCTTAACCAACCTGCCCAAAGAACCCATTCCAGTCCAAAGCTCAATCTCTTACCTTCCCTAGGGAAATCTCCCGTTGCTTAGAAAAACCTCAGGGGGAAAAAAAAACAGAATTGTCACCTCTGGGAAACTGTCCAGTGGTTAAGTTCCAGCAGGAGTGTGGGGGAGGATTGTATCTGCTCATGGCCTCAAATGGGAACTGTGCTGTGTGTCAGTGTTTATGAAAATACCTCTCAAATAAGGTCAGTGTTCTATGCAGTTAGTGCTAATAAAATGCAGAACCTGTGCTGTTTGCCAGCGAGCTGCAGAGACAATCTTGCAGAGACAATTTTTAATACTTTATCAGGTGGGATTGTCCTTAGATTAATACTTACCCCATCACCCTTTCTAAATTCCACGTGCCCTGGTTTTTGTTTTTTTTATAATGTGTGGGATTTTCTGCATTTCATAGACACCAACAGAAAGGAGTGGCGCTTGCATTCACCAGTGATTCGTGAAGACTTTGTGCAATATCTTTCATGGCTCAAGGCATGTCTCCCATTCCATAAGTCCATCCACTCGACTAGCATGGAGCCTTTCCGTTCGTGTAGAGCAATTTTCATACGATGTTAAGGTGCCCTGAGAGAATGGTCTAATTACCTTATGTTAAATGACCCCTCAAATGGCTTTACCCATCATCTACATCACAGTTTCAATATGAAGTACCCCACAAAAGGCCGGTGGGCTGAGGCCTTGGCTCCAGCTAGTGGTGCTATTCTGATAGCTTCTGGAAACTGTAGGGGGCGAGTTTCAGCTGGAGGAAGTAGTCATTAAGGTCTAGTCCTCACCGGGAATACTATTCCAGGCGCCTTCCTCTCTCCCTGCCCATCTTCAGATGAACAGCCTCCTCTCTGACATGTTCTTGCTTCCATGACGTTCTGCCTCAGCACAGGACCAGAAATACCATGATAAAGTGAACTCTCCAAAACTGCGAACCAAGGTCAGGTATCTGATAACAGTGGCGAGAAGAACTAATCTGATGCATTCCCTTATTCAGTCCTATTGTCTTGAACACCACCACTTAGCTACCACTTGTAAGGCTGAAAGTTCTCTGTGCTCACCCAGATGATGGATGGTGGGAAGACAATTTGCATTTATGAAAGATGTCTTTCGTGAAAGTGAAAAAGGATCTGTAGTTGATCTGGAAGACACTGGCGACTCCAAGGAAAGTGTTTAAGCCCTCTGAGTTTCCTACTGAGCAAAGAATCTGAGGTAGATTCCATCACCTTCCTAGGTGCAGCAGTGGTTCTCAACCTGTGGGTCGTGATCCTTCTCAGGGGGGTCAAATGACTTTTTTTTTTCCACAGAGGTTGCCTAAGACCATTGGAAAACACAGATATTTACATTACAATTCATAACTGTAGCAAAATTTCAGTTTTGAAGTAGCAACAAAAATAATTTTATGGGGTAACCACAACCTGAGTAGCTATATTAAAGGGTCTCAGCATTAGGGAAGGTTGAGAACCACCGAGATACAGGATGTGCTGGTTCAAGACAGATAATGTGGGTGGACATATAAATACATAAATACATTCACGTAGCTCTGAACGTAAGAGGCATTTGCACTGATCTGGGCTCACCTTGCTCTTGTATTGACCCCATTAGATAAGTGCTGTCCCTACCATTCCCCAGGCTACTGATGAGGTGACGGGGAAGCAGAAAGCACACCTGAAAGTTGGTACTGAAACAATGATCCAACCTAGATCTTTCTACTTTTTTAGTGTTACATCTAAACTGTACTCCCTGCCGTTAGTATCACATAGAAGAGCCCCTTATGTGGAGTGATTTCTACCCATATTGCAGAGCTAAACAGAAAAGGAGCAAAAAAAAAAAATCATGTGAGTGTTAGATAGTCCAGGAATGCTCCAGTGTATTTCAGATGACAGCTTTCCACTGGAACCGTCATTGTTGTGATCCTCAATGACAGATTGTTCTGTCCCATTCCCTGCTTAGGGTGAAGGTGACCCAGGAAAATACCCTAATAATCCATCCTTATAGAGTGCAGCTCTGCAGAACCCTACAAACTATTGTGGACGTGATCAAGGCCTTCATTGGGCCATGCAGAAGAAGTTCAAGGTTCTTTCCAGAACACAGCCTCAAGTTCATTGCAAACCTTCAGTCTCCTGTGAAGGGACAAACCACAAAGAACCTCCTGAAACCTAACCTCGGGACCTGGATCTTTGACAGCAGTATTACAGCAGAGGATGGGCAGCAGAGGACAAGAAGCCAAACTAGAAAGGTTAAGGCAGGACCAGGAGCCGGTCAGGCTTGTGGGGTGAAACTCCATGGTGAAAACATAGACAACAGATCTGACAGACTCCGTGCCCTGTAGACAGAGCTGAGTAAGGGCATACACTCATTCTAGAGGTCAGAAGAGCATGGACTGGGTATTTCTAGTAGCAGATAGGAGCTCATCAGCTGAAAAATTTTAATGGGAGACAACCTGGGTGGTGAAATGTGTTGGCAGACTTTCAGGAACCATAAGACACACTGCTGCCAAAGTGTAGGAAGAACCAAGAGTTAGAAATCTAGGCTGATGTCTCAGATGAAGGAAGAGGAGCCTGAGCCCACATAAGCAGGGATGAGGCTTCAACAAATGAAGTCACTCTCTACCCCAGCCAGGATGGACCTCATGTACATGCTGTTCTGACTAGACCCCATGCCAATGGGCACCGCCCAGGGAGCACAGCTAGAAGAAAGTAAAAAGTAAGTTGCAGGCCGGCAGGACAGATCAGTGCAAAAAGGCCCCTGTTGCCTGGCCTGAGACCCCAAGTTCGATCCCTGGAATCCACAGAGTGAAAGAAGAGAACCAACTCCCCTAGGTTGTCTTCTCACTCACACTCACCCCAAACAAATAAATGCACTTAAAAAAAAAAAAAAAAAAAAAAAAAACAGAAAGTACTGGGAAGGAATGCAAACTGTACTAAAATCCAATAATTGAGCACAAAAATACTAGTTAATGAAGTTCTTCAGACCCTTTCTGGAGTTGTATAACCCTACTGTCATGTAGATGTGGTCTGAGTGCAAAGGCTCATGGGTTAGAGGCCTACTTCTGAGTGTGGCGATGCTGGGATGTAACAGGAGGGGACTTTAACATTGTGGGGCAAACTGCAAATCAGTGAGGTCCTTGAGTACTGTCCTTGGATGACACTGACGTAGATCTCATGGCACCTAGTTAGTTTCCATGAAAACAAACTATTACAAAAAAAAAAGTAATCATGACCTCTCCATGCTTTGGTTTCTTGCTTCATGATGTGATCACTCCCTTTTACACATGTCCTCAATCACACTGATACTCACCACAATGTGACTCAGCCTCCTGGGCCCTCACATTAGATAGAAATGTGTTGTTTTGACTTTGAGCTTCCAAAGCTTTGTGCTCAATTTGTATCTTTTCTTTATACATCACCAGCCTCACATGTGTGCTATAGCAATGAAAAAATGGAATCCAGACTTTTTTTTTTTTAAGTCATAAACTGACCTTCTCACTCTCTGGGAATTTTATAGTTGTATTGACAAATACTATATTGATGTTCTTCCTAAGATTTGATTGATATCTTCTGGGCTAAGATCCCTAACAGATAAAAATTCCCGAGGAAGAGCTCCACTCATACTACAGTGGGCTCAGGCCCATCTAACTGTGAACCTCAGTGACTCTGTACCTCTCTCCCATTCAGAGCAAGGGAACCCTATTTATCTTTCAAGCTGTCATTCAAGTGTCACATTCTCCTCCAAACTGGACATGATGGCTCTCCCACCAGACACCCAGATCAGGCTATGCATCAAAATGTGCTCCGTGGAGCAGGTTTGATGCTACTGCTGCCACCACTGCCACCTCCACTTCTTCCTCCTCCCCATCTTCCTCCTAGTTATTTTTCAAAACAGTTGCAGGCCAGGAAGACAACTTTCAGGATTGGGGAAGAAACAGCATGGCCACTGGTTATACTCAGCCCCTGATCACACTGCTTCTTTTGCTCCTAACTGGGGATGTTACTCCCAAATGTAGTTTTCTCATTTGTGAAGTGGGGACAGCATTACTACCTACCTCGGTGAATTGTTACAATGGTAAATTAGTTCATGCAAGTAAAGTATGGGCTGGGGCTCAATAGTAGTAGCTCTTGTTCTAAGGATTATTGGTTACTTACAGAAGTTGGAGAACCTAGATAGAGGCCACGGTTCTCCTTGATATCTCCTCCATAATAATTACACACACACACACACACAGAGACACACACACACACACCTCACATCCCATACTGGTAGAAGTTCTGGTACCATCCTAATAGGAAGGGGATAAAGCTAAAGTCATGGCAGAAGGTTCCTTGAGAAACCAGGAGTGTCATGGTTCTTCTATCAGTGTTCTCTAAAGGCATCTGTACTGAAAAGCTGGTTCCCAGCTGGTGGCACTATATTGAGAGGTTCTGGGCACCTCAATGGGAGGGGTCCAGCTGGAGTAAGTAGGTCACTGGGGCTATCTATGTCTTATTCTGCTCCCTTCCTGTATTCCCTCTCTGTGTTTGGTGTCCACCATGATATGAGAGGCTCCACCATGCGTTTCTCCCCATGCTGTCCTGGCCCCTCTGAAATCATGAGCCAAGTTAATTTTATTTCCTAAAGATAATTTTCTCAGGCACTTGGTGGCAGCAACAATAACTAATTCGTGAACTTAGTGGAAATTCAGCAAACTGAATAAAACATTAGTTGGAAACTATTATAGGGAAATAAAAATCTCAACTTTGATTGGGGGGGTAACTATTTTTTTTAATAGACTGGTTTTGAAGTTTGTATCTAAGGCTGGCCTTAAACTCACAATGCTCCTGCCTTTACCTCCCAAATGATGGAATTATAGGTGCATGCTATCACACCCTGTAGATGTCGGTGATTTTATCCACCTTAGACAAAAAGAACAGGCCATGCATGTAATCCTACAACGTAGACACTTCTCAAAGGGCTAGGGAGTAGAACCAGGGATCAAGAGTACATTCTGCTCTTGCATATGACTTGAGTTTGGTTCCCAACATCCAATTAAGGTGGCTCATGACCACCTGTAAATCCAGCCCTAAGGGATCAGATGCCCTCTCTGGACTCCAAGAGCACCTGCACTTAGGTATGCAAACAATAGACCTGTTAAAAGACCTTCAAACAGCTGACAATGCTTCCACTAACTATAAAGACAAGTCAGATCCATGGGCATGCTCACTGAAGTGCCAGAGAAATAAAGAATAGGAGGGGAGAGGGTAAACCAAGAGATTGATTTCCAAAGAAAAAACTCAAAAGAGAAAATGTTCCTGAAAACCTAGTGAAATGAAATCACTTGTCAAAATTTTATTAGGATAATACACAATCAAGAAGTTGGACATTAAAGTGCCTGTCTACAATCCCAGCGCTCAGGAAGCTGAGGCAGGAGGATTTGAGTGAGTCTGTGTCTGCTTTGAGCTACATGGAGAAACCCTATCTCTTAAAAACAAGAGTCATGGGTCAACTACCAAATCTGGATAGCTAGTGACAAGAAAACATCAGAAAAGGCTGGGGACATAAAAGGGAAGCAGAAAATAAGCCTGATCAGAATAAACCTTCTAGAGCTTTAAAATCCACCAAAGATCTAGGGAGAAAGCTCATTTCTATGCACATATGAGGCCTGAATTCAGACCACTATGTCTCACATAAAAAGCCTGTCATCGCAACCTGCAGAGAAGGAGACAAGAGAAACCTTGGAGCTTGCTGGCAAGCCAGTCTAGCCCTGATGAGTGAGCTCTAGAGTCAGTGAAACCCTGCTTCCTCAAAAAAGGAGAGACTGGGGACAAATGATATCAACCTCTGGCCTCCATATGCAAATGCACACGTGTGTCCCCACCCACACTTACATACAGGCATACATACATATACACAAATGCACTGATGGAGCTCGGCCTGGTGGCTCATGCTTGTAATCTTGTAATCCTAACAACAGAGGCAGAAGGATCACAAGTTCAAGAGCAGCTGGACTGCATGGGATATTGTCAAAAGTCAAATAAATAACAGCCACAGCAAAAACAAAAAAACCCACTGGTGGAAAGCAATTGTGGTAATAATTAGGGTGCTGAAAGTCTCCCTAATCTGAAACCCAAAATCCAAACGTATCAAAATTCAAAACTTTCTAAGCAAAGACATGATTCAACCCTCCAAGTGAAAAACTCCAGCCAAGACTTTATGAACATATTGTGTGCAATGAGTATATAAGACACAAATGTACTTGGTGGTTATAGCTGCATCCCATCTCTAAAACTATCTGTCTATCTATCTATCTATCTATCTATCTATCTATCTATCTATCTATCTATCCATCGATCTATCATCAATCTAGCTATCTCTCCCTCTCCTCTCTCTTCTTCTCTGTGTCACCCTCTCTTCTCTCTGGATGTATATGCAAATATCTCAAAACCTGAAAATTTTCAAAAATGAGAACCACTTTTGATTCCCAAGCATTTTGAACAACAGATATTCAACTTATACAGCCAATGAAAATCCCCAAAGAGCCAGGGATGGGTGCAGGGCCTGTGCCAAAGCCACATACAAAACCCTTTGAGTAATCACAAAGAAGAAAAACAGGAGCCCAAGTAACTGGTGAAAAACACAACAGCAATTCGTAGTGTGAAAACCTGTCATTTAGGCCAAAGATGGCCCTAATCATCACCCCTGTATAACAGCAATCTGTGGGAGCTAAGCTCAACCCCTCAGGAAGAAAAAGGTCTTGCTAGCCTTAGCTTATGGAGACCTGAGTTCCTCATCACAAGATAGATGCAAGCCAGGGATGTGGGTTGGTTTTCCCCTGTGCTAGGCTGATGAGAGTTGTGTGGGAACTTGAACAGGGGACCTCTTGCAACCTTCCCAATCATTACTTTTTCCAGAGCAGGCTTCCAGTGAGCATAAAGGAGTAGAGTCTGCAAGAATCACAGAAATAATAACGACAGGAAATGTTATGATGGGTTGTGCCATATTCCAGGACATGGTTGTGAGTTAATCTAATACTCCCAGTGCCTACTAAAGAAAGGGGTACTAAAGCAGAGCCTGGCTGTGCATGCATTTAATCCCAGCACTCAGTAGACAGAGGCAGGAGGATCTCTGTACATTGGAGGCTAGTTTTGTCTACCTAATGAGTTTCAGGCCAGCCAGGGTTACACAGTGAGACACTATCTCAAGAGAGAGAGACAGAAACAGAGAGACAGGGAGGTAAAGAGAAACGGAGAGGGAGGTGGAGAGAGAGGGAGATGAAAGGAGAAGAGAGGAGAGAGAAAGGGAGGGAAGGAGAATAATATTCCCATTTTGTAACCCAGAAAACTGGTGTCATCTAGCTTGCAAGTGACAGAATCAAGACCTAGCTTTGCCTGCTTCTGGAGTTCACATCTTTACCCATCAGCTTTCCCACCTCCAATCTGCCCAGTTTTGAAGATTTTCAATCATACCCCTTGGTCATTTCTTCCTGGGGAACCACTATATCAAACATGGTAAACACCAGTAAAACCATGAAGACCACAGGATGGGGGATATATATATATATATATATATATATATATATATATATATATATATATAGCCTTCTGGCAGTCTGGCAGCCAGCAGCAGCAGTTACAAAAGACAGTTGTAGTCTGCAGGACACAGAGCAGAAGGTGCCTGCCATGAGCCTCTGCCTGAGCAAGGCTGACATCCATGGTGAATCAGGGAGAGCCACGGAGCATCTCTGCACCCATCTCTTTCAGAACCAATGTGATCTCTGTGTGGGTCCTCCCCACTTTGATTTTCTTTTTTTTTTTTCTCAGCATTTCTTAAGAAAAATAAATGGTTAAAACCATCTTACACAGTGAGAGTGACATGTGCTAGTAAATACAGCTGTTTTCAAGTAAAAGCAGTATGGGAGGCAGACACCAGGAATCAGAAAAAAAGGGGTGTTTAGAGAAAGATGGAAGGACATTGAACACAGAAAGTCAGGACCAAGAATTCCCCCATGAAGCTCCAACCTACCCCTCCTCTAAATAAAGAAATAAAATACATTCTTTATTTAAACAAAGCACAGAGCAGTATGCCAACGAAAAAGATAGAAACCACCCCAACCATAATTCCTTCTGTCTGAAACAGAGGCCAACCTGGGCTCAGCTGCTAGGGCAGGATGGAGAGACAGAAGCAAAGAGGAGATCAAGCAAGAGTGTGTCGGGCACAGCCTGCAGCCCGCGTGCAGGCGGCGATGAGCCTGCCTCCACGGGGCTTTGTGTTGGAACAAAATTTAGAGTGAACATCTTAAGCCATCCAGCTGGACAGAGACCGAGATGAGCAAACAGAAATGCAGCCATAACATTACAAGTTTGTGGAGGGCTCCTATGTGCCAGGTAGTGTTAAGTACTTCCTGGACATGATCTCTTTAATCCTTCCAAAAGGGAACGGGTATTATACATACTTTACAGCTGGATAAATTGCAGTTGGATAAACAATCACAGCCATGATAATGAGTGAACAATATGGCAGGCGCCGTGCAGAGCACATTATGTGATTGCCTCGGGCTGCGTTCACAACATCCCCGTGTGACGTGACTATCATCCCCGCATCCCTGCGTGACAGGTGTGGAAGTGAAGTACAAAAGGGATTAAACACGCAGCAGTCCAGAGCGGCAAAGCATCAGCAGAAGCGCAGGGGCGACCATGCATGCCACAGAACAGGACTCCAAACCCAAGGTTCAGGTCCAAAGCCGCCAGAGCCCAAAGCACTGTGGAGTGCTCTAAAGCCTTCTTGCTCATCAATTTAGGCAAAAAATTCTTTGGTCCTCGCCCACCCTTCATTTTCACTTTTCCGGATGTGGTGTGGAGGGGGTGGGGGTTGCGAATTCAGACAATAGAACTACAGAAAAACAGAACAACAACGGTAATGGGGTTGGAGAGCATAAGGGAAAACCCAGATGACTGGCAAAAAACAAAACTTAATAATGACCCTACAAATACACATCAATTAATGCCAGAAGAGCAGCAATCAAAAACCACAGAGAGCTCAGGATGCCACTGATGAGTTCCTGATTAGAAAGTCCTGTGGCAGAAGTAGTCAGGCTCTCTGGCTCATCCTACTGGCGTGTGCACAGTAGGAATGTTGCAATGTTGCTAAGCAATGCCTGGCAACCAGACTACAGAGTGGATCGTGCAGTAAGAGTCTTGGGGGAGCTCTAGGAAGGCAACACTTCTAGTTCATGAAATTCAAATTTTAGGTAGCAGTATCTCATGTAATGGGTTACTAGGAGGTAGCCCTCAGCCGCCCATCAAAATGCAAATCTGTAACAGCCAATCTTGCCTTTGTGTTTCTCAGGCTCATAAGCCTTTCACATGACGATGGCCTAGGCACAGAGGAAGGGTATTACAACAGCTCCCCAGTGAACTGCAGATTATGTAAGGAAAAGCAAAAAGGAGTACACTAGAACCCTACTTTTAAGACGAGGAAACCCAGAGAGGTACAACGATCTGTTCAAAGTTGTATAGTACACTGGAGGAAGGCATCCTCCCTGCTGGGTAGGTGATCCAGGTCAGCCTTGTGCTTCTCTGAAAGGTTTCATCACCAGGGTTGGTCCAGAGAGGCCTCATAACCTGCCAGATTGTCCCTGGTCCTCTGAGCTGGCCCTGAGGGCTGGGACACCAAAATGCTGGGCCTGGCTGTTGAACATCTTGGAAAGTCTCCCACTTGACCTCTGGACCTCTGTGGTCAAGTGAGGGAAAGCCTATGACACGGTGTCGGTTTTTATTGGACCCAACCACCGGCAAAGCTTGCTGTCATCTGGAGTGATGGGGAAAATTAAGTTACCACATTCTCACGTTTCAGACTCTCGCCCGCTCTCCTTCGCAAACAGGAAATGTTTATTTAAATACAGCAGTTTCCAGCATGTTCTGGAGCCAAGTGGAAAAAGCAAAGATGTCCACTCTTGCTCCCACCGCCACCACCTAGCTGTGGGTTAGAGGTGGGCCTCCGCCTGCCTCAGGGCAGGACTGGGAGAAGGGGCCCCACATGAGGCCTCATTTTCATCCAGGCTGAGGCTGTGGTCGGAGAAGAATTACATCTGTGGGTTCCTTTTGTACTCAGAAGGGCAAACGCAACATCTGTTTACCCTGCACTCCCTGGTAAATGTTTTGTCTCAAGCGCCGCCATTCACTTCCTCTCCTCCCCGGGCCTCTGTCTTTGCTGCTTGGATAATAAATGACACCGAATTCTCCCCTCCGTTTATTTAGCTTACTTGTGGGTGTCACCTCCTCCTCTAGGAGGGGAAAAATTGTCAGTAGTTTATAAAAGACAGAGGGTTTCCTTTTCTGGGTGATGTGCTGACATTATGGGGAAGAACTTGGAACACAGACAATCCCCAACTCTGATAGTGACTTAATGATGAACAATTCAGACCCCATTCCTAGTCTGAAGCCAAGTCCAAATGGGGACTACATCCTTCCCAGTCAGGCTGCCCTTAATGTCATGTAGGGGAAACACACACACACACACACACACACTAGAGAGAGAGAGAGAGAGAGAGAGAGAGAGAGAGAGAGAGAGCCTTCACAAAAGGCTTTCTGGAAGACTGAAACAGAAATGGAGAATGGGGAAAAGCACTGCTTCTTTGTTTTAAAACACAATTTCACCAACAGTCTGGGATCAGAAACCAGACTGTTGGAAGGTCATGAGCATCTAATGACTCTGGCTGATAAAAATCAGTGTCCCATAACTAAAGGACCCCTGGAGGATTTAAAGAGTTCATCAAAAAAGGTTCCCACTTTGGACCCTTGCCCACATCCTTAAAGCTGAAGTGCTAGGTTTCCCTTGTGTATGCAGTGATTTTATGGACAGGAATGCTTTAGACACTTCAAGCAATGTTTACTGAATGGAGGGGAGAGGGGTGACAAATTTGAAATCCTTAGCATGATGTGTGTGAATAGTACTATAACGTTCCGTCTGAGTCTGACAGACGGGATGGGTGCTGACAGGCTGTTGGTGGGCTGTGTTTAAACCTGACGTGGCCCTGACCCTGCTTGCTCTTAACTGGCTAGCTCCAGTCCTAGAAAGGAGGTGAGGGCTCAGCCTTGGCAGCTCTGTCACTTAAAGCCAAAGCCTTACCAGTGACCAAAGCTGCGCCAGATAACCACAGACATGTCAGAGCAGAGCCTTCTTTCACCATGCCTGGTGGTGACCATGCCTGTAGCAAGGCCCCCCAACCCCCAGGATTGCCTGGATTCAGGTCTTTATCTATTGTCTCCAGCTCCAGAACAGAAGAAAGTACTAAGTTCCCAGGGTCTCCAGGAGAAGTGGCTGCTGGCACACTGACTACAGGTTTTGAAAGCTTCCCACTAGAGTAGGCAGAACAGGGGTCTACTCTCCTGACCTTCCTGGACTGACAGCGTGACTCTGACTATGGGAAATAGTTTCATGACCCCAAGTGAGAAAGCTGATGCTAAAGCAAAATGAATGATGGCATTCAACAAAAGCAGAGGCAAATGGGTCCTATTCCAAGACCCACGCCCCGCCAGACCCTCCCAGGACAGTTTGTTCAGAGATCTTGGCCCAAAGTGACTCTGGTTCCAAGGAGTCTGCAGAGCAGTTGAAGTCTTGAGCTCAGAAGCCTCAACTGCTTACGTGACCATGAATACATGACAAGATGGAACAAGGCAAAGTAATGAGTATTGCCTATGTAAGGAATAGGACTGCTGGGAGGTTCAAGGAAGTCCCAGGTATACACAAAATGCCTCCAGGGAGACACCTACTAAACATAAGCACGCTTTACCATCTCACTAACTCAGCTGTAGCATTCTGTGAGAAGTAGGGGAACTTGCTTTAAACATACCTAAAAATACCATTTAAATGAGATTTGCACAAATCGGGTCTAATACAAAACCTCAGTGAAGGTGTGGCCGCCTGGGTTCCAGCCCTCTTCTGGTCGCCTATTTGCCCTGTTTTCTTGGGCAGGTCAGTTTGCATTTCTGATCCCAGTTTTCTGGTGTTAATGATGATTCAGAGCCAGCACTTTGAAAACAACAAACAAAAGAAAACACCGGGATATGAGAGGCATGTCTAGGAAGCCTCTGCCTAGACAGCCACGAAGAGGAAAGGGAAGAGAAGAGAGGAGGTGAGGTGATAACGGGCGGCCAGCTAGGGCAACTCAGCTTTCCTAGTCTCTCCTAACCTGAAGTAGGCAGGACTGCCTGAGGAAGACCCTTGTGCCTACCCCTAAGGCAGGCTGGGAAGAGAGCAACTGGGCAGTGCAATGGGCGGAATTCTGACTAGGGCAAACCCTCACCCATTCCTAGCTCCCTCCACCATGGCTCCAAGCTCCCTCGCCCCGCCCCCAACTGTGGACTAAAGGGAGCCCACCCCCGGAGTCCAAACTTTGAATTTGGTCTTGAGGATCAAAATGATAAATCTTTCCAAAACGCTGACATAAGAAAAGTAAATATTTGGTTGCACAATTGGGGTTAAAACGAGGGTCAATCCACCCCACTCTCCAAGAGCCTCTCCGCTAGCTGCCAACCCCAGGATCCGAGGCTGAGTGTGGTTTGTAAGATTATAGCGCTAGGTCTCATTTAAAGGGCTGTCAGCATTTCCATTCTCCGGCCCGTTTGGGGAGGCATTTATAACCCAGCCATAAAAAATTCACCCGGGCTGCAACTTGGCATCCCCAACGCTGCGCTCCAGGCAGGGAGGGTATTGAGAGCACCCACTCGAAATCCGTCTGGTTCTTCAGAAGTTAAGACCTTCACGTACACACGCAACTTTCCTTGCAAGGACAGTCAAACAGAAGCTGGCCCGTTCTGATCTCCAAGCGGGTCACAGTTATTTTTAGGGGGGGAGGAGGGCTCTCTCAGGTCTGTGCAATAGAGACTCCCCATCTTCCATCTTCGTCTAGCTTGCTCCCTCGTCGCCCCCTCTTTAAGAAGCAAGGACCATGGATCCCCTCACACCCAACCCCAAACCTGGAGACCACTATGCTCTCTCCCTCCCTCTCTCCTTGCTTGCCTTCTGCCAGCTTTCTTCTGGGCTGTCAGCGGATGAGCTCCTGGAGCCCTCAACCACAACACACTACCAGGTCCCCACCGAGGGGGATCTCGGACACTTCTCTCCACACCTGCCCAAAGCCACGCCACCCCCAACTTAGCGAGTGCATCTGAAGGCGGAGGGGAGTACAGAGGTCGTCCCCCAGCGCGCGGGAGAGGAGGGAAGGACCTGGCGCCCTGAGGGCGACAGTGGAGGAACGGGGTGGGTGGCCTGCGCGGGCGGGGTGGGTACTCACAGGCGCTCTGCGTTGCGGGGAATGCCCCGGGGAACGGCGCGCAGGCCCAGCCCGTGGCAGTCCACGCTAGCGGCGGAGCAGGTACACTTGGTGGGGCAGGCGGCAGCGGGGGGTCCGCTCAGGACGCTCGCCAGCGCCAAGGCCAGCGCCAGGCGGGCGCGCACGGCGGCGCCGGCCCAGGTCCGCCCGGGGGCCATGGTGTGCAAGCGCCCGCGCCCAGAGGAGGCTGCCTGGCGCGACGGGACTCGAGAAGCCCGAGGAGGCGCGCGGGCGGCCTGGGGGGCGGGCGGCGGAGTTGGCGCGGAGGAGGGGCGGGCGCGGCGCTCAGGCGCACGGGGCGCGGGCGGAACAGGGCGCGCCGGGCGGCGGCGGCAGCAGCTCCATCCGTGGGGCTGGCGCTGCCCCGCTGCGCATCACTCACGGCGCCCAGGTACCAAGCGCCCTCGGGTCTCTCCGGGTCGCCGGCAGAGGTGCGGGCTCGGTCTGGGTCCTGGACTGAGCGCCCGGGAGCACGGTGCCCCGTGAAGTCCGGCTCGGGGCTGGGCTCCGGAGCACGGCCGCGGCAGGGGCACGGGGTGGCCGGGAGAGCTGGCCTGCGCTCGCTCTCTCCATTCACTGAGCAGGGCAGACACCGGAGACGCGGGGCCCGGCCCTCCCGTCCCCCTCCCAAAACACCAGCTCTGCCTCCCATTGGCTGCGCTGAGCGTCACGTCGACTAAGTTGGGAACTTTGCTGGAGCAACCAAGATCCTGGAGGGAGGAGGCGGCAGGGGAGCTAGAAGAACCCAACTGGGAAGGAAAGGGACTTCGCCAGCCAGGCCCCAGGAAGGAAACATTGAAATTCATCCATTCTTGGGAGCCAGGGACTGATAAACCTGTGGCTTTTTTTTTTTTTTTTTTTTTTTTTTTTTTTAATTCTGGCACTGAACTGGGTACTCAGTCCCAACATCAGAAAGCGAGCCTCGTTTTTAAAGTTAAAAAGCCAAAGTTGAGCTAAATGAAGTGCTTAGCCGAGGTCATACAGCTACTAGACATGCTCTACCCTGGCACGTTTATCTGTGGAAACTTAGTCCCCACTCCGTCTAGAAATTCCAGTATTCACAGCTAAGATCAACAGCTACTTCCTAGAGGACTTATGTGTGAGAACACACTCCATAATCACACAATCTCCGTCTCTGTCTGTCTGTCTCTCTCTCCGTCTCACACCAGTCTGTTCCTGTGCTGAAGGCTACCGTTGGCAAATCCTAGAAGGAAAACTCCAGTTCAGCTTTGCCCAGGATTACCTGTTCTGTTACTGAGAGTAGTAAAGGCAGAACTTGGACCGCTGTGTTGACACCGTTACTTCAGGGTCTTGAGCATCTGCTTCCTGTCTAGGTGGACTCCTCCTCCAGGGCAATCATGTAATCATGTCACCTGTGGGCCTTCGTTTCTCTAAATCAAGGTGTCACAGTCCAACCTCTTTGGCACATCAAAGAAAAGAAAAGTGATTTAGCAAAACAGTGCCTTAGCCAGCAAGGCACCCACTCCTTCTCCCTCCCACCCCCTCAGCCCCCAAGCCTTGCCTTCATTCTGCCAGTGCTGCTCTAAATTGGCTGGTCTGAGCTTTTCCAGATGCCGGTAGGGAAGGACGACGTTAGAGGCTCCATAAATACTTGTAGGAATGATTTTGTTTGTTTGTTTGAAGGGAAGGGGCAGGAACAGGAGGAAGTATTGCCCAGACTTCCTTGAGGTCTCCTCATACTAGAAAGGTCTGAAAGAGCCTTGCTTACACACACACACACACACACACACTATGCAGTCACATACACAGAGAACATGTATGCTAACATACCACTGGCAACTGTGTGCCTGAGAATTCTCTTTTCGTTTATATGAATACTATTCTTACTTCTTTATTTTCTTTCAAGAAAACGTTCAGCTACTTGACTACATACTGTAAATATATAGCAGAGGTGCAAATTTTATTTATTATATCTAGCAGATTTTCAGAGTCTTAGCTCCAGGCATCCAGTTGCCACACCACACACACACACACACACACACACACACACACACACACACACACACACCAACCCCAGCACCATTCATAAACACATAAGGTTCAGTTTTCTGCTGTTATTCTTGGGAACTGTTTTCTGCCCAGCTGCCGCTGCCATCGCCCTCTGGTGGCCAGAAAGGAGCTAGACTCTGCTTCCCAGGGTGACTTCAGCATTTAAGAACTCCAAACATGCCTTTCGCTCCTTCCTCTGAAGGTTTCCTACAAACCTTGAACCAATTTAGTACCAGCACTGAGGCAGATGAGAGAACCAGGCAAGGACCCAAGGGCACAAAAGCATCTCAGACTGTCTGGAGCAGCAAAAAGTAGAGTTGCCTTTGCTTTCTGAAATGCATGCATGCTAAAGCATGTTTTGCAGCCCTGCTGCTGGGCCTGGGCGGGTGCTCGGAGCACAGCGGGAAGCCTGAGTGTTTCTATTTAAGCTGCTGAAGGGTTTGTGAGCCCACTAGACCTTTAGATGACTTCAGAGGCATTCAGATGTGCTACTTCCTGGGAGAAACCCCCTAAAACAGACCACAGATACCAGGTGTTCTTCGGCATCAGCCAGTCATCTTTAACGATGGGACAAGGGAAACAGACAGGGGCACACAGAAAATCAGGGTACACAGAAAATCAGGACACACGAGACCTGAAGTACTTGGGCAGAGACAACCTTAGAAATCACCTAATCAGCTGGGCATGGTGGCACACACCTTTAATACCAGCTCTAAAAAAGGCAGACGCAGGCGGATCTCCATGAGTATGAGGCTTTGGTCTACAAATCAAGTCCAGGACAGCAAAGGCTACACAGAGAAACTCTGTCTGGAAAAAAAAAGAAAGAAAGAAAGAAAGAAAGAAAGAAAGAAAGAAAGAAAGAAAGAAGGAAGGAAGGAAGGAAGGAAGGAAGGAAGGAAGGAGAAAGAAAGGAAGGAAGGAAGAAAGAAAGAAAGAAAGAAAGAAAGAAAGAAAGAAAGAAAGAAAGAAAGAAAGAAAGAATCTAAAATACCTAAACACCTAGTCTGGGAGTTCTGAACGCACTGTTTTCTAGCCATGTCTGGGTCCACATGTGTCTTCTCAGGGGAAAGGGTTTCTCTGGCAAAGATAAAAGTGTGGCTTAACCCTTCTTGGAGATTAACTGCAAGTTTGCTGACTCTGCTTTTCCAGTTAACCTCTTCTGGTCTTCACTTAAAACTTTCTCGGAATATAAGCTCAGAATCTCAAGTGTAATGTGGCTCTTGTCTTTTTCTAAGGAGGAAACTGAGTCTCAGGGAGGTGGGCATCTCTGCAAAGTTACCCAGCTAATTTAGTGAGAGCTTGTGGACCAACAAGAACCAGGGCTCGGTTCCCACCTCTGCCTAACTCTGAGGTTTCTCCGCAATGTGTCAGTCTCCTCGTGGAAGAATTAGCCAGCCCCACTGAAGAAGTCTGGGTAAGTCATTAGGAGGTCAGGCTATTGGGTAGAATTTTCTATGCCCATATGCCAAAGATAACTTTTCACTCTGTGGTATGATTTTTCAGAGTTCCACAAAAGCGTCTTTAGCCAACTTTTTAAAAATTTCCCCTTTCTTTTCCAGTCTTTAAAGCAAACCAACCTCCCCATCCCCCAAGAAAACCCACTTCAGGCCTCTCCCTCCCATGTTCTGTCTCTTTACCAGGCCACTATAGCCAGATGAGGTTTTTCTGGTTGCAAACAATATAAAATAACAGTAGCTCATCAGGATCATGAAAACAAATGCTTGAATAAAGCCTTGGGCAGCACAAAGAATTTAAGGAAACGATTGAAAGGGGCTTCAAGAAAGACAAGATCCAAGGGAAGATGTCATAAAATTTCCAGCTTTCCGGTAAGGATCCAAGGTGTGAACTGGTTTGGACTGGTCCCATAATCACTATTCTCACCAGAGAAGACAAGAAGAGATTGGTACCACTTCCGCATAAACTCCAGTTGGTTGGCTGGGAGGAAGGAGCTCTTTTGTCATAGGAAGACAGACACAGTGATGTTGCTAGCTGAAAAGGTGGCAGGGTTGTGAGAAAGCAGGAGGCCTGGAAGCATGTCCTCTGTCTCACAGCACACAGCTACTCAGTGCCCACTCCTGTCTGGAGTTCTTGCAGCTGGCCCCTTCTAGTCTGTGGTCCTCCTGTAGGAATCTGGACCCTAGATTCAGGTGTGGATGTTGTTCTCTTTGGCTCCCACTTATTTTACTCTATTGTCTTACTTCGTTGTTTAATTGCTTTGGCTCTGCCAATCCATCTTCTATCCTGAAGATCCAAGAATCCAAGATGCAGTTCATAATGGGCCCTGCTCTACCAGCTCATCTGCCAGCTCATTCATGCTTGCAGCTCTCTATGTCTGTCTCTGTCTCTCTGTGTCTCTCCCTCCCTTCCTTGCTCTTCTGTCTTCTACCTCTGGCCCAGATTCAACTTGTCTGTTAATTCCTCCAGGAATCCTTGATAGTCCAGACTACTACTAGGTTCTTGAGGACAGTGACCCTGCCTAATCCATTGCTTCCAACATCTTTTCTTAAAATGTCAAGCATACAGAGAGATATGCTGAATCAATTTGAGAATGCTCAGTTCCTACAGGTGTAAACAACCCTTTATGACTGCTGAATGAATGTGTCAACGATCTTCCCAATCAGCTAGCTTATTTGGCATCCTGTGACAGGTTTACTCATTGTGACCAGCATTACTTGATCTTTTAGAGGAAGGGGGAGGATCCATTCTTCCCATGTTCTTGCAGAGCATACCCACCACCACCACCACCACCACCACCCCTGCCACTCCTTCTATTCTGATATGTTTACTTCTCTTCACAGAGACTAATCATTTGTGCTGGTGATGGTCTGATGGATTCCCCAGATCCATCCACTGCCCACTGTCAGAGGTAGTTATATCCCAGGAAGCAGACCCCATCACCTGCACTTCCTCGGATCTGACCAGATGCGGAGTCTGCTCAGAGAGCTGGAGGCAAGAGCTTAGGCCTTCCTTCACAAGACCTAGAGTCTGGCCTTGACTGCCTTCTTCTACTACTGGGGGGAAGTTTGTGTCCAGCACCCTCTCCTCCATCTATCTGTCTCCTTGGTAACCATTCCCATCCTCTATCTCCCCTAGGAGGTAGGTGTTAGAAATGGTTTTCTATCATTACTTGAGAGCTTCCCATCTGTATCTGCTTTCTGAATCCTACCTTCTGTTTCCTTATAGTCTCTCCACTGTCTTTCTTCAGCTGCTTCTTCACACTGAGTTATCCATTTACCACCAGGGACCCTGAAACTGACATTCCCTCACTGAGCCACCTACAGGTCTTTAGGGAGTTAGGGAACAAGAACTCAGCGAGAACATGATGCCCAAACTTGAATTGAGATACTGATTCATGTTAAATCTTACTAGAGGAGAGAATACTCATGTCTACAGAGTTAGGCCATTCTAGAGACCAAAAGTGAGAGAAGGCCTCCATCAGTTAAACCTGAAAGGACATCAGTATCATCATCATGTTTTTCTTTCTTTCTCTAGAGAGAAAGAATACTGAAGGTTTATACCTACTCTATTGAATCAATCCAAAGACAGGATCTATGCTGACTAGACAAATTTTTGGCGAATGGATGTGTGATTTTAGAATAAACTATCCTAGAGAAGAAAGGGGACTGAATAAAGGGTTTAAAACCCGACTCACCTGTAGCGGAGAAGCATTAGTTGGCCTTTCACTCAGTAGTGTGGCTATGATTTGAAATTTTCTTCTTATATGATCTTACCTCCATTATTTTGGGGATTGACATGATATAATCATAGTCCAAGCTCAGGATTTTTTCATCTAGACCTGGAGAAAGCAGTGCAGTCGTCTGTGATGATAAAGCTGGGGCATGTGAAAAGCAGGAGCCAATGGCCCTGTTTCCTACACAGCCTAAGGCGGTGGAGCAAAAAATGAATTTACCCATTTGCCCAGTGTGAGGAGCTGTCATTTTAATTTATCAATGAAGCAAGTATTTATTAAGAATTCGTAGTTTTTCAGAAGACACAGACACAGCCGTCCAGACTCCAGGTGAGAAGGAAAAAGAAAGAAACACAAAAATAAAAAACGTGGAATATAATAAATGCCAGCTGGTGTAGTTCGGGAAAGTCAGTGCTACACACATTCTGAGAGGAAACCACGTTAAGCTGGAATAAAAGGACTGAGGAAATACAGTCTGGGTTTGAAGGACATGAAGAGAAGGGTCCTACGTCAAGGGAAGCAAAGGTAAGGCTACAGGAACTGAGTCGTAGAGAGCAAAAGGAAAGGATTTTGAGAAGATGGAAAATAAGAGTTCAGGGTGTTTTTCCATTGGCTTGAAATTCAATGTGGGGAAAGAGCTCTCTGTCATCTGGCTTGTCAGTGACTGTGGCTCAGCCGCCTCACTTCAGTAATGGGAGGCTCTGTGTAAAGACCATGGCTCTGAACCTGAAAGGTCATATAGACTGAAATCCCCAGAAGGACCCAGACATGTGTCCCCAAGGTGACTTTTCCCTAGGCTGATTGTATTTCCCTAAAGTTGGGCATCAAGAGGCAACCCAGCCAAATGTAGGGTTAGACTCTTGGTCCTCAAGGCCACAGTGTAGATCTGAGAGGTGTGCAGATAGTTAAGTGCCATCATAAGCCTCTCAAAACCTGTGTGATGATTTATCTCAAATCTAAACAAAGTAAGTTCTGTCACTGGGGAAATGGCGCTCCAAATTGAAGAGTATTAATCACCTAATTAGCCAAAACACCTGTGCATAAAACTTGTCCCACCCAGGGAACCAAATTAAACAGAGCAGAGGATGTGCTGCACAGATTGGTGGTGATGTCTACACCCTTTGCTGGCTTTCTTGGACAGTAGGGACTCATTGCATCTCCAGCCAGCTGTTGGGCTTGACAGAGCATCAGGAGCAGCCCGCTTCTGCCAGCTGTAATTATAGCAAGCTCTGAGAATCTCATCCTATAACTTGGTTGGGAACATGGATGTCCCCAAATGTGCTGGGCAAGGCTCTGAATATTTTGCAGGCATTAGCAGTCTGGGCCTCACAACAATCAAATAAAATTCTCTGTGTGGCTAGGACTCACTTGATGCACACAGATCTAATTTCATGATCCAGCCACACAGGAAAACTACATTTCCCTGCCTCCTCTGAAGTTAGATTGAGGGGACATGCCCCATTCTCACCAAAGAAATATGGGCAGGAATGATATCACTTTCAACTTGTCTTTGAAGTTTCTGTAAAAACCCAAGCCTTGTCCCTATGCCTGTTGGCTGGGTATATAGGAAGTATCCAGAGAAGGATCTCAGGGTATCCTTCAAAGATGGTAGACATACATGAAAGAAAGTACATTATGTTACATTTACTAGAATGTCAAAGACAATAGTAAAAAAAAAAAAAAAAAAAAAAAAAAAAAAAAAAAAAAAAAAAAAAAAGAACCAAAAAAACTTAAATCTTCCAATGAGGTTGGGAGGGTATTGTAGCCCTCTACACTAATTAACCCAGGTCAATACAGGAATGAAATTTTGACAATTATATTCCCCAAATCACATTACTTACAGGTAGCTAAATTTTTTAAACCTCATTTTTTGATTGGTTTACGTTTCGTATGTATGAGTGTTTGCCAGCATGTATGTTTGTGATACCACATCTGTGCCTTATGGATGCAAAGGCCAGAAGAGGGCATCAGATTCCATTGAACTAGAGTTACAAACAGATGTAAGCTATCATGCTGATACTGAGATCCAGGTCATCTTCAGTAGAAAACCCTAATTGTCTTTCCTTTACTTATTTTGTATGTTTGTGGGTTGGGGGGCAGTAATAGTGTGTGCACGTGGTATGACATTTGTATGAACATGCACATACAAATGCAGTATGTGGGGGTCTGAGGTCAATATCCTCTATCTTTCACCCTCCACCTTTATTTTTTGAGACACAGTCTCTCACCAAACCTGCAGCACATCTATTCAGCTAGGGTAGCTGCCCAGTGATCTTCAGGTATATCTCCTTGTCCCTACCTAATCCTTACTCAAGGATGGGGTTGCAGGCACACACCACCATGCCCAGCTTTTTGCATAGATTTGGAGGATTCAAACTCAGGTTCTCAGGCTTGCTTGGCTGGTGCTTTACTGACTGAGCCATTTCTAAAACTCTCCTGTCTTATTTCTTATTCTGCCAGTCAATATATATATATATATATATATACTGAATACTGTCTAAGTACTGATAATGTTGTTATGCTAAAGCCAAAGAAAGCATTATTTTTATTTTCATAGTGTTTTTTTTTTTTGGGGGGGGGAGGGCAACCGATACAAAATAATTAAGAAAAAAAAAGTAAATATACTTGCAAACTATAAGTATTTGAAAGGTATGTGCTGACTGATGTTCCATATCTGGTAACAAATACCTAGTAAAAAGAAAAGGTTAACTTCAACTCGTGGTATTGGGAAATCTACTTCATGATTCATTCATTGGACCATCACTTTGGGCCTGTGTCAGCACATTCTGGTGGGAAGTACAGGGCAAAGCTGCTTGCCTCCTAGTGTCCTAGAAGCAGAGAGAGACAGAAAGAAACTAGAGTTCATGATCCCTCTCAAGGTCATGCCCTCAATTGCTATGGTAGTTTGAGTGAAAATGGCCTCCATAGGCTCATAGGGAATGACACTATTAAGAAGTGTGGACTTGTTGGAGTAGGGGTAGCTTTGCTGGAGGAAGTGTGTCACTGGGAAATGGGCTTTGAGGTTTCAGATGCTCAAGCCAGGCCCAGGGTTGCTCTCTCTTCCTGCTGACCCAGATGTAGAACTCTCAGCTCCTTCTCCAGGACCATGTCTGCTTGCATGCTGCCATGCTTCCCACCATGATGATAATAGACTAAACATCTGAAACTGTGAGCCATCCCCAATTAAATGTTTTTCTTATTAAGAGTTGTCATGGTGTCACTTCACAGCAATAGAAACCCTAGCTAAGACAATGGCTGAACCTAAAACTTCCTATTGAGCCTCAACTCTTAATGGTTCCACCATCTCACAGTAACATCAACACAAAGACCCAAAGACCAGGATTTGAACACATGGTCTTTTGGGAGACTCTCTAGATTCAAATTATAGCAGGGTGACATGATAAAAATCAATAGAGACTAGCAAAGATTTTTTGTTTTTTTTTTCTTTTGTTTTGTTTATTTGTTTGTTTTAAATCAGTAAAGAAGGCACAAAGATGAAGAGGAATCCAGTTGTGGAATAATAAGATTTTGTGTAGAACAGATCACTCTTCTAGAATAGAAAATGACAATGCAAAGGCCTTAAGATTTGACCTGCATAGATGGAGAAGCACAAAGAATAGCTTGATAGTTACGTCTTGATAGAGATGGGAACCTGAGCAGAGAATTATTTACCCTTGGCTTGTTGTATTAGCCTGAGTACATGTGAAGCCCTTTTATGGGCGACAACCTACTTTGTATCTGTGAAAACAAGGATACTTTTATTTTCATTAATCTGATCTGAGTCAACTGTAGTTCCAGGGATCTTTGTGCAGGAGTCTGACCAAAGACAAGTCAGTTAGGGAACTTCTATTAGAGCTGTCCAGGAGAAGCAGCATTGTATCTTCTATAGCTTATACGGCTTTTAAAGATGTATGTTTACTTATGTGTATATATGTATCTCTGTGTGAATGCATATCATGTGTGTAAGTGCCCTCAGAGGCCAACAGAGGTGTTTGGATCCTCTGGAGCCAGAGTTGTCAGTGATACTGAGCTGCCCACTGAGCGTTTTGGAGACTGAACTCAGGTCCTCTGAAAGAGAAGCAAGGGCTCGTAAATGCTGAGCTATCCACCCCAACCCTGCTTTTACAAGTTTTGTTGGTTTGTTTTTGTGTTTGAGAACATGGAGCATAATTGATGAAAACTGCCAAGATTGGGGATTTTAAAAACCTGTAGCTCAACCCTTAGAGATGTGACCTCATTGAAGGTGTACACATTTATGTAAGATATTTAACTGTACTGATTTCTAAGTGTACTTAATGGCACCCTAATCTACCATGCAGGCTGAGCAAAATAACCTAAATGTCATTTTAAACTCTTTATGCTTTTGTTCCTCTTATGAACTCCATCACCATAAGTGATGCTGCAGAGAAACTACCTAGCTATACCACTCCCTGAGTAGAAAGAAAGATTTTTTGAGGATCAAACTGTGGAGGCCATCTCCTGGGAGTGAGGTGGAGCAAAATGACTGAAAAGCAAGCAGATCTTATATGACAGTCATCAGGGTGATGTGGGCTGATATGGGCTGTCCTAAGTATCCTTACCAAAGGTTGACCTTTGGGGTAAGGTAAATGGAGCTTCCTGGGGGATAAAGGGTGGCACCAGGGAAAGAGGAATGCACCTTAGAAGATTCTCCGTTCTGGTAAACAGAACTGCCTTTATGTCTGTTTACCCAATAGCAATCTTTGTGTTTACCAGGCCAAAGCAGTCCTGCTAGTGTGTGTGTATCTGTGGTGGGGAGGGTCAGAGGAGCTAGACCTTTGGGCCTAACAATCATGACCCTTCAACTCTCGCTCTGTGGCTTCTCCTCATCCAGAGCTTTACCTTTTCTCCTTTTACTCAGACCTTCTCTACCTCCCTCCTGAGCCTATTACTCAATTTCCCACACAGGCATAGTCCAGGAGCTTTCTTCCTAAGATAAAGCCTGAAAAATGTACATGGCAGAGAAGGACCTTTTTTGGATATTGTCCCTCTCTCTACCTCAGCTTTGCTTTCTCAGCAAGTCCCTATGTACTTACCATGGAGCCACCTCACATTCTCTGAAAGTGAGGTGTTTGCCGTATGAGAACTTGTCACATCTCCCTACATTCTGCAGCATCTTTCTCAACCTCCTCCTTCTAGGATAACTGCCCTGGTCCTTCACCGTGAAGCTCCAACATCACCTTGACTTTGGTGCCTTAGTTGCTGCTCTATTGCCGTGAAGAGGTGCCATGACCAAGGCAAGTTTTATAAAAACAAGGTATTTAATTGGGGGCTTGCTTATAGTTTCAGAGGTGCAATCCATTGTCATGGCAGAGAACGTGGAACTACACAGGTAGACACGGTGATGGAGAAGCAGCTGAGAGTTCCATACCCTGAGCCACAAGTTGCAGGGAGAGAGAACTACGCCTGTCATGGGCTTTTGAAACCTCAAAGCCCACCTGCAGTGACACACTTCCTTCAAAAAGATGACAATGCCACCTAATCCTTCTCAAATAGCACCTCTCTGTGACAACTAAGCATTCAAATGCACGAGCCTATGAAGGCCATTCTTATTCAAACCACCGCAGGAGAAGCATTTTATAACTCCATCCTTCCTCACCCTCACTGTACTAGCATTGGCCTGAAACTCTTGAAGCCTCAATTATGCACTAATGAGATGATCTCTCTCTCTCTCTCTCTCTCTCTCTCTCTCTCTCTCTCTTCTAATTTTGTCTAGACTGTGAATTCCCTGAGAAATGAAATTTCTATGGGAGGAGGCCAGTAAAGAAACTGCAGACATGACCATTTTAGGCGGAATATTTTTATTGTGGGTTAGGGAGGGAAAAGATTCAGAAGCATCTGGAAGTGTCCAGAGCAGAAAGAAAAGAAAGAAGACTGAGCCCAGCCAGGGCTAGGGAAGCAGGAGAGTGGAAAGAGCAGGGGAGACAGCAAGAGAACACAGACATCAAGTGAGAGCTGCAAAAGTGTGAGCGAGCAGAGAGTAGAAAGTAGTGAGAAGAATGCCAGATAATTCAGGTGGACAAGTCAGGTGGATTTTAAGGAGTAACTGGGGGTAGAGGGACTTTGAACCTAACAAATGTGACTTACCAAACTCCTTGAGAGAAGTATCTATCCTCCCTGTGTCTAATCTCTTAATGTTTTTTTCTTGAACTCCGTCTTCCACAATTCCCCCTCAACACTCTACCAAAGACAGTTATTTTCAATGACATTCCATCCTTACCTGAGCCAAAACTCTGACTGCATCCCTTATCTCTCCTTTCTGTTCTTATTCAGCATCCAATCAGCAAATCCTGTTTATTTTTTTTTTCTTCAAGTACAGAACCCAACTATTTCCTTTCCTGTCTATCAAGATTTCCACAAGTGATTTCGCCCTGAACTGCAGCAACTGGCTCCTAGCTCCTTGCCGCCATCATCCCTTACCTGCCACAGTCAACTTTCAACCCAGAAGCCTTCTCATGTTAAAACGTATGTCGGGTCATATAACATCTCTCAGCTGAGACTTCCAGCGGAGAGTTCTGCGTCTAGCTGTGATGGGGCTAAGGGAATTGGATTTACTCTTCCACCATGAGCAAGTGAAAAAAAAATGTGGTTTTCAAATATTGGAAAGTTGGACGTTTGTAACTATGCCCCTTGCCATGACCAACCAATGAAGTGAGCTATGATTCTGCCAGCTTACTGGCAAGCAATGTAGAATTGAGGAGAGGTCAGAGCTCTCTCTGAGTTGAGCAGAGGGAAAGCTGAGTGGTCAGGGTGTCTAATATTATAAGTCGTCCTACCTGAGAAGTGAGGCCTGGGTGGCAGACTTTCAGAGACCTGCAAAGGGCTCCCCTGGAGCCAGGGCTGAGTGTTTGTGTGAGCAAAGTATGGAACATTGGGAAAGGAAACCCCAAGCCCCAGAAGGCTGAAGACCTCCCACAGTCAACACACGTGAAGCAGTCACAGTGGAGAGACCTCGTAATGCATAGAGCACAAGGTAGAAACCTCAGAGTAATAATGGCCTTCCATGGAACTAGAAATACCTTAATCTCTAAAAAAGCCTCCCCCCAAAAAGACTAGAAAACATGAAAATAAATTAATAAAAATTAAAAATAACCCCAAGATGGCAAAGATGATGTATTTTCTAGACAAGGATGTTAAAGCAAACATTATAAAAAAAATATTTCTTATTTCAGAAGCAAGGAAAAAGGAGATCCAAGGAAAGAACCAAATGTACCTTGTGATATGCTAGAATGTGAAGGGACCCTGAGGACATGATACTAAGCGCGATAGAGCAGGCACAAAGGGACTTATGCCGTACGACTCCCTTCATAAGGGAATCTGAATTAGTCAAACTCAGCAAAGCGGAGAGTGAAAGCATAGCCAAGACAAGGGAAGAACAGAACTATGCTATCTGATGGACAGTGTTTCCAGCAAGATGAAAAGGTTCTAGAGATCTGCTGTCCAACAACGGGTATGCAGTGAACAATGTTGCAGTGTGCATTTAAAAATTCATGCCAGGTGTGTTTGTTTTTGAGCTGAGGTCTCACAATATTGCCCAGGGTGACTACTGACTCATGTACCAAATGATCCTCCTGCCTCAACAACCTCCTGAGTAGCTGGACTACACTCATACACCAATGCACCTGTCACACCATGGTTTTGTATATGACAATAAAAGTCATTGCCCAAACGGGACTCCTTTAGAGGTATCTAATGCACATAGAACATGAAACTACCTTTAAAGGATTACTGCAGGTAAACGAACGGACATTTGTGTCTTGTTTTTAAAAATGAAACATTTTCTTTGATATTTAAACAATTAAAAGTCTAACACCATACAGAGGACTGAAGAAATACTTCATTTAAAAGAAAACATGAAGAGATACAGATAAGGATTGAGCACATAGAAATATAAGCAAGAGTATTATTCACCATAGTGGGGAGACACAAATTTGTATCACAGTGAGATTCCACTACTGCAGTGGTTCTCAACCTTCCTAATGCTGCCACCCTTAAATGCAGTTCCTCAGGTTGGGTGAACCCCCAACCATAAAAGTATTTTATTGCTACCTCATAACTGTAATCTTGATACTGTTGTGAATGGTAATATAAATATCTGATAGGCAGGGTATCTTATAGTGACCCCCCCTCAAAGAAGGCTGAGAACTGATGCTCAACAGGTCTGCAAGAGTGGCCAACTTCGAAGACCGAACTAACCACACTTTGGTAAGGAGGGTAGAGCTGGAGCCCCGCTAATTGGGAATGAAAAACAACAACTTCAGAACAGCTTGACAGCTTCCTGTAGAGTTTGTGAAGCAGAACATATTCTAATCACAAAAAGCAGAAAGGCAGAGGTCAACCCAAAGACTCATAGCAGCAACAGTCATAATAGCCAGCAGATAGATGCCAGTTTACCGAATGTATACCTACTTACTAAAACTTGTCAAACTGGACTCTAGATGGTTGCATTCGTTATAAGAAAATGAAAAAGCTTCCAAAAAAGGTAACTGCTTAGAGGAAAACAATAATGTGTCAAGAGGCTTATGACACACATTTAAATAAAGTGTATGATGATACTAGGAAGAATGTCAGGAGGGAGGTGAAGAAAGTGAACTGCTTTAAGGTTTTTTGTTTTTTTTGTTTTGTTTTGTTTTTCAATTGGCAAACATATAAGATTTGAAAATAAACTATGGTAAGTTAAAGTCATATGCTATGAAACTTAGGTAAGCCATCAAAATATAAAGCAAAAGGCTGGAGAGTAGCTCAAGAAAGCTTGCCTAGCATGCATCAAGCTCTGGGCTCATTCCCCAACATCACCTCTCGGCTATCGTAGTACATGTCTGTGACCACACCACTCAACAGGTGGAGAGGGTGTTTAGAAATTCAAGGGTATCCTTGACTAACTCAGTGAGTTAGGCTACATGAAATTATATAGGTTATATGAAACCTTGTCTCAAAAACTTTTTAAAAAATAAAAATGAAGATATATAGCTAAAAACGATTAGGAGTAATAACATAATAAAAATTTAATATACTTATTAATAAAACAAAGAAGAGAATATACAGGACAAATAGAAAACAAACTTCAAGACCATACTAGATACTAACTCATACAGAGACAATTACAATGATTCTAAAGCCAGTGCTTTCTCAGACAATATAAAAAAGACTCAAGTCGATATCCATAAGAAATCCACGTGTAGGTTTAAACTAAAATGACTGCATTGTGAAAACTCTAGTCATAGAGTTAAAACTACAAGAGTATCTATAGTAATACTCTGCAAAGTACATTTTATGACAAACAAAATCTCAGGCACAAAGGAAACATTTTATAATGATGAAGTGGTCAACTTTCGTCGTGAAAACTTAACAACCCCAATGTGCATGTGCCCAACTGAGTTTCAAGATAGGTGAAGGCTGAAATAAAGGGTTGGATCCATAACAACTGGAGGCATCAGCCTACCTCAGTAACTGAAGGACCAAGCAGACAAGAATCTGTGAGAGCCTGTTTGAGAGACTTGATAAATATAAGCAGCCACAGAAGCCTGACTGACATCTAACAACAGCAGAACTCACAGCAGTGTGTCAGTCAGCCTGGGAAAGCCACAGAAGTAAGGCAGTAGAAGCCATGAACAAAGGTTCAGTAAATTTAAAAGGATCAAATAATATAAATAAATATTCTTTGAACATAACAGAATTAAACTAGAAACCAAAATCAGAGACATGTAGGATATCGTCAAATCTGATACTTAAATGAAACTCATAAACTATATTTTAAAGAGAAATTAGAAAACATTTTAATTAAATAAAACTAAAATACATCATACAACTTGCACAGCAAAACTAAAGGGGTATATAGAAGGAACATTGGGATCATGGTTACAGGAGAAAAGAAGGAAGGTTTAGAACAGATCCCCAAGCTCCAGCCTCGAAGCCCAGGACAAGAAGAATTTGCCAATCCCGAAAGAAACAAAGGGAAAAAAGAATAAAGAACAGAAGTCATTATATTTCTGCTGTTGAAAAACAATATATAAAATTGCTTCTTTGAAAGAGTTTGTAGCTGGGTGCAGTGGTACACGCCTGTAATCCTAGCACTCGGGGAAGCAGAGGGAGACTGATCCTGTGAGTTCCGGGCTAACCTGGTCTACAAAGAGACTCTAGGACAGCCAGGGCTACACGTAGAAACCCTGAGTCTAAAAAAAAAAGGTAGAGTTTGTAAAACTCTAGCTAGAAGAGTCACAAACAAACAAACAAACAAACAAAAAAAGCAAAAAAAAAAAAAGGAAAGAATTATTACTATTTGGAATGAAAGCAGAAATAGTGTGATAGAGCCAACTAACATCAAAAGAATGATAAAGAATGTTGGGCAGAGTGCATGGAATCTTATGAAAAAGTGGGAAATAGTAAAATCTGGAGAGGACAGGAGTTCCACAAGGAGAGCAACAGATCCAAAAAATCTGAGCACAGGGGTCTTTCCTGAGATTCATACTCCAACCAAGTACCATGCATGGAGATAACCTAGAACCCCTGCACAGATGTAGCCCATGGCAGTTCAGTGTCCAAGTGAGTTCCATAGTAATGGGAACAGGGACTGCCTCTGACATGAACTGATTGGCCTGCTCTTTGATCACCACCCCCTGAGAGGGGAGCAGCCTTACCAGGCCACAGAGGAAGACAAAGCAGCCACTCCTGATGAAATCTGATAGACTAGGATCCAGAAGAAAGGAGAGGAAGACCTCCCCTATCAGTGGACTTGGGGAGGGGCATGCATGGAGAAGGGGAAGGGAGGGTGGAATTGGGAGGGGAGGAGGGAGGGGTTTATAGGGGGATACAAAGTAAATAAAGTGTAATTAATAAAAATTAAAAAAAGAAATAGTAAAAGCTTTATGCCAACATTTGATAACTTAAGAGAAACAGAAAAAAAATCTCTAAAAGACACAAACTACAAAAAGTTACTTGTGAAGAGGTGAATAACTGAATGAATCTTCCATCCACTAAAGAACTGGGTTCATAGTTCCACAAGCTTCCCACAAATAGATTTTATGCATAGATTCCTTAAGTGGCAAGAACACCAATTTGTACAAAGTCTTTCACAAAACAGAAAAAGATAGAACTCTTTCCAATTCATTTACTCTGTTGCTAAACCAGACAGAAACACGGAAAATAATTATATATCAACATCCATCATTAAAACTCTCTTTAAAGTGTCAGAAAAAAAATCAGTATTTTTTTAAAGTCACTTAAACATAACCATAAGCAGTTCTTCTAAGGTATGGAAAGTTGATTAAACACTGGAAAATTAATCAATGTCATTATATATTAATTACAATACAGAAATATCTTCTGAATGGCTGTAGAGAAAGCATTTGACAAAATTTCACATGTATTCCTGGCTGAAAATTCTCAGAAAGCTTGGAAAAACAGAAACCTTCTCAGCTTCGGTGAAGGACATCAACAAACAGCCCTCCACATCTGCTATACATAATGAAAGAATGCACGCTTTCCTCTGAAAACCGGGGAAGAGGGACGATCTGAACTTACCACCCATTTCAACACCACTCTGGAGGTCCTACTCTGTGTAATGGTGTGAGAAAAACATAAAGACACACAGATTTGAAGGAGTATGACCTTCTGGCTGTAGGCAGCATGACTACCAACATGAAATCCTAAACAGACTAGTAAGAGAGTTCCTAAGGGTTAGGGTTTAAGATTGATGTATGAGAGCAAAGTTCTCTCTAAAAACTGGCAATTAATTGAAATGAGAAACTAGCACTATCTCCAATTGCATTTTTAAAAAAACGATTTAGGTCAAAACTAACTGATAAAATGTTGATGAAAGTGGTCAGGAAGACCTTATGGAGAGTGAGCTGTAAATGTCTGGAAAACTCAGTAGAGTTACAAATGTCAGTGTCCCTCAATGCATTCATACAATCTCAGTAAAAATCACAGATGGTTTTAAAAAGGGAACTGACAAGATAATTCTGTAATTTATATAAACAAAGAAATGGCCCAAAATTGTTGCAGTAGGTACTTTTGAATAATGAAAGTAGGGGCTGGAGAGATGACCATGCAGTTAAGAGCTCTTGACAAGGACCCAGGTTTGGTTCCTAGCACACACATGCAAGCTCATAACTGCCTGTAACTTCAGTTCCAGGGGAACCCAAACCCTCTTCTGGCCTCTATAGGTACATACATATGTGCAGGCAAATATTCATGAGTGTAAAATAAAAATAAAGACAAAGTTGCAGAGGTCACACCACCAGGTCTTAAAAAGTTGCATACCATGACCTAACATTGTCACCTTTTTGAATAAAAAGAATGAAGTTGTGAGATCCACATAACCCTGTTTGAAAGTTCCTATAAGGCTGGAATAATCACAATACTGTACTATTTGCTAAAAGAAGGATCGCATAGATCAAGAAAATAGTATTGATGAAACAGCAGCTAATAGAATAGAGAAAATATTTTCAAACTGTGTATCTATCTAAGAGGAAATAAATACCCAAAATATATAATGACTTATGCAACACAGTAGTAGGGAAACAATCAAGTTAAGAAATGGGAAAACAGGGAACAGGACAGGAGCCTACCACAGAGGGCCTCTGAAAGGCTCTACCCTGCCAGGTATTGAGGCAGATGCTGAGACTCATAGCCAAACTTTGGGCAGAGTGCAGGAAATCTTATGAAAGAAGGGGGAGATAGAAAGACCTGGAGAAGACAGGAGCTCCACAAAGAGAGCAACAGATCCAAAAAGTCTGGGCACAGGGGTCTTTCCTGATACTCCAGCCAAGGACCACTCATGGAGATGGCCTGGAACCCCTGCACAGATGTAGCCCATGGCAGTTCAGGATCCAAGCAGGTTCCATAGTAATGGGGATAGGGACTGTCTCTGATATGAACTGATTGGCCTGCTTTTTGATCACCTCCCTCTGAGGGAGGAACAGCCTTACCAGGCCACAGAGGAAGACAAAGCAGCCACTCCTGATGAGACCTGACAGACTAGGATCAGAGGGAAGGAGAGGAGGACCTCCCCTATCAGTGGAATGGGGGAGGGGCACAGGTAGGGAAGAGGGAGGGGAAGAGGAAGGGAGCTACAGGGGGGATACAAAGTGAAAAAACTGTAATTAATAAAAATAAATTAAAAATTAAAAACTAATATATATTAGTTTATATATTAATATATTATATATTAAATATATTAATATATTTATATATATACATATATATATGTAAAGAGGCTGGAGAGATGGCTCAGTGGTTAAGAGAATAATGCACTGCTCTTGGTCCCAGCAGCAAGGCCGGGTGGCTGATGCCCTCTTCTGGTCTCCATGAACACTGCATTAATGTTCAAACACTCCTACACAGATAGACATCTAAATACTTAATTAAAAATAACAAAAATAAGGGCCGGAGAGATGGCTCAGTGGTTAAGAACACTGTCTTCTCTTCCAGAGGTCCTGAGTTCGATTCCCAGCAACCACATGGTGGCTCACAACCATCTATACTGGGATCTGATGTCCTCTTCTGGCATGAAGGCATACATGCAGATAGAGCACTCATAGTCATAAAACAAATAAATAAACCTTTAAAAAATTAATAATGAAAACACATCTTGAACAAAGAAATTAAAGATAAGACATTTTTCTAGAGAAGACACAATTCTGACCATAAAGCACCGAACATTTTTAATCATCCGGAAAGGCAAAGGCAAAGGGATATTGCCTCAGACCCAGGAGGATAGCTGCTACCAAAATGTCAAGAGAACTGACATGGAGGCTCAGCAGAAGAGCACATGCCTAGCATGCATAAGGCCTGGTTCAATCCCCCTTCACTGCCAAAAATTAATAATAAAATATCAAAGGACAACCCCCCAAATTGATGGGTAGAGGAAGGAGACTCGTAAGGTCTTGGTGGTCCAGTCATCATAGAAAACAGCCAAGAGCTTTCTGAGGAAATTAAAAATAAAACTACAGTATGACTCAGATGCCTCTGTTAGGTGTGTACTCGAGGGAGATACAGTCACCACGCGGCAGGGATCATGACGGCCCCACACTCGCTACAGCATCATGCGCAACATCCAAGAGAGGGAAACACTCCAGGTGTCCACCCGTGGATGAATTCACAGAGAAACTGGCTATGATCTTCAGCGGAATATTATTTGGGCTTTAAAAAGGAGAGCTTGCCATTCTCCACAACAAGAGTGCATCTGGAAGACATTCTGCTAAGTGAAATAAACCAGACGTGGAAAGGAAAATATTGCCTGATCTCAATTACATGTGGAGCCTTAAAAAAAAAAAAAGTCAACTATGCAGACAGAATAAAGCAATGTTTCCACATATACATTTATTGATTTTTCAACTGAAGTGCTAATGTAATCCAATGGCTAGTGCATCAGCTTCTCAGCAGAATGTTCTAGGACAACTGGCTAAAGAAATAACCCAATGCCTTTTTTTCGCTATATAAACATTCTCTGGAAATGGTTTATAAATAAATGTAAAGACTAAATGTACGAAAATCACAGAAGAAGACGTAAGAGAAAAATATCTTTTAAGCTTGAGATTTGTTAGCTTTGATACAGAAAGTACAGACTATAACAAGGGGGGAAAAAGACAAATTGGATTTAATCAAAATTTAAAACATCTGTATGGTAAGTTAAGCAACTCAGTTTTTTAAAGTGGATAAAATTTGAATAGTTTTTTTTTTTTTTTTCCACCGAGGAGGAGATATAGATGGCAAACAAACCTGTGAGGAGAAACTAAATGTAACTACCTTTAGCAAAATGCAAATTAACCCTCTATCCTTCCCCCACACACACACCAGAGGATACCACTACTGGCTCCACAGAAAGGCTAAGATGAGAAGCAGCTCATTTTGAGGATGTAGGGTGACTGGATGCCCATTTGAATGTCTCAGGGAAGCAGAAAGGGGCTGCAGCAGGTCCTCCTGAAGCCGTGTTCTATAACCTACAAACCCCAGTTCTAGGATTTTAACCAAGCAGCAGAGGGGAGACCTAGCTCCACTGGTCCACGGCTGAGTTTGGAAAATGTTACTTATGGTAAGTGGATGCTAGAAATAATCCCAATGTTTATTGATTGGAAAATGGACAGCCTATTTAATAGGCAACACAACTGAAAAAAAAAACTCACATAAAAATATCCACATGGGCTACATTAATCGATGGCTCTCAGAAGCACTACACCAGTGAATCAAAAACACAGGACTACACATTCCCTGAAGAGAGTGTATGGCATTCCAGGAAGGCGACTAGCACGTCAGAAACCAGACTACAGAGAGCCGGAGACTGGGCCTGGGAGGGTGTAACTGGCCATGGAAAAGCCTCAAGGGAACTTTCTTTGGTGATGAAAACCTTCTATGTCTTCAGTTATGGCTTCAGTTACACAATTGTGAACATTTGTCAAAATTCACCATACTGTAGTCCTTTCAAAGGTAAATTCCCTGCCTAAAAATATTTAGACATACTTAGGCAAGGCAAAACAAAGCGCGAAACCAGCCTCCTAAACACAAGACAAAAAGCACCTTACGCAAGCCTCAGTTTCCTTGTTCATGAAATCGTAGCTACCGAGAAGCATGCTTTCCACTGAAATGCTCTCCTGGCATGAGGCCTAAGCCCTTGCTTTGATTTGCATTTGCCAGTCTGTGATGTTGATAAATAAAGATACGGGACGTTTATGACAGGCATCTATTATTATGCTCCATGCATCTGGGAAGCTGCACAGCTCTGAAACAAGTATGACATTTAATAAAAGAAGCAAAAAACAGAGTCAATAATCTTTTCAGAATCCAAGCAGACGCCAGACTCCAGACCATAGTGAGAACAATTTGCTTTTGAATTCGTGCCCTTCCCTCTTTTCTTCATTTGCAATGGAATGTTTGTTGACTGGGTTGAAAGAAGAATTCTCAAAAATGTTCCTGTTTATTTCTCACGGCCTAGGCGGTATCAAGGTTCTGACACCCAGAGTTGTGAATTGTAAACGCGTGTTCATAGTTGACACAATTTCACTCCAAGTGACTGAGTCTCTGTAGTTATTTCTTCCATTCTCTTGACTCTGGAAGGGGGCTCATTCCCTCTCCTGTGTTTATAGCCTAGTCCTACTCTAACAGTAACTCTCATGCGCGAGTGCCCAAGATCCTCAGAAACATCATTGCTCCAAATGGCCTGGTGTATCATCATCTCTTTCTGCCCTAGTTACGGTTAATAGTGCTGTGATGAAACACCATGGCCAGAACAGCTTGGGGAGGAAGAGCTTTAACTGGCTTAGATATTCCGAATCACAGTCCACTGAAAGGAGGCCAAGGCAGGAACTCAAACTGAGTGGGAACCTGGAGGCAGGAGCTGAACCAGAGGCCATTGAGCAGTGCTGCTTACTGGACCTGCTCCACGTGGCTTGCTCAACCTGCTTTCTTACAGAACCCAGGACCACCAGCCCACTGATGACACCACCCACAATGGGCTGGGCCCTCCCCCATCAATCACTAATTAAGAAAATGCCCTGCAGGCCTTTTGCCTGTAGCTCCTTAGAGAGGCATTTGCTCAGTTGAGGTTCCCTCCTTTTGGACGGCTTAGCTTGTGTTAAGTTGACAGAAAACTAGCCAGCACACTGCCCGAGTCTCCATTTATTTCAGCTTAAGATAAATTTTCTAAACCTACTCCAGACAGGATTGTCTAAACCATATCTACCGCAGACTGAACCACAATGATAATTACTCCACTTTTGAATGGTAATAAAATAAGGTAGCACCCATCATCCAGCTTTGGTCAAGACAATGCTATATATTTACAACTTCTCCTACTACCATGAATCATGGATATGATCCGTTTTTACAGTCAGGGACCCAGGCTCATGGAGTCTCAGCAGCTTTGCCCACACCATGAATTCAGGGAAAGACAGGTCTGAGATGTAATTGATATTCTTTTCTGGCTGAGAAGGATTGAGAGCTCACCCTGCTGAACAGCAAGGACCTGTTGGTTCCCCCAAAGTAACACAGCACAAGATTTCAGAAAGAGAGGACGCTGCTCTTCCTTGCTAGCTGGTAGAAAGCAGGCTTAGGTGGCACCTCACTGATTTTGCAACTATGTGATCCTTACCATATTCTGAACCATACTAGACATTATCAATCAACCCCTAGTAGTCAGCCACCAAGATCCTAGATGGCTTCTGAATCATTTCTTTGTTCTGCTGAGGCACCTCCGACAACTGATCACCATTGATGGCCAAAATTCGCAAGTCATTCCTACCTTTTCCTGAGTTTGTTTGTCTTATGCTTTGATTCTTCCCATCTGCAGGTGAAAGCAAAGACAAAGATGATAGGAGCATATAGAAGAGTGTCATCCAGTGACTAGTCCACAGTGGGATCTCATCTGAGGAAACCGTTATACAGCTGTTGTGATGTCCGCCAACCCCAATGCACCTAGGCAACACCTTCTGCATTGTATATATCAGTATGTATTGTATGTATTAGTATGTATTGTATGCATTTAGTTTTACATTTGGTTAGGGATTTTTTTTTTGTCCTTTTGTTTCGTTTGTTTTTGTCAACGTGACAGAAGCCAGAGATATCTGAGGAAACCACAACTGAGAAATTGCCCCCGTAGGATTGGCCTGTAGGCAAGAACTGTGGGGCATTTTTCTGATTGATGATTAATGTGAAGGTACCCCATTCACTGTGGTTGGTGTCATCCCCAGGCAGGGTGTCAGCTGAGCAAACCAGGAGAAGCAAGCAAGTAAGCAGCAATCTTCTATGGCCTCTGCTTCACCTCCTGCCTCTAGGCTCCAGCCTTGAGTTCCTGCCTTGGTTTCCCTGATTACAGACAGCAATCTCTAAGCCAAATAAAACCTGTCCTCTCCAAGTTGCTTTTGGTCATGGACTTTATCACAGCAATAGGTAGACAGACAGTGAAGTAGGAGGCAAGAATATAATATACTGAAATACACATTCTAGAGCAGTACTTTTCAACTCTGGCTACAGGACAGAATCATGCCAGGAGAAGCCTTTCTACCATACAGACTCCCAAGTACTATTTGAGACTAAGTAACTTCACATCTAACTATGTTTAAAAAAAACAAAAACAAAAACAAAAACAAACTCCATTTAGATGCAGTGCTCACACATGCACAAAGGTCACGACCCTTTGAGGGTCAAAAGACCTTTTACAGGGGTTACCTAAAACCATCAAACCATCGGAAAACACAGCTATTTATATTACAATTCATAACAGCAGCAAAATTACAGTTATGAAGTAGCAATGAAAATAATTTTAGGGTTGGGACTCACCAGAACATGAGAAACGGTATTAAAGACTCACAGCATTAGGAAGGTTGAGAGTATCTGCCCTAGAGAGTTTTTAAACAAATCAAGCTGAATATTAAGTTGTTTTTAGAAAAGACAACTAGTCGTCTCAAGGATGTTTCATATTCTTGTTTTCAGTTTTCATACGTGCTGAGGAATTTCAACTTTAAAAGCCTTTTCTGCCTTTAAGGTCCTCAAATGAAATGTACAAAAAAATCATTTAGCACAGCGCTTCGTGTCAGTAGTCAGTTGATAACTGGCTATTAAATGGTACAGAGATTTATCATGAACTCATTAATTATACTTAAAAATTCTTAAAGACATTCATTATAATATATTTGAATAACATTTCTGAAGCAATTTTTAAGAGCTTAATAGGCTGGGTATGGTGGTAAACGCTTTTAATCCCAGGCAGATCTCTGTGAGTTCGCAAACAGCCTGGTCTAGAAACTGAATTTCAGGACAGCCGTGGCTGTTACAAAGAGAAACCCTGTCTTGAAAGACAAAACAAAACAAAAGCCTAATAATAAATTGCTGGATCATATACTGTCCGTTCATTCGTTCATTCCCATGTATGGTCACAGGAAAAATCAGGCAACTATGTGATGGTCAGCATCTTGGAAAATGCCTAATTCACAACGTTAAAAGAGTGAACAACATGTCATATCAGGTGGATATGGGAAATCTGATGATGAGAAAATATGCATAAAAATCGGAATAAAGAAAAGCAGAACACCAGAAGAAGTGTTAGAATTATGAACGGTTCATCTTCTCTCTTGCAGGTTTTTGTCCTAATGTTTTTAATCCAGTCCTTTTAGTTAGCATACAAAAATAATGGGGTTCACACCAGCAGCATTACACATATTATTGTTATAGTAATACAAGAAAAAAAAAAACAGGGTTCCCTTTTTGGGTTCTTGGTCTCATTGATAAAAGAATGGGCTCAAATGGAAAAGAAAAAAAAAATCCCCAGAGTGGACAAGATGTAAATCTCAAGAGCAGCCGGAGAAGAGTGGAGGAGAGAGGGGAGGATGAGGGGAAGCCATGCCGTTTAGGTTGGCATGGAAGTGAGACACTGGCAGGCAAGCAGCCATATGTAAGGGCGAAGGATTTACAGAAAGTGTAACGGAGTCCAAAAATGCTGGAGAACCCCGAAGTATTAGGGAAAGCATGCTCAGAGAAGTGACGAGAAGACCAGGAGAGACTTCTGAATTATTCAGAAAAGCTGGCAGACCTAACGAACCTGTGTGGCTGCCTGTCTCTTTATCATTCATGGCTTAAAGTAAGTTTACCTTCCTAGAGGTAGTCCTTTGGCCAAGTACTGGCCAGGACCAACTGAAAAGAAGGTCTCCATCCAGGCCAGATTTTGTTCTTGTCCAGAAGTGTTTCCTACAGTGACTCTGTTTTTATACCATCTCCCCCGACCCATACTTACACTTACTTCCTCTCCTCTCATGGTCCCCTTTCCCCAGTCATGCATGATTGTATTTATAAATTTAAATTCAGATTCCACACAGATATGAGAGAAAACATACAGTGTTTGTCTTCCTGAGTCTGGCTTATTTCTCTTAATATAGCGATCTCTCACTCTGTCCATTTTCCTGAGCATGTCCTAATTTCATTTTTCCTAACCACTGAATAAAATCTCATTGTGTGGCAAACACTGATGATTCGGGAATCTCTGCGATATACGTTAACTTAGACCCCTTCAAGTATATGCCAAGCAGTCTTATGGGTCTTATGGTAGTTCTGGTTTTAAAGAGAACCCCCAGACTAATTTCCACAGTCATTGTGCCAGTTTATATTCCTGCCAGCAGTGAAGTGTTTCTCTTTCCTTGCATGCTTGCCAGCATTTGCTGTCACTTGTTTTCTTGATGGCATCCATTCTGGCTAGAATAACGTAGATTATTATAATTTCTTATGATTTAAAAGAGTCAATAAATCAAATTATCTTTATATTTTTCTAGGCAGCATCTGAAAAATATATTACAATGGGATTCACATGCTCAGAGGAATTTAGAGCCAGGAGAAGGAGCATGAGCACACCAGATTCAAGGAAAAGGTGAAAACAATGAGTTTTCAAAAACATTGAGGTTTTTGTTGTTGTTTTTTGGCATTAACTGTAAGAACTTTCTGCAGTTTATGATTTTTTTTGTCCCAAATATAACTAGAGCTGAAAATATGAACGTGACAGTAAGGAAGCATTTACTTCTACCTGCTCTATGACATGTCTAGCTGTTTGCTGGGACCTCCATCCATAGACTGCCTTCTCACCTGTGTGGATCAGCCCTGCACACATCTCAATCTCTGGTCTTGGTGGACACCTACATTTCAGGTGGGCCTGGTCATTTATGTGGCCAAGGTGCCACTTCCAGGGAGGTGGGCTTACCTTAAGCCATGAGTGAAAGAAAGACAGACAGACACTCAGAGAGAGAAACTTGCACATCTTTCCCTCTAAGGGCACTGATTCCACCAGAACTCCCACACTTAGGGCCTCTTCTATGTACCACGGTTACTTCTTTATAGCGCCAGTTTTCAAATGCATTCACACTGGTGGGCTATAAACAGTCCACACCCAGCAGTGTGTTATAATAAACCTTGCATAATAGGACACACACATCTCATAGGCAATCCCCTTTCTTATTACTCCAACCATCATTACACTGCCCCATCCCCCCACCCCCAGTAGGTTTTGTTGCTGCTTGTTGCACATCTTAGACACTTTCCTAGCATGCCTTGCTTGACATTTCTCCCAATCGGGATGAGAATTCCTCTAGATACTGACATGGCTCATTTACCTCCTTGAAGCGTTTGCTCATATTCAGTGGTGATTCAATAATCATTCAATGGTTACTTGAATGTGCCACTTCACACGGCATCTCCCTGTTCCGTGCACATCTTCTCCCAACTCCTCCTTCCTCTGCTTTATTTTTTGCCTTTTGTCAGGTGCTTATGCATTTTTCACCGTACATGACATTTACTTTTCAAGTTTATTATTTATTGATGAGCTGTGGTGCTACAATCTAAGCTTGCAGACAGAGGGATCCTTTTATTTATTTATTTATTTATCCATTTATTTATTTATTTATTCATTTATTTATCTACTTATCTATTTATCTATCTAGCTACCTATTTATTTATTTTTTGGACTACTGAAATGTCACAATGCCCCAACCAGAATCTGACATACAGGAAGAATTCAACCAGTGTCATTAGGTAACTAACAAGCACATGGCATGCGCTCACATAGAGATGGCAGCAGTGAATCTACCTGCTGCCAAGCCCAGCCTTTCCCATTCCGTCCAGCCAAGACAAGCCACTCATATGCTCAGAGGAAACCATTAATTGAAGCATATATTTTTTTAAAAGCTTCCTTTCTCTTTACAAATGTGCTCTGTAAAAGTCTCTTTTCATTTTCATCTCAGGATTTAGGTACTGAAATTCCAAAGGAGGGTCTTTCCAATTACATCACTTGTGTAGAAAGGCACTCAAGATGCAATGGCTGTCCGCTCACAAGGAGCTAGAAAGTGAGAGAGGTGGTCCATGGAATAGGGTGCAAACCAGAGATATTTTATGGTGATTAGAATGAGAGAAAATACCAAAAACAATTTTTGAAAGATAGTAATAAGGATAGAGAAAAAATACATGAAGTGGTAAGTATCCATTCTAAAAGTGTTATTCTTCCCCAAGTTTACACAGAAATATGCCAGAGTGCTTAGTGAACGTGTGGAACAAAGGGAACACTCCTCCATTGCTGTTGGGAGTGCAAACTTGTGCAGCCACTTTGGAAATCAATCTGACACTTTTTCAGAAAATTGGGAGTAGCTTTACCTCAAGATTTAGCTATACCACTCTTGGGCAGAAACCCATATGCTTCACTATACCACAGGGACATTTGCTCAACCATGTTCATAGCAGCTTTATTCATAATAGACAGAAACTGGAAACAACCTAGATATCCTTCAGCCAAAGAATGGATAAAGAAAATGTACATTTACACAATGGAATACAATTCAGCTATTAAAAACAAAGAAACATTGAAAATTTCAGGCAAATGGGTGGAATTAGAAAATATTATCTTGAGTGAGGTAATCCAGACCCAGAAAGACACACATGGTATGTACTAACTTAAGATGGAAAGATCTCCCATGTTCATGCCTTGGCAGGATTAACATAGTAAAAATGGCCATCTTACCAAAAGCAATCTACAGATCCAATGCAATTCCCATCAAATTACCAACACAATTCTTTACAGACCTTGAAAGAAAAATTCTCAGCTTTATATGGAACAACAAGAACCCAAGAATTGCTAAAACAATCCTCTACAATAAAAGATCTTCTGGAGGTATCTCCATCCTTGATCTCAAGCTGTACTATAGAGAAACAGTAATAAAAACTGCATGGTACTGGCATAGAAACAGAAGAGTGGATCAATCGAACCGAATAGAAGACCCAAAAATAAACCCACACACTATGGACACCTGATCTTTGACAAAGATGCCAAAACCATACAATGGAAAAAAAGATAGCATCTTCAACAAATGATGCTGGTCTAACTGGATGTCTACATGTAGAAAAATGCAAATGGATCCATACTTATCACCCTGCAAAAACTAAAGTCCAAGTGGATCAAAGACCTCAACATAAAACCAGACACATTAAAACTGTTAGGAAAAAAAGTGGCCAAGAGCCTTGAACTCATTGACACAGGAGACAACTTCCTGAACAGAACACCAACAGCACAGGCTCTAAGATCAACAATCAATAAATGGGACCTCATGAAACTGAAAAGCTTCTGTAAAGCAAAGGACACTGTCTCAAAACAAAACGAATGCCTACAGATTGGGAAAGAATCTTCACCAACCCTCTATCTGACAGAGGGCTAATATCCAGTATATATAAAGAACTAAAGAAGTTTAAAAGCAGCAAATCAAGTAATCCAATTAAAAAATGGGGAAGAGAGCTAAACAGAGAGTTCTCTGTAGAGGAATATCGAATGGCAGAGAAACACTTAAAGAAATGCTCAGCGTCATTAGCCATCACGGAATTGCAAATCAAAACGACCCTGAGATTTCACCTTACACCCATCAGAATGGCCTAGATCAAAAACTCAAGTGACAACACATGCTGGAGAGGTTGTGGAGAAAGGGTAACCCTCCTCTACTGCTGGTGGGAATATAAACTTGTACAACCACTCTAGAAATCAATCTGGCGCTTTCTCAGGCAACTAGGAATAGCGCTTCCTCAAGATCCAGCCATACTACTCCTAGGCATATATTCAAAAGAGGCGCAAGTACACAATAAGGACATTTGCTCAACCATGTTTGTAGCAGCTTTATTTGTAATAGCCAGGAGCTAGAAACAGCCCAGATGCCCCTCAAGTGAAGAATGGATACAGAAATTGTGGTACATCTACACAATGGACTATTACTCAGCAATAGAAAACAAGGAAATCATGAAATTTGCAGGTAAATGGTGAGAACTGGAAAAGATCATCCTGAGTGAGCTATCCCAGAAGCAGAAAGACACACATGGTATATACTCACTCATATAGGCATATAATATAGGATAAACCTCCTACAATCTGTACACCTAAAGAAATTAATCAAGAGGGAGGACTCTGGCTATAATGCTCAATCCCCATCCAGAAAGGCAAAGAGGATGGACATCAGAAGAAGAAAACAGGAGGCAAGTTAGGAGCCTGCCACAGAGGGCCTCTGAAAGGGTCTGCCCTGCAGACTATCAAAGCAGATGCTGAGACTTATGGCCAACTGTTGGGCAGAATGCATGGAATCTTATGAAAAGAATGGGAAATAGTAAGATCTGGAGAGGACAGGAGCTCCACAAGGAGAGCAACAGATCCAAAAAATCTGAGCACAGGGGTCTTTCCTGAGATTCATACTCCAACCACGTACTATCATGGAGATAACCTAGAACCCCTGCATAGATGTAGCCCATGGCAGTTCAGTGTCCAAGTGGGTTTCATAGTAATGGGAACAGGGAATGCCTCTGACATGAACTGATTGGCCTGCTCTTTGATCACCACCCCCTGAGAGGGGAGCAACCTTACCAGGCCACAGAGGAAGACAAAGCAGCCACTCCTGATGAGATCTCATAGACTAGGATCATGAGGAAGGAGAGGAAGACCTCCCCTATCAGTGGACTTGGGGAGGGTCCTGCGTGGAGAAGGGGGAGGGAAGGTGGAATTGGGAGGGGAGGAAGGAGGGAATATAAAGTGAATAAAATGTAATTAATAAAAATTAATTAAAAAAGAAAAAAATAAGTGGATATTAGCCATGTAGTACAGGATAACCATTCTATAATCCACAGACCCATAAGTAACCTCCATAAGTAACAAGGAGGGTTCAAGGGAGGATGCTTGAATCTCCCTCAGAAGGGAAATAAAATAGACATTGAAAGTGGATAAAGAGAGAGAACTGGGTCAGGTGGGTGGAGAGTGGGTGTAGGAAGTGAGGGGGCTGGGAGAGAGAAGGGAAACCAATAGGAGGAATCTCTGGAACAAGCTGGAGACCCTCGATGGGGAGGGCTCCTGGGAGCATATGGGGTGACTCCAGCTGACACTCCTGGAAGTAAGGGATACGGAGACCGATGTGTTCACCTCCTATATCCAGGCAGGACTTCCAGTGGAAGGAACAGGACACCAACCTGCCCACAAAAACCTTCCATCCAAAATTTACCCTGCCAAAAAGGTGTTCAGGGATAAAGATGGAGGAGAGATTGAGGAAAGAGCCAAATAATGACTCGCCCAACTCGAGATTCACCCCATGGGAGAGAGCCAACCCCTGACACTAGGGATTCTCTGCTATTCTTGCAAACAGGAGCCTAGCATAACTGTGCTCTGAGAGGCTCCACCCAGAAGTGGATCAAAACAGATATAGAGACCCACAGCCAAACATTAGGCAAATCTCAGAGAGTCTTGTGAGAAAGTTGGGGGAAGGATAGAGGGACCCAAAGGGGATAGAACTCCACAAGAAGACCAACAGAGTCAAAATTATAACCAAGGGCCATGAGGGCTCACAGAGACTGAACCACCAACCAAAGGGGTTGCATTGACTGGACCTAGGTTCCCTACACATATGTAGCTGATGGGAAGCTTGGTCTTCATGAGGGTCCTAGAGTGGGGGGCTGTCTCTGACATGGACTCTGTTGCCTGTTTTTATATCCCTTTCCCTTAGCTAGAATGCTTTGTTGGACCTAACTGGAAAAGGATGCACTTAGTCCCTTTTTCTGAGGAGAAGGGGAGGGGAAAAAGGGAAAAGAAGGTGGGAGGGTGGGACCAGTGGGAGAGGAGGGAGTGGAATAGATGCAGATTCCTACAGCCAAACATTAGGTGGAGTTTGGGAAACCTTGCTCAAGGAGGGGAGCAAAGATTGTAGGAGCCAGATGGATCAAGGGCATGACAAGAACATGGACCACAGAATCAACTAAGCAGGGCTCACAGGGGCTCACAGAGATCGAAGCAACAACCAGGAGGCCTGTTTAGGTGTGCTCTAGACCCTAGACATATATGTTATGGTTGTATAGCTTGTTCTTCTTGTGGGACTCCTAACAGTTGGAGGCCGTCTCTGACTCTTTTGCCTGCTTTGGGGAACCTTTTTCTCCTACTGTGTTGCCTCTCCCAGCCTTAAGATGTGGGGATGTGGCTAGTTTTGTGGCAATTTGATATGCCATGTTTGGTTGATACCCCTGGGAGGACTGCTCTTTTCTGAAGGAAAATGGAAATGGAAGAGATGGTTGGTGAGGCACTGGGAAGAGAGGAGGGAAGGGAAACTGGTAGGCTGTAATATAGGTGAAGAATAATTTTTTTTTAATTAAATTTTATGTTAAACGACAAAAATGGGCAGCCAAACTGAAATAAACAATGGTCCATATTGTGTAAAAGGGTGAAAATGAAAACTGCAGTGGAGAGCTGACACAGGAACTGAATGCAGAGGGGATAACAGGAAGTACTGGTGAAGGATGGGGCAGCTAGCACTTTCACCTGCTATTAGGATGGAAGGGGAATGAAACAGCCACAGGAGACAGCATCACGGGTCCCTCATAACGCTTGCGCAGCCGAGCATGGCACACGGACGATTCAGTCAGCAAAAGTGTGCTGTGCAGCGGTGTCCCATCCAATCACATTGCAGAACATTAGACAGTGCACATGTTTGTTTAATGTATTTTACATGTACTCATCCTGTTAGCCAGCCGGCCCATTCTTGTTCCAACAGAAATGAAAGTATGTTCTCACAAAGCCCCACGGAAAATGTTCGCAGCAACTTTATTCATAGGTGCCAAATACTGCAAACACCCCAAATTCCTTTCTCTTGGTCGACATTTGAGGACACTCTGTTGCATCGACTCAAAGGAATAAATAGTGAGAAATCAAAGTGAACAGCAGATTTGTACTACAGCAGAGACTCATCTCAAATACATCTATCAAGTGAAAATGAACTCCGAAAAGGCTGAAATCTGTATGATTCCAATTACATGATGTTCTGGGAAATGACAATTACAGGGACAGAAAACCGATCAGTGGTTGCACAGACTGAGATGGAAGGAGGGGCCGACCACAGTGTGGCTGAGAGATGTTTTGTGTGTCATGGAACTATAATGTATCTTGACTGTGGAAGAGGCTACATGATTCCCTGTCTGTCAGATTCCATAAAACAATATACTGAAAAGAGAATTTTAGACATAAAAACTGTACCTCAGCATACTTGAGTAAAACTCAAAATCTTCTGAGGTGAATGCTGTGTTATCGTTTTGCTCCAAGCCACCGTTTGTTGTTGATAATAGTTTAACTACAATTACAGGAATCATGGTAGCATTTATTTCCATTTTTGCTTATTCTGCCTTCCAAATATAAATAGTTTTTTCCTTTCTTTCTTTCTTTTTTAAGATTAGGCCAAGAACAATTCCAGTGACAGCCTTTTGTCTGTCTATCAGATTTTCACCACAGTGTCAGCCATACTTCTCAAAATGAAGTTTTCTTGGGCTCGAAGTTTAGGCAGCCTGTTGCTTTGAGGAACTATTGTTGCCGTCATATCACTGGAAGAATACAATGAGACGGGCTTACACATGAGTCAGAAAGCCAGGAGGCAGAGGACAGGGTCTCATGATCCCTTTTGAGGGTACACATACAATAATCCAGGGGTATCCCACTAGGCCTCGTGTCCTCAAGGTACATTACCTCCCAGTGCCACCACTCTGGTGAATAAGCCTTCGACATATGGACTTTGGAAGGACTTCAACATTCAAACTAGAGGGGCTTTCTTGTATGTAGAGACCGGCATCTTGCTAGGTTTCCGAGGTTGACCTGAAACTGACAACTTTAACCCCCACCCTCAGCCTCATTAGAAGCCAGTCCCAGCATTGGCAATCTTTCATTTCACAGGTTCCCAACTCATCTGTCTTAAACCACCACGACGATCCTTCTCGATTTTAAAATCTTCTAGTTTCAATCGTTTTATCTCCTGGCCTTATTCTTTAGAATTTCATCAGAGTCAATTCTTGATTCTCAATTTGCACCAAACTGTGTTTAGTTTACGTCTTAACCAAACCATTGTCTTTTTAAGTCAAAACTTGCATTCAAATGTAGCATGTACACACATAAGTACCAATCTGAGTCAAGGCCCAGAAAACTCTAGACTTCACTTGGCACATGTCAGCAGATCCTGCCATGGGGGTCTCCTGGTTCTAAAAACGAAAGGTCAACATTATTGATCTTTGAACATAACACAAATAAAATCAATCTCTATCATCTTTCTATGTATTATCTGTCTATCTATGTAGCATCTATCTATCTATCTATCTATCTATCTATCTATCTATCTATCTATCTATCTATCTATCTCCCTTCTTTGTTTGCTTCTTTTCTCTTTTTCTCCTCCTTTCTTCCTTCCTCCTTCCCCTCCTCCTCTTCCTCCACCTTCTTGTATCACTGGGACTGACCACAAAGCTTGCACATGCTAAGCAAGAGCTCTACCGGTGAGATAATGAGCTACATCCCCATCTCATAAAGACAATTTTAGCCAGAATTCTTTTGTCTTTTTCTACCCTTCCATTTACTAGAGACATCATACAATTGTATGTAAATTCCTCAGTATAGTTAGCTGAATGGCTTAATGCTCCTTTATGTTAAAGGGACCTGAATTACTCATTGTATATTTATGGAAATAAGTGCTTTCCCCATCAAAGCAATTATGAACATGCCTGTATGAGCATTCTCACTCACGTTTTTTGGAGCATGTATCTCTGATTTTCATTTGGACATATATCTGGGAGGGTAAATGCTGAGTCATAGGATATATTAATTCTCCATTGCCACTGTGTCAAATTGCCACACATGTAGTAGTTTAAACCAACACAAATTTAATATCTTACAGTTGTATAGCCCAACAAAAAAGTTTTGGTGGGCTAAAGCTAAAGCAGTCCTGTGCTGTCTGGAGGCTTTAGGGGAGAGTCTGTCCTTGTCTTTCCTGCCCCAGTGCTGCCTTCCTGGGTCTGTGGCCACCTCCCCTCTAGTGACCTTGGTCCAAATTCTTCTCGTACCCTTTTATTCTGATTCCTCTTTCTGCTTCTGAAGATATTTGCTGTTCCTTTGGGCTCACATGCATCACACAACAGGACAATGTCTTAATTTCGTTAAAGATCATCGGCCTCAGTTCCTCCCACAGTCTTAATTCTTCTCCCCCACATCACCTAGCATAATCCCCAATCTGGTTATGATGGCATCTTTCAGGAGCTACTGTTCCACCGTGTAGAGTAGCTTTATGCTTAGCTTGATTTTCCTGCGGAATAGTTTTCTCAAGTGTCTGTGCTAACTCACACTGGTGCTCCATCACGGGAGGGCTCCAGTGTCTCGACGTCGCTGCCAAGTTCCGTTTTATTGCTATTTTTATTTTGGTGGTGTCGTACTGGTACGGCAATGGCATTTAAATTTTTATTTTCCAAAGGAATAATACCAGTTTATTATCTTCAGGAAGTTTCTTTTCTGAAGTGGGTATGTAGATGTTCTGTGTACTCTCTCCCATGTGTGGAGTGTGTGCTTGTATGTGTGTGTATGTATGTATGTATGTGTCTATCTATCTATGTATTTCAGTTGTTGCTAGGGTGACTTAGATATGGAGACCATTAATTCTTGATCAGACATATGTATTACAAATATCTCCTCTAGCCTATGTCCCTCAAAGTGGTCTTCCGTGGTTTCCTTTAAAATTTTAATCTTTGTATTTTCATCTATCATACAATTTTGATATAATGTTAAATATGAATCAAGATTTGATCTCCTCCCATGAGTATATTGCATAAGAAATTAAAGTTTTGGGAAGTACAGTGCAGTTTCTCTGCAGGTCTTTTCACTAATGTTTCAAGTCTCCACCAAAAGACGGCGAAATGCCGTCTTTTCACATTATTCCTTTTCTTTGTTTGTTTGCTTGTCTGTTTAACCTCTTTACACCCTGATTCTACCTCCTCCCCTCCTCTATTCCCAGTTCCACCCTCATGCTCTGTTTCCCAATTCCTCCCTCTCCTTCTTCTCAGAGAAGGGGAGGCCCCCAAGGGGTACCAACCCAGCCTGGCACCTCAAGTCACAGCAGGACTAAGGGCACCCTCTCCCACTGAAGCCTGACAAGGCAGCCCAGCCAGGGTGAAGGGTACCTTTTCACCTTTATAGGAGGTATTAATTTCTTTTAAAGATAGTTTTTTTTTAATTCTTAAAAGGTACACTGTGAATATAGTACTTAAATATTCTTTTAAATGTAGGATATCTATTTCCATGATTTCAAAATCTTAGGCCATTTTGGAGTGTGTCATGCTTCTCATTGCAGGTTACTTCCGCATGTGGCCTTAATTTGTCACTGTGATCTTATTTTTAATGAGCATTATTATTGTCTGTCAGTCTCTGTCTCTCTATCTGGGTGTGTATGTATGTGTGTGTTAAAAAGAGACACACATTTTGGCTTAGAACGCTAAAGTTTATTTGTCTTCATGCAAAGTCTGCAGTTGCTTTCCAGGCAGTGATTGCAATCCAACTGTTTCCATCTAGTGGCTGAACAATCACCCCAAGATGCAGCTGCCACAGTTCCTGAAGAATGAAAAGGGGAAGTAGAAGACCACGAGCCTTTTCTTCTAAGCTGCAGCCCAGAAGCGGTGTGCATCACTCCCAATTCATGGTCCAGAAATAGTCACATGATTCTAGCTAACTTGGACCTCGCTAGAAGAGTGAGGGAGTGCAGGAACATTGGTAATCAAAACTTCTTTTGTCCCCTTTCTTCAGTTTGTAGCCCACATGCAAGCTCTCTCCTCTCCCAGGGGAAGCAACGTGGACATCCATCCAGTTGTTTACTCCAGTTCAAACTCCACCAGATCCAGCCATGGCTCCTCCCTGCCTTGGTTCCTACAAACCCAAACCAAAAGCTCCCTGTCTCTTCATGCAAACATGGATGCCTGATGCTCTCCTCACCACACAGATAAAAACAAGACTCTATCAATGGCTGCTTCCATTCAGGAAAAGTGAGAGAAAACACACAACAATATCGGTCATTAGCAACACAGAAAGGTCACTGAGCTAATAGTGTGTAGGCCGCAACATTCCAAATGGGAACTCTTTGATTATTTAAATATTTTCTTTCGGAATGCTCCATAATATCAGGTCTTCAATAATTCTCCAGTGAGCCATAGCTACAGACTCCTGCTCATGGTGGACTACTTTCTCGTGCATTTTGTAAGTTTTGTAGGACAGCTACCATCAGTAGGAATGATGTGTAAGTAAGAGTAAGTCAGCTAGTCACATGCACTCCATTCAGTGGCTGTTTTTCTGCAGAATGCTTCAGTAGATTCATCAACCAGGAGCTGTTTTCTTTTTAAACACCACTCTCGCAGTTGGAGATTTCTGTGCTGTGCAAGTGCTATAAATTTGGGCTTGAACTCCTCCAAGCATGAGCTGGGGATTTAATTTCTCACTGGAATTTTCTGACTGCTCTGGGCTACAGGGCATGCAGTTAATGTCTCTTTTGTGTTGTTAACAGTCTCATTTCCCAACTTTCTTCCCCAGAGGTTGGATCAGGAAGAAGGTGGCTCATAGCCCACCCGTCTATACATTTATATGTTTTCTATTTAGGTATTAGTCTAAAAAAAATCATATGTGGCATTGCCCTGTAGCTCAAGATTTTTACCAGTGGCAGATATCTGTTTATAACTTTTTTTCCTCTGTAAACACAGTGTAAAGATTTAAATCTATTGATAAGTAGACTGTGCTCATTCATTTTAAGTGCTTTGTATTTCCCCATTTTGAGGAGTTCTTCTGTATCTTTTCTAATGATGGGAATAAGTTTTGTTTGCAGTTTTCACTGCTGCACCTTCAGCTCCTTCGTGGTTCTTAGCCCACCTCTGTGCCATGTAGTCAGGCTGTGATTTCATCGTGGAACTGTTGAATTACACAGCGTAGGCATCTTTAATATGCGTTGACAACATGTTATCCTTGATGGTTGTTCTTGTTGAGAGCTAGGTGTTGATAGAAACTGTGACATTTTCTCTTAAGGATTTATGTCAATACTTAACTTTGACCTTCAAAATGGTCTCATATATGAAGATGCAACATCTTTTCATTGTGACTTTTTTTTTTCCTTTTGAAACAAAAGTTTCCCATGTCTTTTCTGGTTGCTGTGATAAAAACACAAAAGCAACTCAAGGGAGAAAGGGTTTGTTTCTGCTAATAGTTCAAGGACATAGTCTACCATGGCAGGGACATAAAGGCAACAAGGAAAGATGTGAAATCTTGAAGCAGTTGGTAACACAACCACAATCAGGAAGCAGACATGAATGAATGCAAGCTGCTACTCATCTCTCTTAACTTCTGTAATCCAAGATTGCTGCCAGGGAATGGTGCCACCCGCAACAACAGGCATTCCCACTTCAATTAATTCAACCAAGAGACCATCCCTCGGGTGATTCCAAGTCCTTTCAAGTTGACAACTACCATCACACCACGTAGCTCAGGCTGACTATGAACTAGTAGCCACCTTCCTGTCTTAGACTTCCCATGTGCTGGAATTGCAAGCAAGTACAATGTTGCTCATGCCTATTCTTTTTTTTTTTCCAGTTATAGGGTAACTTTTTTCATGATTATTGGCTTTTCAAGTTTCTTCTGTGAATTACCCTGTTTGCTCCTGTGACTTGATCTTTCATTGATTTATGAGGAAGTTGACTATTTGATGTAGTCTTTTGTCAGCTCTGTGAAGATGAAGTATTATTTCCATCATTTCTTAGAGTTCTGGGGTGGGGGAAACCTTCCATGGTCAAGGAGTTCATTTTCTGGTGGTTTAGTCTTCATTGTCCATCTGTTCTGCTGCAAGGTGGTGTGTGTTACAGAGGGTCAAGTGGCCTGTCCATGCTCCTCAGGAACCCAGGGAGACCTAGCTGACTCTTATCTCTGGGGACTCCTAACTGCCAATAGGAACCAAGCATGCACTGGCCACCCTAGACTTTTGGAAACTGTCTCCCCTGTATGTCACCAGTATTGAGAGAAAAAAACTACTGGAGGCTTAAGTGAGGGGAAAAAAAATCACGACAGGAACAATAGCTCATTGGCAGCCCTGAGAAAGACTCTCTCTAAGCTTTTACATTCTGCAAATAATGCCTGAATTCAGGACCACTGAAGGCAAAGCTTTTTCTATGACACTGAAAGCTCACCAGCAACAAAGCTACTTTACACAGTTTCTGACCCAGTGTGAAAGTTTCATTTTGAAAGAATATCACATGAAGGGGAGTGAGCCTGTATTAGGGACACTATGACTAACTGGTTTCTTTGCTCCCAGATCAGGACACCCTTAGTACCCTCACAAACTTCTTTCAAAGTCTTTTATTTAAAATAAGAATCAATGTGGCTGTTCATCAATAAGAATAAGAATCAATAAGAATCAATAAGAATCAGTGGCTGTTCATCACCTGCAGGGAGAAATGCATTTCTTAGCATTATCTAGAACTTTAGCAATCAGGGAGCCCATCAGTCTCATAATAATTCCTTACTCATTGCTGCTTCCCACAACCCTCTTGCTTTAATTAACCCTTCAATGAACGCAGACCCTTTTCATCTTTGTGCACACACCACGACACTTAAGATGCATTGGAGAGCCACAGGTAAAAGTTCTTGTAACCTAAGGCAAAGACCTTCTTCTTTCACAACTTTATTCTCTCTGTAGATGAAAGCAGCCAAAATATATGGTCCCAAGGGGAACTACAAAAACTGATGCACCAACCCAGGACTATGCATGGAGAGGACCTAGACCCCCTGCTCAGATGTAGCCCATGACAGCTCAGTCTCCATGTAGGTGCCCTAGTAAGGGGAGCAGGGGCTGTCTCTGACATGAACTTGGTTGCCTGCTCTTTGATCACTTCCCCCTGGCAGTATGGCCTTGCCAGACCATGGAGGAAGAGGATCCAGGTGATGCTGATGAGACTTGATAGGCTAGGGTCACATGGCAAGGGAGGAGAACTTCCTGTTTCAGTAGACTAGGGGAGGAAGAGAAAAAGCGGGAGGGAGAGACCAGGAGGAGATGAAGGAGGGGGCTACAATCAGGATATAAAGTAAACAAATTGTAAGAAATAAAAATTAAGAAAAATAATTGGCCCACATCAAGCCTGTGTGGCATTTTCTTAATCTGTGATTGATGTGGGAGTGCCCAGTCCATTGTCTGGTGCCATCCCTAGGCTAGTGGTCCTGAGGTGTATCAGAAAGCAGGCTGAGAGAAGCCATAGGATGCAAACCAGTAAACAGCACTCCTCTGTGGCCTCTGCTTCAATTCCAACCCCCAGGTTCCTGCCTTGAGTTCCCCCAACTTCCTTAGATGAGGTACTATAAGCTATAAGCTGAAATAAATCCTTTTCTAATCAAGTTGTGTTTGGTCCCAGTGTTTTATCCTGTAATAGACATCCTAATTATGACTAATCCTTGAAAAGCACAATATTTTTCAATGCTTTTCATCTAAATTTGCCAGGTGAATTTTGTGGTCCACGCCATATTACGTCTCAATTTTTTTTTAATGGAAAAAATAATGTGTTTGAAAGTAACGAGTAAGTTGAAGAGACATATTTATCCAGTGACTCCAATGGCCTCTGGTTCAGGTGTAAGGGCACCCATAAGGTTTTCCCAAAGCAAAGGCTTCCTTCCTTCAGCCATCCAGTACAGCAGCTGAACATAACACAGAAAACACGTCAGTCACCTAGCCTACTGGCTGACCTTTGAACTCATTAGGCTGGTTCATACTTACAGTGCATTGATGATGCTATTTGTCAATCTAGAATGCTGTTCCTCTTGATCTGTCTGATAAGGATTCTCAAGCTTGGGGAGCTCCCTCCTCTACTCAGTGTATTCTGTTCCATATTCTTTGAGTTGGGCCATTGAGCTTTACTGACATAATACAGTATAGTTACTACATTACATACATTGATCAGTCAGTGGAATCCGTGCTGTCAAGGCCGTACTCATATCTCAGGCCTTTTTGTTCCCTTTTGTAAGTAGGTAGGACAATCTTTTTGGTAGGAATTGACTTTTAAATACCCTGTAAGTCTTTGTGGACCAAATGAAGTTGACCTCATACTAAATAATGAGGAAGAGAAGCTAACAGCGGATGTGCTGACTACGTGTTGTGCAAACCTCAGCAGCACACCACACAGATCACAGTGGTGTTTACAGTTCTCTCAAGTAGGTTGTCCAAATTTCATCTTTAAGCGTAGTGAATTTCTGAGCGGTCAAATAACTGCTTCAGTGGGTCAGGTGCAGTGGTGGACAATTTAATTCCAGCATTTGAGAGGCAGAGGCAGATGGAGCGCCATGAGTCAGAGTCCAGCCTGGTCTACATGACAAGTTCCAGGCCACCCAAGGCTACATAGCAAGTCCTTGTCTCAAACAATAACAACAATAACAAGCAGACACACACACATGAACAAAAATAAAATGCCTTCTTCAAAGATTACGTTCTATATTGGAACACCAGCCCTCTGTTCCTTGATCCTGAGCCTTAAGTTCTTAACTACAAAAGAGGGTGAACCTGAGACAGGAGTGGGAGTAGCGTGGGGGTAGTGAGGTAGCCACACTAGGTATGGCTTGTGGTCAGAAACTGAATTCTCTCCAGTAAGCACTCTATGGCCATGTCAGTCAGTCAGTGCTTTCCACCGAAAGGCTGTCCTGATCAGGTCCAGGGAGACAAAGGGTCCTGAAATAGGAGCCAGGCCTTGAAGAATCTGCCCTTAGGGGGGCAACCACTGTGTCTGGAAGATGAAACCCTGTGAGACTGCGTCCCCAGTTCCTGTGAGCATTTCTGAGCATCGGGAAAGCACAGGCCCACAGAGAGGGGCCAGGGAGAAGGGCACTGCCTATCTAGAAAGAGCATAGTGTTCTCTCTTGCCTCTTTCCTCTTGACCTCTGCCTGTTTAGATTACTGGGGTTTTCTCTCTCATGTAACTCTTCTACAGAGAATATTGTCCCCACCCATCCCAACCCCCTCCAACCCTCTTCTTTTCTTCCATCTGACCCTTAGCAAAATCTAAACTCTCAGATACCCTATCAGGCAGATACCACTCCTGGCTGTAGCCACTGTGCCTTCTCAGCATCCCCGCAGATGGCTATCACTTTTCCAGAATGGAGTGTGGAAAATGGTATTTCTCTTCCTCCATATATCCCCCAAATGAGGCAGGCAGGACAGTAGGAACTGATATTTTAAGAGGTCATGCTTCATTCCTCACAGCTTGGTGCAGCCTAAGACTAGGGGGTTTATTTTCTAAGAAGCCAGTGGAGACTGATGGCTGAATACTTGGCAGAACCTTTGTCCCCACGATTTGGTGATTCCTTGGCAGGGTCTCCCTGAGTGTGAGACTATGAAATTTGTGCCGAGAAACGGTATGAGATCCCGCTGATCAGGGTAGATTTGTCAGATCAAAGGAAACCAATTCTGAGGGTCCCCTGCTGGGCTCTCTGACGTCCTGAGACCCTCAGCTGAATTATCTATTAGGAATATTTCCCTAGGTCTCTCCGTGCTAGATTAGAGGCTGTAAACCCTTTGCTGTTGCTGGTCCACCAAAATACAAAACAGTCATTTTCAAGGCAAGCAGCTGATGGGCTGGCTCGCTCTGGATGCTTTGCACGGGAACCCTTGATCTGCTGTTTGCTCCTCCATCTAGTGTATGTCTGATTGTTTTTCTGCTCCACTGCACACCGCACACATGGTGGTGGTGGGAGTATAAATTTTCCTCCCGGAGATTTGTTTGGATATGGAATTTCTAAAAATATCCAAAAGGAATTGAAGGTACAGGGGGCAAATTAAGTTGTATAAAATCTGACGAGCCAAGCCCTCATCACAGGCCTTGTTTTTAAAGCTTGGTCTTAGAAACACTGACCTATTCTTTGACCTCCCGGGATGAAACACGGGATTATAAATCATATTTATTGAAAATATATTCCTACACTTTATTGAGAATTGTATAGATGTCTTCATAGATTTGTTGAAGATATATTTATTGAAAACATATGTTTTGGGTCTATATTTATTGGGGATTTTGGAATATATTTATTACTTAAAAATTCTTTAGCAAGTGTGCTAGAGTGCCATGAATATACTGTAGGTATAAAAGTGAGACGAAATTGACTTGGTGTCTTCTCTCTTGTTTCCTGAGTCTAGTAGGAGAGACAGGGTGATCAAATGCACATGGTCCTGACTTGTGTGGTTTTACTTACAGCTTTTCAGCTTTACAATGGTGTAAAACTTATGCACATTGAGGAAAACTGTACTTCAGCTTTTGAACTTTGATCTTTTCCTGAGATGATGATACAAAACAACTCTGGTTGTTGTGATTGTTGCTATGCTTTTTCCACCATATTCACATGAGGCAGTCAATGATTTAATATAAAATAGACTTATTTTTTTTAGTAGTTCTTTTATTTTTATTTTTATTAATTACAGTTTATTCCCTTTGTATCCCACCTGGAGCTTCCTCCCTCCTTCCCTCCCAATTCCATCCTCCCCCTCTATTCTTCACCCATGCCCTTCCCCTAGTCCACTGATAGGGAGGTCTTTCTCCCCTTCCTTATGATCCTAGTCTATCAGGTTTCATCAGGAGTAGCTGCATTGTCTTCCTCTGTGGCCTGGTAAGCCTGCACCCCCCTGAGGGGGAGGTGATGAAAGAGCAGGCCAATCAGTTCATGTCAGAGACAGTCACTGTTACCGTTACTATGGAACCCACTTGGACACTGAAATGCCATGGGCTACATCTGAGTAGGGGTTCTAGGTTGTTTCCATGAATAGTCCTTGGTTGGAGTTATCAGTCTCAGAAAAGAACCCTGTGCCCAGATTTTTTTTTTTGTTCTGTTGCTCTCCTTGTGGAGCTCCTGTCCTTTCCAGGTCTTACTATTTCCTACTGCTTTCCCAAGATTTCCTTCACTCTGCCCAAAGTTTGGCTGTAAGTCTCAGCATCTGCTTTGATACCCTGGAGAGTAGTCTTTCAGAGACCCTCTGTGGTAGGCTCCTGTTCCCTGTTTTTTCCCCTCTTCTGATTTCAATCCTCTTTGCCTTTCTGAATGAGGATTGAGTATCTTAGCCAGAGTCCTCCTTCATGATTAGTTTCTTTAGGTGTACAAATGTATGTATGTTTATCCTATATTGTATGTCTAATATCCACTAATGAGTGAATATATACCCTGTGTGTCTTTCTGCTTCTGGGATACCTCACTTACGATGATTTTTTCCAGTTCCCACCATTAGCCTGCAAATTTCATGATTTCCTTGTTGCCCCTCAGTTGAGGAATGGATACAGAAATTGTGGTACATTTACATAATGAAATATTACTCAGCTATTAAAATAGACTTTTAATTGGATGACTTAGCACGTGAGTTTGCTAATGTAAATGCCTGAGCACTCTGAAGATAGGGTAGGATGGGTTCCTTTGTTGGGCAGGATAGGGCATTGCATTCTTCTTTGACTTATTGATATATTCAGCTTATCGTGGGCTTACTCTCTTCATAAACTCAACAGAGGCTAAGGACCATCTATACTTCTTCAGTAGTGAGGTGGACTATGAAGAGATATTTAAGGAACAACTGAAGTGTTTAATCTAGTGAATCACAGATATTTCCCCAACCATCCTTTAGATGAAGACATCAAGGAAACTGGAGTGTGCTCAGCAGGGGAAGACTGGGACTTGAGAGGAAACTGGTCTCCATCATGAAATTCCCAAGAAGCCACTAGAGACTACAGCAGTTGGGACCTCAGAAGGAAACTTATGGCTTCCTTATACTATTGATTGATTGATTTTTACATTGTAGTACCTCCCCTCCCCCTTCACTCCTCCTCTGTTTCTCTTCAGAAAAGATTAGGCCTACCATGGATATCAACCAGCCATGGCATATCAAGTTGCAGTACTGTATTCCCCTGGAGCTGGAGTTACAAGAGAGTGTAAGACGCTTGGTGAGGGTGCTAACAACTGAATGTAGGTTCTCTGCAAGAATAGTATTTGCTATGAACTGTTGAGCCATCCCTCTGGCCCCTCCTCCCACTATTCTTCATGTTTTGGACAAAGAAGAAATTCTTTTCATAGGTATGAGAATCAGACTAAAGGGACTAGGGAAGGGTATTGAGGCACTCAAATAAAGAACACTGATAAGACACTATCGCCTCCCAATTTGAACAATCTAGAGAGAAAACAGAGTTGCAGCTGGAGGCTGGCTGTGGTCTTGGGAAATCACAGCCAATGATAACCACAATGCTCATTCAACAAAGGACAAACAGCTCGTGTTCTCACCACCCACCACCTCCTGTTTCCTGCTGAATCTATTGATTGAACCCAAACAGAAGTCAGAAAGCCAGACAATTCCATTAAGTCCAGTAACTGTTCTTCCCAAGCAGGGTAGAACACAGGGCAATGGCTAATGGGTAGTAGACACAGTAAATGGAGAAACACCAGTAGAAAAAGATGTGATGCCTGGGAGCTATCAATCAGATTTGTGTCACCAAAACAGACCATTGATTCCGATGCTCTTGCAATGTGTCTTCCTCAGAAATGGTGGCCCAAGCCAGAGAGCTGTTGAAGACCTGAGCTGATTTAGGGATTTCTAACATGGTGTAGTTTGATTAAGACTACAAAGGACCTGGCGGCCTTGAAATCACACTCACTTGCTGCTGTTGACTAACTAAACCTCAGAAGAGAAAAAGCCCCTGAGCCAAAAGCAGAATGTTTCTGCACATCATCCTCATAGTGCTCTGCCAGTATCCTGTCTGAATTAAGCCCTGCTCTTCTCTTTTCTTCTCCAGGACAGAGTCCTTCCTTCCCTAAGACCTCTAAAAACTTCCCTGCCAATGCCTAGTACTAGAGCCCGACTCCCTCTTTCTATCTGTGGTACACAGGACCTCTTCATTGAAAATCAACTTTCTTTTTGGAAGTCTGCGCCTTGAATGCCTCTCAGTGGCTGGCTAGGATTAAATAAAAGATCCTGGAGAAGCAAATTGCAGCTTTGCTCCATTTCTGTTGTATAAATACTCAAGTTTAGCTCAGACAGATGAAGCAACTTTTCCAAGATTGAGGGTGAGAAAGTGGGAAAGTCCATGCGCCAAACCTGGTAGTTCTTCCTGTCTGTAAGTGTCCATGCTCTTGAATGTCACCCCTTATGCCCATTGCCAACTTGGACCAGCTCTGCACTAGGCTGGCTGTTTTGTCTGGGAAGCAAAGTTAGAGGTAAAAAGAGTTAGTCACTCAAATGTGGGAAGTTGTAAGGAGTCAAAAAATGGCTCACCACCCACGAGCTCCTCCTGCCATCCCCCCTCCCAGTAGACCTATATGCAGCTGCTTGTGTTGAGTGGAGGAGTCAGATTTTCCTCTTTGAGTCTGGGCTGGCTTCAGTGATTCTCCTTAATCATCTAAAAGATGGGATTTCTCTGTTGGTTTTAATTGGTGGGTTCATGTGTTTGGGGAAGTTGAGGTTGTTTTGGTTTGGTTTGGCTTTTGCAGGAGTAGGAAATCAAACTTGAAAATTAAGCCTTGAAAGACTGGGTGGCTGTTCTGCCATTGAACTTTATCTCCAGCTCCAAACCTGGAATTTCTGAGGCCATGCTCCAAAGATTTGTTTTGTCTTTGAAAGCTAGTTGTCACACTTTTTAGAGAGATCACAAAGAGACGCTCTAGGAGATAGGTTCAGCTGAGCCCCATATCAACAGACAACAATAATTACAACACATCCGAAATCTCCAGGGCAGTCAAGGGTCAGATGGCCCCAGTCTGAGACACTGACTGCAACCACAGATAGGAAATCCAACTGAGGATGCTTAGAGGAGCCAACTCAAGAACCATGTGACATATTAAGAATTTTAAGTTGCCTAGTCTATATATTGTTTGGTATGCATCAATAGAGTCAGACATAGACGAGGATATATGACCTCATGGAAGCACTATATACACAGTTGGATATGACCATAGCAATTGCTAATAAAAACCCGCTTCCCTGGAAGTGTTCCCTAATCAGAACACATCTGCTTTCCTACCCACGGTTGAGCCTAGCCTTCCTCTTTGGTCTGCAGGATTCCTCTTTTGATGAAGACCTCTCTGGGCAACTCAGGCACCCAGCCCGGGAGAGTGGTCATTCCTTTCACCTGCTTTCTGCCCTTTCCTACCTCCCCGCAGGTGGTTTGTGTCTATAGTTTCCTTTGGCCTTCTCTGGTGGATGAATCAGTACAGCTCCCCCTTACTTCATCTCCTCTAGATACCATTATCTCCAGCTTTTCCCCGGCTGGCTGGCATTCAAACTCTCTGGAGGCCATTTCATGGGTTGACTCTGTTCATTCTACACCACAGGCTAAGGATAACACAGATCCGATTAATAGATAAGCCACTGAGCACTTACACAGAACACTAAGATATAGAAGTAACAAAATGTCAGGGGATAAAGCTGGAGTAGAGAGCCAATTTAGCTCTGTACATGCTGGCAAAACGGGTGAGCCTAAATAGGCTTGGCTTCAATTAAACCCTCAGTTGGCCAGTGTTGCCAGCCAATGTCTGCTGGAATTTTCATGTTAAGTGTGTGCAGTTAGCCTGGTGTATGCATGCCCTGACCACTAACTTCCAGACTGGCCCATTGAGGGTTCCCATTAACAATCCAGCCTGCAACTGAAAAATTCATGATGCTGTCTGCTTTTTATTGGAAATGATTTAGTAGAGTGTCTACATTAAAATATTTTGATATGCCTCTCAAGAAATTGTCTATTTCAAAAAAAAAATCACATCTAATATGTTCATGGGAAATAAATCTTTATTTTGAGCATAAAATATATACTTTTATGATTTTTCCATTTCTACTTAAATGTTGAGCAGACACGTAAAGAATTATAGTGCACAAAGACTCCCAACAGGTACAAGGCTGTCTGGCCTGGCTGCATAAGAGACGGATGGCAGAACTCAGTAAAACTGTACTCATAGTCTTTTTTGGTTCTCTCTTCTCATTATTTCCATGTGAAAATCAAACCAAAGAGAATCTTCAAAGTAGCCCCAACGTGACAATGAAGTAAAATAACAATGGTTTGTGACTCCTGAGTCTCAGGCCTGCATTGCTATCCACCAGTTCTGCTACTCTGTGTTAGCCAGGACAGCAAGCATCATTCATTAAACTTTACGTAAAGCAAATATGATTCAGTTTCTGCACACTTTGATTCAGACTATAGGACAGAGACATTCAGGCGTAGGCGATTGTCTACAATAAAGTAGTTACATTTTAGCTTTCAAGACGGGGGGGGGGTAGTTTATTTGGAGAAAAAAAACCAGAGATTCCGATAAGTTATGTCCCCTCCTTCTATCAATACTGCTAATGGTAAAGAAAATATGATGAATTCTTTTCAAGAAATATTTATTGGGCCTCTTACGTGTTGCCAGAACACAAATGCTAGAATAATAAGAAGACTTACTTATTCAAGGTGGAGAAAAGAAGAATTTGTGGGTAGAGCCGTAGAAGATAGATGTGGGTATAAAGCAAGCATAATTTCTAAGGTGCTTTGAAGCTTCTCTTCCAGGGTTGAGCACATGTTCCTTCCTGCTTCCCACCCTTCGTGAAGCTATGGCTCCGGGATTCTCATTATTGCCCAGTTATTTATGAATGTATTTCCCTTGACAGTTTACAAAGTCCCCCGATGAACTAGGAGCATATGTATTCATTTTTATGTATTAATTAAATAATTAACCCATCATTCCCATACTTTTTCCACAAAGATTTATTTTGGGTATTTTGTTCCTGGTATTAGTACCGGGGGAAGCCAACAATAAATAAGATATGATCTCTGACCTCCAGCAGTTTCACAGAAGATTAGGGTGAAAGGTAAGGAGACACTGACATAACCTGGATGCTGTGTGCCAGTTCCCTGGGAACATCAAGCAATGGCAGCAATGAGGGATCCATCGGTGGGACGATGGATCCTGGACCGTGCCACGGAAGTTAAATAGACATTTTCGGGAATTCTACACCGTCTCTACACAGTGCATCCTAATTCACTTCTGCAAAATGAATGGAAGAAAAACCAATGAAGAGAGTGTAAGAGTAGTTTTGTGGGTGTGATAAGCATCTGTTGTTACTAACATTATCTTGTTTCTGGATCCAGAATTGGAGTGACCCAGACCATGGTAGTCAGATAACTAAATAGGTCCTGGCCACAGAGGTTGGTTTGGGTATATGGATATGGTTGACGGTCATCAAATAAGACTCATTTTTGGGTATTTTTGAGCATGAGAGGATATGATATTATTTCCTGATGAACCCAGAGCTATGAGGATGTCAGCTTGAGGTATCTGGATAACATATGACAAGAAGTTTTACTTGAAGACAAAGCCACATAGAAATGACACAGAGAGTATAGTATTCCTTTATTCCATAGGTGATCCTTAAACATTTTGCGAGACAGTTTGAAGGAGCTTTGCATTGAAAGTGTCATAGATGAGATGCCTCATAATGTGCCAAGTTCTCCATTTCCAGGAGGATCTGCATATAATCATAAGACTATCTTAGAAGGAAGTACCATGTGACTAGGGAATGGTAAGTCCTTTTGACCTTGCTGTCTGTGGCGGGACGTTTGGCTTATTACCTGAAATCTCAGGTGCATGTGGACAAAATCAAGGCCAGTGTGAGGGAAGGAATCTACATTGGTATATACTGAGGCTAGTCAGCTGGCTCTAACAGTTGTGCTATGTTCAGCCTGAAATATAATTTCAGAATGACTGTGGGCTTTCTGCATTTATGTATGTAACAAAATTGACCCATAGTAGCTCTCTTTCTCTCTCCTATCTTATTATTATTTTCCTTCTTCCTTTCTTTACTCTTTCCCTTCCTCCCACTTCCCCCTCTTACACACACACACACACACACACACACACACAGAAAAAAATCAGTGGAGATTTGTGGAAAGGAATGTGACTGCCAAGATGTGGCAGCTGAAAAAAGTATTTTTTTTTCCCTTTCCCTCTTCTTCTTAAGTCCTTCATGAGGGAGAATGACTGCCAAAATGAGAAGTCCTCCCAACTCCTTGACAAACACAAACATCTTCTCATGGTGCCAACATTGGCAGTGACCAAAGGAGAAAGTGCCCGATATCCCCACCCTGAGGATTTTGAGTGAGAGGACCAGAACAGCTGTACAACACATCTGGGGAGAAGAACAGACACTTAATGGGGCAAAGCCGAGAGGACAGAGGGTCTCCTAACAGTTCAGAAAGCACTAGACTCTGGCTCCTTTATAAAGACAACATGTAATTGGCAGAGGTCAAACCACGTAGGCATTCCAGGCACACGTGGAAAAGGCATTGACCTCTTCAGTGAACTGGGGCTGGCCCTGGGTGAGGACAACAGACAGCATTTCTGTGTTCTACCTTCAGTAACTGGTGGAGACACAATGCACAGCTTTCCTCAAAGTTTCTAGTTTCTCTCACCTTCTGTCTGTTTTCTCCTGCTGCTTTCCTGCCTGCCTTCCTGCTTCATAGTATTTTATCATCCCCTTAGAAGAATTGTAGTTAAGTTTTGACTAACTTGTATTAGCAGCATATATTAATGGACCACTCTGTTATGTCCCTGCACACACACACGTGTGTGCCCTGATCAAACCCAACCCCCCCACCCATACCCTCCCTAATCTCTTTAAATCACCAGTCCATACTCATAAGGACTTCAATGATCACGGATTCTGGTTCAAGCTTTGCCGGTACCTGGTTGTTCAAAATGAGGTAAGTTATTTCATCTTTCTGGACCTCTGTCTCTTTGTTGGTAAAGATAGCATTAATGGGAGTATTTACCCAATTCTAGTTCACCCAAATATGAACAATTGGGTGTGCTTGTGCATATGGGAGACCTTGAGATACATTGTAGCAAAGAATACTCGTAGCTGCAGGTGGCACTCTGGTGCCTAGGTAAAGGCCTAGCCCTAACCCTCTTGTATGTATTTAATATTCAATAAAATATTCTTTCAAAAACAGCAAAGCAAACTTAACTTGTTTTTGCTGAATCTTGCTGTACTAGGAAATGCTGGTTGAAACAGGTTCTTGGACTTGCCTTCTCCATCTCCTTTTACCACCTTTCTAGTAAGAAATATTGTGTCCCAGTTACCATATAGATCCCATAGCTATGAAGAGATACCATGACCAAGGCAACTTATAGGAGAAAGCCTTGAAATTGGGGCTCACAGTTTCAGAGGGTTAGAGTCCATGACCGTCAGGCAGGAAGCATGACACACAGGCATGGTGCTGGATCAGTAGCTGAAAGTTTACATCTGATCTATAGTTTACAGTTACATCAGTGTGTATCTGATCCACAGATGCATGAGGCAGAGAAAGAGACAGACAGACAGATTCAGACAGACAGAGTCACAGAGAGAGAGAGAGAGAAAGAAAGAGAGGAAGGAAGGGAGGGAGGGAAAGAGAGGGAAGGATAGAGAGAACCAACTGGGAATGAGTGAACTTTCAAAACCTCAAAGCCTACACCCTGTGACATACCTCCCTCAACAAACCTACACCTCCTAATCCTTCCCAAAGAGTTCCAGGAACTGGGGAAAAGAAACATCCAAATATATAAGCCTCTGAGGGCCATTCTTATTCAAACCATCACAATGGGGATAAAGAGCAAAAGGAGCTGCAATAAATCCCAAGAAATAATTACACCAGGAAATAATATGTATTAGGAGGAGTTTGTTTTTCTTAGAAGTTCCCATCATCTTCCTTTCTAATTCAGTGAGATATGGTTCATCTTCCTGGGGACCTGCTGCAATTGCAAAGATCTATTGTGTTTCTCAAGACAAGAAATGGACTAGATCTCCTTTATCTAAACAAGCTGTCTCCTAAGAGAAGATGTGGCCAACAGAGGAAGAATAGACACCCCCACAGAGCTAGGCTTGAAGTGTCATCATGATCAGAGCATCCATCCAGCAGAGATGAAAACACCCCTCACCTCATGTCTAACTGATGACTTATAATATAAATGCAGAATCCTGGATGCAATGGATTCTGAGAAATACAGCTACCTGCAAATCTTCTGTTGGCCACTGTGAGGCTGGGTTAGGGTGGGCATGCAAAGGGTGTGTCCCTTCTGAATCCCATAATGTTTGGGAGAGTATCTTAAATATCTTCTAGTTAATGAAGTTAGCTTTTTGAAAACTGAAACCCAGCGAGCAACTGTGCTCAAAACCAACAACCACTTTGTCCTTAGATTCAAGGGGCCTAAAAGCAAAACGCCTCTGTCCTCAGCCACAAGTATATCAGCCGAATTAGAGATCCTGCGGTGAGGTGAGTTTTGAGGCAGAGCTTTGAGTCCTTACTTTGTTTGACAGCATGAAGGTTAAATATGGGAAGTTCACTTATTAAAACATGGGCTGAAAGTGACCTCTGGGTGTCTCACCTTTGGTGAGGTTACATAGTGATTTCCATTTTTATTTCCTTTCAAAGGATTAAAAAAAAAAAACTCAAGTTTTCCAATTCCTAGCACCAGCAGCCTTCCCCCCACCCTGCCCCTGCTCCTTAGAAATGTGTGGCACCACAGCTCTGTTCTCCTCAGAAAAAAGGAAAACAAACAGAAAGCTCAGTTGATTTGAGACTAGAGTTTCCATCCCCGCTGCTCATCAGCCATGGATAACTTCTGGTTGTACAGATGCCAGGGTCTCCCAACTAGAAACCCAGCTCATTTGGTGTTGGATTGGGCCCCAAAAGACAAACCATTCAAAAGTTCTCACAGGTTGAGAGATGCTTTTTCAAATGAGATGATAGAAGGCATAAGGATAAGTTAACTCATCTTGCTTCCCACCCACTGAAGGTTTCTATAAAACAGGTTCTGGCCCTGTCCTTTTATTTGTGAGCTTCAAGGTAGCCAAACTCAGAGTAGCTCTTATCATAAACAAGAAATTCATAAAAGGCCTGTAGTAATTTGATACCAACTTAATATTGTGGTTCTGGTTCATCTCTGGCTCATCTCTGGTTCCCCAAATCCCATGCCTATTCTGGCAGCTTACTCAATTATATTCAGTTTGCTTACCACCCAGATCTGGTGGCCTGTTTCTCATCAAATCCTCCAGTACTTACCTGATCATGCTTGACTCATTCAAGTCTTAACCCCATAATTCTTCAACGAAAAAAGACCCTAGGAAAGTATTCTGAGTCTTAATTTATTGTCTGTAGGATAGAGATGACTGCACCTATTTATATCAGCCTTGTGTTTGGTACACTACAAATATCTAATAAATGTTCCCTGCGCTTCATTGTTGACCTTGAACCTAGTATGCCTATTGTTTGTGTCTCCCAGATATAAGGATGTGATGAGTGGTGAGTGTTTATTCAGAGCGCATTTACTGAATTTGAAGGTATAATGGTACTTGGACAGAGCTATTGGCTGTGGGATTATCTGTGCACTCTTGCTTTCCCTGCAACAGCCACTCTGCTTATGCTCACAGAGAACCCAGAGAGGCTCGGTTGGCAGAAGATAAGGTAAGATGCTTAGATAGGTCACAGAGCGGTTGCCTCAGAGCTTCAACCCCACATAGTCATATAAACACATATTGACTGCATGGCCATGTATAATGCCTGTGAAATAGAAGGAAGATGATTACAAGCTGCCTGACCCCCAGAGGCTCTTCTAAACAAGGCAGTCAGGCAGAGAAGCAAGTCCGGGCCACACAACGGGAAAAGGTAAGTTCCAGTTATAAATGCACAAAAAAGGGCATACATTGAACTCCAGGTTAGGGAGGGGGGGCAATCAGAAAGACTTCCTGTAAAGTAGTGAAGTCTGTTTCTGGTTTTAAAGCACAAATAGGAGTTGTCCAGAGGCATATAAAGATATCCCAGCAGGACAAAAGGATAGTAAGAGCCTGGGGAAACTGCTTATAATTTGGCAATACCTAAATCTAGACTTTATAGTTAGGCTTGACGGGGGAAGAAGGCTGAAGTAGGTCATGAGGGAGTCATAATAAACCATCTCCTCGAGGTGCAAGACCACTTTGTGTTTGAGGTCAGAGGCAAATATTTCAAATTCTTTGGAGTGCAAAAGAGCCAGCAGCGAGTTTAGCTGGGAGCGTATTACAACATCCAGCCCTCCTCTGTGCTCTCCCTGGACACCAGGCACGCCAGCCTCAGCATCTCAAAAGCCTCCACATGCTGGACCCATTAGGCTGTGCATGCTCCTCTGACTGAGTCATGCCCGCTCGGCCTATGGTGGCTGAGCCCAGAGGAGCTCTCCACTAATAGCGTTTGAGATGACTCATTCACAGCCAGGGACTTGAAACTGGAAAACTCAGCAACAATACTTTGGCAGGAAGACTCTGGGTTCAAACTGCCCAGTTTGTCATCTGGGGAGCCAGGGGGAGTGACGGATGGAATGGGTAACTCTCAGACCAAGGCCAGAGGAAAGGACTCTGAGTTTTCCCAATGAGCTAAAAATGACTGAGTATATCCACTGCACGCCATTCGCTGTTGGGCACCAGCCGGTAACAAGAGATGAAAAGTGACATTCAAAGATTTTATCTGGCACACCTAGTTTTGTTTATAACATCTGATGCAATATTTAAAATGCAAGGAGCTTTTGCTTCAAATTCTACATGTCTGGATTCTTTTAACCCTGTACAAGTAAAGAATAGGAATTCCTAGCACAAGCTGTATAACTCAAGTTCCAACCTGGCCCCACTTTTACATACTTGTATCCCTTGCCCATACTGCTTCAGTTGACTGCATTTTCTTTGACTCCTGCTGGCACCCAAGTTTACAATCCTAACGATGAAGCTATGCTTACAGAGATAGAGTCTGATGGTATTTTTTCAGTAACAAAAAGCTGGACCTTAGGGTATCATCCCTGGCAGATTTCACCTCCTCAACACCCCAGAATTCATAAGAACGCATGAAAATCACCAATCTCTGTTCACTTTTCTTCCCCTCTTGGTATAATTCATAAGAGACCAGTTGAACCTGGGGTTGTAGTTGGTATTTTTCTTGTTTTTCTTCATGGTTGTACACTAGGATCCATTGCTCAATCAAGGCATAATGAATGGAATCTTGTTGCTAGTCCAAATATACTTTTAAATAGCACTCTTTTCTGTAAAATCCAAAACTCCGGATACTGCTTGGAAGGCTTTGTTCTTTCCCTCATCTATCATGTTTTGGGTGCCCCTCCCTTCCTCCTGCATTCATCAGCCTGCATCCCAGATAACCTTCTGTAACTTCCTCAGGCTGGAAGCATCAGCCATTTCCTCTCTGTTCCAAATTAGTCAATTTACTGATGTTATACAACACTCTTGAGTGTTTGTTTCCTCCATGAGAAACCTAGTATCTGCTTCATAAAATAACTATGTACATTGTGCCTGGAACATAGAGCAAAAGGTTGGTGCAAATTTAAGTGCCACAGGCTCAAATGCTTCACATGCTTTGCATATATCCTCACAACACTATTGAAACTAGGTACTGGCGTTAAAACCCCCATTTTATAGCTGCAGACGTCAATGCACAAAAAAGCCGAGTCACATAGCTAGGTCACATCGCTAGCACACCTAATAAGCCTCCAAACTTACACAAAGCACCTAAGGCTCTAAGAGCTGATGTCACCTCCTCTCCTTAGATGAGGCCCATGTACACTACTATGGCACCATTTGTGTTAGGGATCGTAAATTCTCTCCAATGCTACATTGCATTTATCCTGTGTAGCCTGACTGATCTCTACTCATGGTTAAAGCATGATTTGACTAGAAAAGAAAGCCAAGCATGGGAACTCTTAAATCACAGAAATAAAACCTTGGAGGTGGAAGTCCTCTTCCTTTATTCTCCCTTATTGACGCAGGGGAGTCTTCAAGGAAAGAACTGTTTTTTGTGTGTCTTGTTTTGTTTTTAAAGTTTTATTAGCAGATCTTTCTTGACAGCTCTCTGCCTTCTAGAAGCTCAATCATCCAGCACAGATACAAAGCATTCTTACAGCCACCTAACTATGCACGGCATTTTTTTTTTTTCCATTTCACCTTTGTCAGATAATCTCAATTCTAACAACTTACTTATGCAGTTTGGGAGCAGCAGATGCCATTAGAGCTGTCCTTAGTCTATCCATGTGAAAACTGAAGGCTGGGAAAAGTTTACAGCGTCCATGGGTTTGTTTCTGTAGACCATGTCCAATTGACTAGTTCTATCAGCCTGGAGTCCCAGGAGCCATGACATTTGACACGTGGTGTTGGAGGCTGAGTATATCCATACATCTACCAAGACTTTGCCTCCGTGTCTTAGTTCTTGAGTTTCTTCCAGAACTCTCTGTGCTTGTTAAAATCACCATGGAGAAAAGAGAGGATAGGAGCGGATTACAAACTGAATACGGGACTGTGAGGAAGCGAAGGACAGCAGTACGGTATCCTTTCATGCTGGAGGTGGTGAAGATCAGAATTGGTATTGAAGAAAATCAAATCGGCAGTAAAGTCACCAAATGTTAAACTGATGCGCAGGAAGGAGGGGCAGAGAGAAAGTGAGATGTGGGATGAGAAGGAGATGGGTGCAATTGTGATTGTTAGAAAAGGCATCACAAGGAACCTTTGCAGTGAGAGAATTGTGGGTCTTGACTGTGGTGAATACACAAACTAATGAATGTAATTAAATTACGGATAACTCAGCACACACCCACACTGAATGGCACAGCTGTGCAAGGAGTAAAACTGGGAAATTGAAGTAAGATTGGTGGGTTATGTAAAGTTCAATATTTTGCTTGAGAAGCTGTACACCCCCTTTTATTTTTTTTACAAATAATTGCCACAGGAGAAAACTGAGTAGAACACATATAGGATCTTTTGACTACATCTTACAGCTGTGTGTGCATCTACAGTGATTGCAAACAAAAAGCTTAGTTAAGATAAAAAGAACAAAGCCGTGGAAACACAAAGCAAGAATAAATGACAAGAGAATAGGGGCTCACACAGAGACAAGAGACGGTGTTATTAAATTGACTAGATGTGATGATCAAAGGTAAAAACAGATTATAATGTTTCTGTGGGGGGGGGGAGAAATGCCGATATTCATGGATTGAAAAGAGTTTCTAAAGTTTGGGCAGGATGAAGGAAATTGATTTTTTTTTTCAATTTGCAAATTTTATTGTATCACTTAACACATGTTTTTAAAATATGATGGCACTCTTTGAATCTTAAGTTGTCTATTCAGATTTTTACAATATTTAAAACATTCTTAGAATCCCTTTGTCTTAAAGTAACAGACTGGAATGATAAGCAAGTGCATCTGAGGACATATCAATATCAACAATAACATTTTTTCAAATAGACTTATGTACTCTCATGGACCTTGTGCCTTCTAAGAAGGGTTCTTCTTAAATATTGGCCGAGGATACTTTCAACCATGCAGCAAGCCAGAAAAGCAGCTCTACATAGAGTGGACTATGGAGGAAAAGCTTGTCTCCTCTTCACATACTGTTCAAGTCAGCTGTGACTACACTTGAGGAGAAGTGAGTTTCAATGACAACCATTACCTAAAACCTGCATAAATCCCTTTAATTAGCACCAGAACTATATGCTTCTTCCAGCTTTCCAGTCTGCCTTCAGGACACCTAGGCTTTCTGACCTGATACCAAGGCTTCTGAAGCAATACCTCCTGGCAACTGTGTGTATTAAGGCTACTTCTGGGGAAGCATCCCTTATAAACACTATGATCAACAAGCCACTATGTTCAGTCCCCAACACAAAGAATCCGCTAACTACTCAGATCTGAGACTTTTGCATCATCTCCCCAACACAGATAAGGCTAAGGTAACAGCACTCTGTTGAGAACTAGTCTATGCAGAAGAAATACTGCTGTTTTGTATAAAAAGTCAGAAATGTTTAGAATCTTTGCTGAGCAGAATGGAAAGCCTACAAGGAAAATACCTTGGGATATCATTATCTTAAAAACACCAATGCCATTGTGATTAAGGACTCATGATAAATTGCCCACATTTCTTGTTGGCTTAGGAAAGGTTGTATAGGTAAACACTGGGACTCAATAGAGAGACACAATCTTCCTGAATAGGTATAGCACACTGTATTAAAATAGGAGAACAAGGTAGGTATGTCCGTAGGTTTCTAGTCCTCTTCCTATACTTAGCCTCAGCTGTCAGCATATACAGGTAGATGGTTGGTTGTCTATAAAAACAACATCTGGTGAAATGCCATCACTGGTAGATCCTATGACTTGTTCTTTCTTCTGGTAACTTCTCCCAGAGACATTCCTGTTTGCCTTCTTGGGTATTTACTAACTCTAAGTTTGGCGGGAAGATGTTCAAAGGAAGCAAACACCAAATCAGAGCCATCTCTCCAAAAAGAGGAAGGTAAAAGATACAGTGTCAAGAAAAGTATTCTGCCTAATCACAAATTCACATGAAAATTGTCTTTCAGGACTGCTAAGTCATGGTTTAGTATACATAGCATAAAAATGAACATACATCCAATTTGAGCACCAATGGCAAAGACAACCTTCATAGCACTTTTGAAAGAAGACCAAGATGAAAGTTTTCCTTTTGTTTTTCATGGAAACATTATAACACATGTGAGAGAACAAAGTCTATGCCTGCACAAATCCAAAAATACTAGAGGAAAACTAGTCAAACTTCTTGATAAATATATAATTTTGATTACTGACATCCTTCCAATTAAATCCTATGTGTTCAATCTTAACCTCCTGAAAAAAACGTCTAATCAATGTTTCAAGTTGAAATCTGCTGCATTGGCATGAGGTTTGGTGAAACTGTGAAATCACAGCCAGTGCTCTTCTTTATGTCATCAACAGTCAGGCCTTCCCAGAGCTCAATCAGTGTCAGCCCGCTTTTCTTATCCACGTCAAACACACCCTTTTCTGTAATAATGCGGTTGACACACTGCTTTCCTGTCAGTGGTAATGTACACTTCTCCATGATTTTATGTGCATTTCCCTTTGCAGAGTGCTCCATGGTGACCACCACTTTGGTTTTGGAACTGGACACTAAATCCATAGCTCCTCCCATTCCTTTCACCATTTTCCCAGGTATCATCCAGTTAGCCAAGTCACCATATTTAGAAACTTGCATCGCTCCTAACATTGTTAAGTTGACATGTCCCCCTCTAATCATTGCGAATGACTCATCGCTGGAGAAGAATGAGGCTCCTGGGAGAACAGTAACCGTTTCCTTTCCTGCGTTGATGAGATCAGCATCAGCTTCATGCTTTAGTGGGTAGGGGCCCTATCCCAGGACTCCATTTTCACTTTGAAGATGAACAGTCATGTTTGGACTGATGAAGTTGCTGGCCAGAAGAGGTATCCCTATACCCAAGTTAGCATACATGCCATCCTCAAACTCAAGAGCAGCTCTCTTGATGATGCGCTCCCTAACATCCTCTCCAGGCTTACCCGTTTTGGCTTTTTCAGCTCCTTCATTTCGAAGCGATAAACGCTCAATTCTCTTCTCATATTTTTCTCCTTTTATAAGGCGGTGTACATAGGTCTTTGGAATGTGGATATCTTCTGGGACAAATGAGCCAATGTCTACAATTTCTTCAACCTCCACCACTGTGGTTCCTGCAGCTTTGCACATTGGCAAATTGAAGTTTCTTGCACTTTTCCTGAAAATCACGTTTCCTGCCCGGTCTGCTTTCCAGGCTTTCACCAAAGCAAAGTCTCCCGTGATTGCTTCTTCCAAAATAAAGTGCTGACCGTTAAACTCCCTCACCTCTCTCGGCTTGCTGGCAATGGCAACACTCCCATCTTTGTTATATTTAATGGGCGATCCTCCTTCTTGTACCAGGGTCCCATACCCCGTGCTCGTGTAGAAGGCGGGGACTCCGGCCCCGCCTGCTCGGATTCTCTCTGCAAGCGTGCCCTGAGGAGTCAGCTCTACTTCTAATTCACCAGATAAGAACTGTCGCTCAAATTCTGCATTTTCTCCCACATAAGACGAGATCACGCGTTTTATCTGCTTGGATCGAAGTAAAAGGCCCAGGCCAAAGTTGTCAACCCCTGCATTGTTGCTCACTGCAGTTAGATCTTTCACTCCGGTCTTCAGTAAAGCTCCTATAAGATTCTCTGGAATTCCACACAGCCCCAAACCACCGACCAGCAAGGTTGCACCATCAGGAATATCCTTTACAGCTTCCACTGGGTCGGTGTAGAACTTGGTGCGGTGATGAGCACTGACAGAGAAGTAGCAGACACACCCCTTGTGCAGGGCGCCCCGCGAGCTGCAGACGGAGGCGCGGAGCCGAAGCCCAGAGGACAGGAGTTTGAGAGCCACCATCTTCGGACCGGGGTGCGGGAGGAGGTGGCGGAGCGCGCGGGAGTGTGTGCGAGCGCTGGATGGAAATTGATTTTTAAACATGTTGTGTCAAGGCTTTCTACATAAGGATTGTCAAAAAAAAAAAAAAAAAAAAAAAAAGGGGGAGGGGGGCGAGGGGGGGCAGGGAGTGGTCCTGCGAAGCAGCAGAGAACTGATCGTGTTTAAGCAGCCCGGCAGAACACAGTGGCAACTCACAGTGACATTGATGGAAATGTCCCTTCTGACACTTGTTTTGGGGTCCTTTCCATATTAGAACCATGGTAATGTGGAAGGGAGGCTGGGTTAGTAAGCCTGTCGTTCTGAAGGAGTCCTTGCCATCTATAAGTAATTTCCTAAAAGACACGAAGGTGAACTTTGTGGTTCCTATTTTGATGTGACCTTAGGCACAAAGCAAACCTAATCACCTGGATACTGTTTCCCAGAACCAATGCTGGTCAAATACGGTACATCCAGTCAACGGGCATTCATGGCCACTCTGTGCAGCAAGGCACTTTGAATATAGAAAAACATTCAATCAAGTGTGGTTTTAAACCCGATGCCAAATTTGAGAGAAGCACATGCACTAATACTACATAGGAGAAATATGTAGTTCAAACACCACAATGTGCTTTATATATTAATTATTCCAGTAGTTCCTCTAAACATGGAGTCAAACATGTGTGATTCGGTGACTATGCCGACCGCTTACTATTTTTGAAGATGCGTAGCAAATCATACAGCTACCATGAATTTTTCTGTAAACCCATCTATCATTCATTCCTTGGGCAAATGCTTATTGTCCTTTATGTGATGGACTCTGTGCTAAATTGTCATGATACAACAAGGACAAAAACGAGCTTCAAGTCTAATGGAGAAAATGCTCAAACAGGTCTAGAACTGTGTCCTGAAGAGGCAAAACCTACAAAGAAATAACAACTGTATGTTGCTTGGAGACAACAAAGGGTGGGTCTGACCTAGTCAGAGAATTCTGGTCTCTTTCTCTAAGCTAGTGATATGCAGTGGAAAGTCACCCCAGGAAGAGAAGACAGTCACTGTGGGGGCAGAAGCTGGTAGTGCTGAGGGATTGAGAGGCGGTCACTGGAGAGAGCAAGGTACAAGATGAGCATGGAGACTTAAAAAGAAAGAGTAACTTATTCAATCTTGGAAGGAATTTTGCCTTTACCTGAAAACCAAGGAGACCCCTTTGGAAGGATTCAGAATGTGATTCCAAGATGGGTCAATCTCCAATCCACCCTTTCTTATCTCTGTTGTCAAAAGTGATTAGTAATAATTTCTCCATTTTATTCTATCCTGTGATGTTTATTGTGACATCAAATGACAAATATCCCCTCTTCAAGTCTAGTTGAAACAAATCCTTGGGCTGATTCTTAAACGCAGTTTTATCGGTTTTAAGACTCTTAGAGTAAAATGTATGCCTATTGTTAAATTCCACCAGAAAAGAGAAAACACCTCCAACCAGACCTGCCATGAATGCTAAGAGGCATTCCTAATTCGGAGATTTAAAAGTGTGAAATGATGTGCTTTTTAACCCAGTGGGATATAATACATCTTTGGTGTTCTGACAGCATCTGTTATAGCGCTTTTCACAAATACAGTGAGAAGAGCACTAGCCTACACATGAGATCCAGCTCATGTCTTGGTTTTTCTGTATCCCTGGGGACAAGAATAAGTTGGTTTGGGGTCACTGTTCCCATGGAGTAAGTGATCATGTGATCATTGAGGTTCTTCTCAGCCATATATCTTCTTTCTAAAATAGCCCCTATCCACAGCTCTAGCAAGATGTCATTGAGAACCTTGGAGAGGTTCCTCGGAGTGATGTCCTGGCAAAGAGATGTAGGGTCTTATTATTCTCCAAATAGAAGATGGTGGAGAACATGCCTTGAAGCCACATAGTCCTGAATTAGAGCAAGGTCTCCAGAAAATCTACCAACTGATGACAGTTCATGTGGACCCAATGCTAAGAGAGAACAAAGCATGGGCTGTGCTATACTCTGAGTGTGAAATGTGTCCCACAGGTTCATGCTTTTGGACATTTGATTCCCGATGGTGGTACTCTTTTGGGAGTCTGTAGAATCTGTAAGATGTGGAGCCATGCTGGAGTAAATAATTCACTGCAGGGATGGAGCGAGCCTTGAGGTTTGATAGCCAGGCCCTACTTTCTCTCCACCCTTTGCTTCCTGAGCTCAGAGACCATGTAACCAGCCACACAACCCATGCCTTCTCCACTCGAAGGAGCTGTATCTCGTCATATGGTAAGCCAAAATAAACCCTTTCTCTTTTGAGTTGTCCGGTATTCAATCCCAACAGGGGAAAAAAAAAAAAAAACAACAAGAAATACCTAGGTAACTATAAATCTGACCTTATGTAGAGACAGGGTCCTTAGGACCAGGGAGATAACCAAGTGGGTAAAATGGGTAACAACCTGAATTTTCACAATGTGAGAACCTGAACTTGAACCCATAGGAACTGAATAAGGCCAGATATGGTAACATACACCTGTAATTCCAGTGCTATGGTGAGATGAGAGGCAGAAATGTAAAGTCCCTAGAATGTCTGGTCCAGCCACCATGCGTGGTGTATGCAGCAGCAAAAACAAAACAAAACAAAACAAAACAAATACAACAAAAGAAAAACCAAAAAAACAAAACAAAAGAAAAACCAAAACAACAAAAAACCCAAAAGAACAGACTTAAATAATATGGAAGATATGTCCACTTGTACATGCACTCTCATGCTCCCACACATGAACAAGCAAGCACATGTAAAGATAGACTTTTTTTTTAAAGGGCTTTATCCGGATGTGGTGGTATGCACCTGTAGCCTCAGCTACTTGAGAAATCAAGGTAGAAGGATCTTTGGAGTAAACGTTTTTGCAGCCAGCCTGATCAACATACTAAGAATGATTTAAAAAAAAAAAAGGGTGGGGGTTCAATAATCTAGTTAACGTGAGATGCTTAGGGCGGACCCACTACAGTCCAGCTGTTGCTCACAGGAAAGAGGGTGGTTGGATATAGAGACAGACACATGCAGGGGGAATGTTTTATGTAAGCCAAAGAGGGCCCAAGGCTGCAGAAGCTTTCATGGAGGCTTGGAGCATCTCGCTTCCACAGGCCACAGAAGAACTCTAACACCTTGATATGGGCTTCTGCGATCCAGAAGTGGGAGACAAGCGGATTTCTGAGCCCAGTCCCTGTCATTTGTTTCTGTGTCTACAGTGATACGATGATGTGCCTTACAGAAACACAAGCTGTTACCTGAAGAATGGTGCTCCAAGAGGCTCACCGTCTGTTCCCTTCTAATCCTCTCCTGCTCAAGAGAGAACAACAGATTTTCACAAGCAGGGGTCTGGAACATGAGAAACTTAAATGACAGGCTACCCCCTGAAACATGTCCCACATCTGCTGTCTGCACTGGACAATGGCTTCTTGCCCCTCTGTCCCAGAACACCCAACATCCCCCTCTACCTCACCAGGTGCCTCCCTCGGCCCTCCAAGCATCATGAGCTGGGGCTCAAGGTCCCTAGACATTCTTCCTCTTATTAGCCCTTACCTCAGGTGTTTTAGACACTAGGAGGGGCAGACCTTGACTGTGGCTACAGAGATGGCTCAGCAGTTAAGGGCGGCTTCTCTGCAGCCTTGGCTCTTAGCACACATCCAGCACACTTTTTGCTGAACATCAGCACACCTGGAAACACCAACCAAACTTTCAAAACAACAGCCCTCAGATTCCAGACTACCTGATGCTGTGAATTACAGTGTTTCTGTTCTGAATACTAAGTGTTCTGCTCTTACAGAAACATGACGTTTTAATTATGGAAAACAGGTTTTAAACATTTCCCTGCCGTCAGACCTCAGTGTGTAAGTATCAAATTAGTGTATCTTTGGATTGGGCAGGGTTAGATGTTTGATTTTTAAAATTATGGAAGGCCAGCAAAATGGTTCAATGAGTAAAGGTTTTTGCCACCAAGCCTAACAACCTGGGTTCAGCTCCTAAGACCCACATAATCCTGCAACTTGTCCTCTGGCCTCTAAATGCCCATGGCAGGTGTGCATGTGTGTACACACATGTATTTGTATGTGCCAATGTGTATGCACATATATACATAATTTTTAATTGAGTTGCTAATTTGAGCTTTATGATACAATCCATATAATACCATAAATTTTGGCTTGGGATTACAACAGAATTTCCAACAACCTTAAAGTTATGTGAAGAGGACTTTTCAGCATTAATAATTTAAAAAATCAAAATGTCAATAAACTCTGGAAAAAAAATTACGATGTCCTAGATGTCCTATGTAGGTTAAGTTCTGACCTGAAGTATGAAATATTCATTCAAGGTTTAATTCTTCATGTAAAAATAAATAAAGATATTCATCTCATTCATATGCAAATTAATTTTTGTCCTTAATGAATGGTAACATTTCATACACAAATAAATATCAAAGAATTCTTTTAAAATATGATTTCATTATCATTCATCACCAGTAAATGTTTGATTTTTATGCATTTCGTATAGATTTTATATACCTACCTATCTGAGGTCTGCTCTTACGGAAATACAGTGTTTTCATTACAGAAGATAGACTTTCAATATTTTCTACCATTATCTCTCAGCACATGAGTACCAAATTAGTGTGTCTTTGGAATGGACTGTCTTAGAATGTGAAAGCGATTATGGTTGGGAAAGGTTTAAGGAACCTCAGTCTAAATCACCTGTAGCCAGCCCATTTGTAAATTGAAGCCCCCCCCGAGACAACCAAGCCATAGTTACATCCATTTAGAAACCTCTTCAATTAATGTTTGATAAATTGCAGCTCCCCATGGCAAGACTGTACCCTAAGCTAGACTTTGCTTCTCAGCTCTACAAAGATGGAGGATTGTTCTAGAAAATAGTTATGGTTCTTGGCACCTATGACATAATGGTCCTACGATTTCATTCTTGTTACACGCTCTATGTTCCCTTCTCCATTTCTTTTCTAGCCCGTTCTCTTCTGTATTCCAAAGCTTTTCACTTTGTATATGCCTTTGGGGAGTGTCTCAAAATAAGAGCAAGACTGAAATTTAAATTTTATGCAATATCCAATGTGAAAGAGTAGTAAGTAGGCATGCATTGCTAAATAAAGGGGGCATAGCCCGAGAAATGTGTCCTTAGACTATTTGGTCATTCTGTGAGGATCACAGAGGGGGCTCACCTACACTAAGAGAGCTATCAATGTTAAGTGATGCAATCTCCTGGGACCACTGTCTGATATGCAGCCTGCTTTTGACTGAAACATCAAGGCATGGTCATTTTTAATACACTGAGTGAGAAATGTGTCTGCCTGTGTGTGTGTGTGTGTGTGTGTGTGTGTGTGTGTGTGTGTGAAAGAGAGAGAGAGAGTGTGGTATTGATGCCTTTCCTTTTTCTATCTTGCGCTACAAACCTATTATGTAGGAATGAATATTAGTCCAATGTTAAAATGAAGTCTGAGCTCACATAGGTAAAGAAAAACCTTCCTAAGGCCAAAGAGGAAAATGTGGATCTGGGCATTGTACCCAGACAAAGACAAGTATCACAGGGCTTGAATGTGTCTGCTAAGCTGTTGGGCATGGTGTGGTCTAGTAAACAGGAGGTGGAGGCAGAAGGACTGACAGTTCCATGTTAGCCTGGGCTATACAATGAGACCCTGGAAGAAAGAGAAGAAGAAGAAGAAGAAGAAGAAGAAGAAGAAGAAGAAGAGAGAAACCATCTCCCTACAAACAAGACCCCATCTAAGGGTTTCCGAAGGATCCAAGGCCTGGCTTCAGGCCCAAGAATTTTTATTTTGAAATTCTCAAGGCTGACTTCTGAAATACATTGTCTCGGTGCCCAGCGGATGCAATGATGCCAAGTGAGTTAAGGCTTCCCACACTGTTCATTGAGGAAGAGTTTATTCTGCTTTAATACAATGCTTCGTAGCCTTGACTGCACACTGGAAGCACCTGGGAAGGTTTAAAACCTCACCGCTGAGTCTGATTTAATTGGGGTAAGCGGCTGGCTGAACACCGTGTGTTTTACAGGTTCCTGGGGGTGATTTTGATGTGTGGCGTGGGCTGAAAAACCACTTCCTCAACACTGCCAACTCCCTGGCTGTGGGTAAGTCATATAAACTGTGTCTTCGAGTTTTTTTTCCCTGTGTTTAATACTGCTGCTTATTACAGTTTGGTGAGTACTAAATGAATTAATACACTCAAAACATTTAAAAATGTGTCCAGGATATAGCAAATGTGACAGGAGCCCTGGCCTTTGTCATCATTGTGGTACAGCTGGTGTGTTTTTTCCTGTTTTTCTTTTTTTTTTTTCTCAGCATGTTCTCATTATCATGGCCTCTTTTACATATGGGTGAGATTTTAGGTCTTTTCTAGCATGGACTACCTTAAAGCCCCAAATTAACTAGAGCCATCTGGCCTCCTTCAGCCCAGCATCCATGTCCCTTTCCTGCCCTCGTTGAGGCTGCTCTGCTCTTTTTATTCTGTTTATTGAAAAGAGCACTGTACTGGGAATCACAAGACATTCTTCTTTGGAATCTAAATCCCAAAACACAATATTAAAAAATCAGCCAACAATGCAAGTTTTCTTTCTGGAGTTTTAATTCTCTTCTTTTACATTACAGATCTATATGGCAGGGTCTCGGCTTTTTGAAAATAATGTAGCCTCATATTAAGCTTTAATGTCAGGAAGTCTAAATCCTCCAACAAAAAAAAAATTCTGTTTAACTATATAGTTTTGGTATTTCAGGTTTCCTTATACTACTGTAAGAATTTTAAAACTAGCTTGCCATTTTCTGAAAAGATGCAATCTAGGATGATAACAGTGATTGCATTGAACCAGTGGATCAATTTGAGTAATCAGTAAACACGCTTTCCTAATTATCACAAAACCTTCATGTCATGAAGCCTATCAGAATCTCAAGAGCTACAGGGAAGTCTAGACGCTCCCCAACTCCTTCGCTGTCATTTTTCTTATCTTGTTTAGTCTTTTCGTACCCAAATATAGCTATCCCGCACTACCTGAATTCATATCTCTGCAGTAAAAAAAAAGAATCTTAGAACCATTGTACAAAGATGTTTTAAAATTAACTTCCCTGGCTGTTACTGATGGTTTCATTTGGACATGAGGGCAGACAGCATGGCATATGATACCATACAAAATTGTCTACCAATGGATCAAATGATAGTTCTTTGAGGAGTTTGCAGGTTCATTAGATAGATGTGCCTGAACATCAGTTCTGATTTCTGCTCCTTCATGTAACCTACGAATTTAAGCTGATTTTTTCACACGTTGATGAGCTTGTACCCACCTATGCTTGTACCCACACCTTTTAATGTGAGCTTCAGATTCTCATAAAAAAACTGCCAACTGGAAGAATCCACTTAAAATCCCAGAGAACCAATTCTCAACATGTCAAAGGCTGAACTCATCATCTCACTCCAAAAACCTCTCCCTCTCTGTGCCCTATCCATGGTGATGGACCCTAAACAGATACAGTAAGCCAACTGAAAACTGTGAGAATTGACCTAGACTAAAACCACTTAAAACCTCTTCTTACCATCTTATCCCTCTGTCACCAAAGTCACTTTAATATTGTTTTCCACTGTGGCTTTCTTTCATATTAGTTGCTTTTGTCCCTTCTGGCCTTCTTCCATGATTGGCCACTGCTTTGGTTAGGTTCCATCTCTGCCAACCTTTATTCCTGCCACAGCCTCCCTATTGGTTCCTTTGGATTTCAGAATGCTCTGTTGCTAATTTATTCTTCAAAACTCCCTGGAGAGTTCTTTCTAAAACAAGGCTAGGTTAATTTCTCATTGGTGATGAGTCTTTGGAGAAATCAGTAGAGTTTTCTAAGTACAAGTAACCAGTAATTCCATGCCTTGCTATCAGGCTGCTAATCTCCAGTGATGTACCACCCCTTCTCACAGAAAGTACACTATATGGTCATCCAGAGGTACTCACAGTTTATGAAATTTGACAGGCTGTTTCCTGCCCCTCAGCCTTCTTTTCCTCTGCTATTCTCACTAGCTGGATTGCTTTTCTCCTCCTCATCAGTCTTTTTCTCCCAACCAATACCTAGCACCTCTTGAAAACTCAACCCAAACGCTATCTCCCATCAAATATTTCCTAGGGAATACATGTAGCTTGATTGTGTGGCTCCAGCCCTTAGCTTAGTGCCTGGTGTGAAATATGAGATCAATCTGTGTTCAGCATGTACATAAATTGAAATTCCACAGTTAGGACTTTGGGCAAAAGTGCTTGGGTGGATTGCAGCTGCAGACGCTCTGTGCAGCGACAAGCCCTGTACTTCTCCATCATTATACGAGTCCCCACAGACTTCCCTGGTGGTTTCTCTCGGCTCAGTGTGTCTCAGTTCGCTGACCACAGCCTGAAAGGAGTGAACCACATGGCCCCTAGGGTCATCTCTGCTGCTGGATCCTGCTGCAGACAGAAGGGAGCCTGGGAGAATGTGGGAGGGTAAAGGCAGATTCCTTGGCTATCCACACAGTATAAAGATGATTCCTTGTGATGATGGAGAAATCACAACCAATTGCAGATCTCTTAGCAGTCAGAACTTCCGCTCTTTGCTATGGGAAACATGCTGATGCTGGTAACCCACGGTGACCAATTTCTAACCATCAGGCACACTTCTCAGTTTCTATCATTCAGTTTTGTTTTGTTTTGTTTTGTTTCCCCTGGGCTACCCTTCATGTAACTCCCTACTTACTGTTTTCCTTCTTGTAGACAAAAAAGCCAACCAACCAACCCATATTTCTTGATGGTAAAAGTGGTAAATATTAAGGTTAATATCTGACAAGAAACAATTTAATGGAATGAGGGTTTATTTTGGTTTAGAGTTAAGGAAGATTCATCTTACCATGGTGGGAAAGGCACAGTGTTGGGAGTGGGAAAGCAGCTAGCCACATCACTCCTGTAGTCAGGGAGCAAAGAGCCCACAGACAGTGTAGTGGGTTACAAAAATACAAGGCCCATGCCTAGATACTCACTTCCTTCAGTGAGAGCCCACCTCATAGTGTTCTATAACCTTTTCAAATAGCATCCCCAGCTCAGGACCAAGTGTTCAAACACATGAGTTTTAGGGGGACATTTCCATTCAAACCACAACACTGGGGAAGAATAAATGTTCTGATTTTATTTTTAAAAGGCATAGATACAGAATTTATAAACTTTGTACTGTACATAAAATAAAACAACTAATGATTGAAAGTTGAGTGGTAAGTATATTAAAGTAAAGTAAATTTGCGACTTCTGAGAGTCCTTTGGGGTCACTGAGAACAAATCACACCAAAATGAACCTAATTTACTTCTCAGTTCTATGGAATAATAACAATTCGCATCCATCAGTCGTGTCACAGTGCAAAGACCCTTTCAAATACATCAGTCGTCTCAGCAAAGTAATACAACATCCTGGAGAGATCAATGGTCTTTTATGCTTGGTACCCGGATACTTCTCCGTGTCTATCTCTAAGTCATAGGCACAAGTGAAAGATGACTTCATTCGATGAATGACAAGGACTCTATGAGTGTTGTCTTCTTTCTATAGTTAGCAAACAGAGAACGCATTAAAATATCCCCCCTCCCCTCTGCACAAAGCATACAACAAGTGAGTGAGAAACCAGAGTTTTCAACCACTTGTGTGGAGATGGACTGGGGTGTTATTCACTCATGGACCAGTGGCTTGGCCTACCCCCTTCAAACAACTGATAAATAAGCCGACCTCCATGATTAACGTCAACAATAGGTGTGTGGCACGTTGATCATCTACATTCAGGTTTATTTTTAAAGAGCCAGAAAAGAAAGTGGGACAAAAATAATGATTTTTGTCAGGGCTTAGTAAAACATTACAAGGTGCTTACAGTGAGCATAGAGTAAGGGCCTTGTGCGGAGTAATATCCATTGCCAAGGAAGTACAGACTGTTTCTCAACGCACAAGAAGATGAGGAGGTGTGGAATAAATGTGTTCGTGAGCTCTGCAGTAGCAACCATTTCAAGACTCCGCATTGTATGTTTTAAACATATGCAAGTCTTATTTGTCAATTATACACCATTATGCCAAAAAAAAAGAAATTAGAGAAAAATTTTTATGTGTAGGATTAAAAACATCCCATTTCTTGAGTGTGGAGCTACAGGGACATGTTTAGCAGCAGGAAGTGTGTAGGTTACTTCAGGATTGAGGGTGGCTAGAAGATGATAGGGTTGACAATATGGCCTGCCTGTCATTTGGCCCTTTGCTGCATTCAAAGACGCTTAGTGTCACGTAGGATGAAGGCTGTATTCTCGAAGGTTTTGGGGCTAATCCATTTGCACACGATCAATCTGCAAATTTGCAAATCTTGACACATTTTGAAAGGAACACTGAAAAACTGGAGGCCATCTGGGGAACCTTCTCAGCATGGCAAATGGTCTTGGAAGCCGTATCTGAGAACTGCCTTGAATATTCTGGATAAGTCTACAGTAGTTGGGGGGAAACGACAGGGAGCATTACAATTAAGGATCTACCTGGAAGGAAGGTTTGACTTTATGGAGATCTAAGAGGTAGATAAGACATTTTCAAAGGGAGACAGCCAATGAAGTCTGCAGTGTGCCTTGCTTAGACACTGGGCCCGGCTCTATTATGTCTTTTATACCCTTCCCTCCAACAGTCCTTTAAACCAGAACCATTGCTTGCTCTCATTTAGAGATAGAAGGAAAAAAAAATACTGAAGCTTAGAAAAGTTGAAATAACTTGGCCAAGCTCCAACAAGTAGCTTCAACAATGCAGAGAGGTGTGCGTCCCTTCCCCCAACCTCTTGTGCAGGCATCATTTAATTTACAATAGCCCCATGCCACCAGATTTCCTCACTGCCATAGGAGACTACAGGTAGAGCAGGCTTTGTCAGCACTAAATCTGTGCCGGGATAAGGACAATGATACGTGTCAAAGGCACACTGTCGCTCCACAGAGCAAAGCTTTGTGATGAGTGCAGGAAAGGAAAGCAAGGCAGAGAGAGCGAGAAAGTCACCTGGTCTAGGTCCTATGTGTAACAGAAGATTAAAACCCAGGTGTGTGTGGCTTGACCACTGTGCTGTGCCACCTCTTTCGGAGAAACAGGAAGATTTTTCTACTAACAAAAAGATTTTAGAAATGCCCAGGGGGGTGGGGATGCAATCCGCTGTGACTCCCCACAGTGGTCCAAGTAGAGACTGGGGGTGACTGCATGGGGAGACCCTGCAGATTGAGAGGCTTGGAACGTCCAAGAGTTTGTGATTCCGAAAATTATCTTCTTAGGATTCATCGTTCACAAGGCCTGCTAAGCGTCTGTTAAACGACTGGGAATAGCTCCCCACTTGAATGAACGGAAGTCCACTTTCTAGAAGGGAGACAACTTGGTGCACTGTTGAGGGAATTCTAGCTCTGCAATCAAGCGTTCCAGCTATTTGTGTCAAAGCTGAGTTACAAAGGGCGTGTTTCCCAGCACGGCTAGTAATTAGAGTCCAACCCACAAATTCAAGCGCTTGGGCTGGCTGCTGGCGTGGGAAGGACAGGGCAGGAGCCACCTCCAAGGGACAGTGAGATGAAGCAGGGGAAGCAGTGGGCAGTGGCCACAGGAACTGCAACCCCAAGAAAAGGCCAGTTGGCTAACCTCAGCCTTGATTTGGATGAAGATGTTTACTCTTCTCGGCCTCTCAGGCCTCTCCCTTTCTGCCCGAAGGGCTAGCCCAAGTCCCTGGCAAGGTGAGTAACAGGGCACATATCCACTGTGTGTCCCAGAGTCCCACAGGCTATTCTGTAGTCCAGGCCTGGGGCTCACTGTAGGTACACAACTGTACTGTGTAAAGGTTTCTGCCGTTCTCCCACGGGGTGGGTCTCAGGTTAGGCCGGTCTTTGGTTAACCTTTTCCTCGATCTCTGCTCCATCTTTATCCCTACACTGTTGACAGGACAAATTTTGAGTCAAAGGTTTTAAGGGTGGGTTGATATTCCCCTTCCTCCACTGGATGTCCCACCTGGCTACAGGTGGTGGTGATTTTAGGCTCTAAATCCCCCAACTGCTAAGGAGTCCCAGCTACGGTCATCCCCATAGATTCCTGGGAGTGTTCTCCTACCCTGACCCTTACCCTGTCCTAGAGAGGCTCCCACACTGATTTCCAGTCTGTCTCTCAGTCCTTGTGTTCTGCTCTCCCCACACCTAATCCTCTACCCCGTGCCCTTCCCTATTCCCTCTCTCAGTAGGTTGTCTCCCTCCATCTACTTCAGATAGGTATTTTATTTCTTTCTCTGAGTGAGAGTCAAGCATCCTCCCATGGGCCTTCCTTGCTACTTAGCTTCTTTGGGTCTGTGGATTGTAGTATGCTTATCCTGTACTTTATGGCTAATATCTACTTATAAGTGAGTACATACCATGCATGTCTTTCTGGGTCTGGGTTACCTCACTCAGGATGATATTTTCTAGTTCCATCCAAGAGAGCCAACCCCTGACACATTAATGATACTCTGCTCTGCTTGCAGACAGAAGTCTAGCATAACTGTCTTCTGAGAGGTTTCATCCAGCAGCTGATGGCAACAGATACAGAGACCCACAGCCAAACAATAAGCAGAGCTTGGGAAGTCTTGTGGAAGCGTGGGAGGAAGAATTGAGGGAGCCAAAAGGGTCAAGAACACCACAAGAAGACCTACAGGGTAAATCAAACTTGGGTCCATGGGGACTCACAGAGACTGAACCACCAACCAAAGAGTATGCCTGCACTGGACCGTAAAGTACAGGCCCTTACACATATGTAGCAGATGAGCAGCTTGGTCACGTGGGAGTAGGGGCTGTCTCTGACTCTATTGCCTGCCTTTGGATCCCTTTTCTCTAACTGGGCTGCCTTGTCAGGCCTCAGTGGGAAAGGATGTGCTTAGTCCTGCTGCTCCTTAATGTACCAGGGTAGGTTGGAACTCATGGGGAGACTCCCCATCTTGAGGAGAAGGGAAGAAAGTAACTGGAGAAGGGGGTCTGAGGGCAGGACTTGGAGGAGAGAAGGGAGGGGGCTGTGATCAGGCTGTAGAGTGATTAAATAAATAAATTGCTAGAAAAAAAAAGAAAAGACCTCTGTTCTTTGCTCAGTCCTGTAGTTCAAAGGTCACAATCCTTGAAAGAGCCTGAGTCAGAAGCCTGCCTGATTCACAGCACTCTTGCCTGAGGCTGGATTACTAGTGTGGCAAAAGTAGTAATCAGGAGGAGCATAGAACTTGAATCTACTGGAGTTTTCTGGAGTCTGATGGGGCTGGGTGTTCTCAGAGTACCCATATGAGTTTTTGGAGGTAGCATAGAAAGTTTCCTTGCTCTGTGCCCACCCCCTGACTGGTGGACAATATCAGCCACTTCCTTTTATTATAGCAGTGGCTCTCATAGTTTTGCTAGGGAATTTCCTTCACGCTTTTAAAAATAATTGAGTCCCTAAAGCACCTTGGTATGCGTGAGCTCTCCATCAGTAGTTATCACCTCTGAGATTAAACTTGAGAAAAATGTAAAATAAGTACTTTTCTTCAATAACAATCAACTGTTACGTATAAATATATTTTTTCTGAAAAAATAAAAATAATTTACAAAACCAAAATATGTAGTGAGAACGGTGGCATTGTATGTTAAATATATATGTGTAATACATACGTACTATATATATATATACATATAGACATACATTATACATACATGACTGGCTTACAATAAGGCAGCAAGAGCCACTGGGAATATTGTCTTTAATCTGAATTAGCTCTGGGCTAATCTGGGCTCTAGGAACTTCGAGGCACCCTTCATTAAGCAAAGGAAGAAGGTGGCCCACAGTGCAGAGCAGACTGGTTCTGTCTCCCCATTCTGGACACATGCCTGAAGAGAACCCCACTGAGAAAGTGGGACCTGCCTCCCTGAAGCTGAGGAGACACCGCCAGCTTTTTACAGACAATACGTAAAGCTTCAAATGCTATCCTGCACCCCACCTTCTGAGGCTCACCCTCTCACTTTCTTGCCCTCCTCTTTATATTATCCTCTCTCCTTCCTTCCCTGGCTCTAACCTTGGCTCATATACATGTACGTATGTGTGTGTGTTTCCAGAAAAACAAAATGAGACCAAAAAAAAAAAAAAAAAAAAAAAAAAAAGGTAGCTAGGTTCTAACTGTGCCTGTTTTCAGTCTCTTGTGGCATGTTGTTTGAATGAAAACATGGGAAAAGGAAGGGTATTTTACAGCCTTTTAAGATAACTTCAGAGACCTTTTATTATTAATTACTATTATTATTAAACCAAAGCATGTCAGTTACATGATAGAACCTATACACTCCCTTATTGAAACTCATTTATCTGACATGACCTTTAAATGGGTCTTTCTATCCATTTTCTAACATCATACTTGATCATTTGGAAAAATATTGACTTTTTATCTGAATTGTGCAGATCTCTTAAAAGCTGAAATACGCCACTATACAATATTTTTTTTTTTTTTAAAAAATCACACCCATCAATATCACCACCGACCCAATCAAAAGAATCTTGAGGCACTGGGGAAGTGCCAAGCTCACTGTAGCAGATACAAAACTTCTCAAAATTCTAATTTTTGCTCCAGCACTCAAATTTTGTCATTGACATCAAGTCCCGTCAGTTGTTTTCCTTGAAGTGACAGGCTTGCTTTGTTCACTTTTTTTTTTTAAGAAAGTGTCTGCCAAGACTTAAAAACCAATGTGTCTGTCAATCAGTTCTTCAAGGAAAAAAAAATATTGTTCCTCATAAAAGTGACTAGTTCAACTCACAGCTCAAACGGTTGCACAAGGGCTTTTCCTTAAGAATGCGACATGCTGTGCTTTATGTGCATGTCCCATTTTTGTCACAGAAAATGTTTTAAATGTACGTGTCCTCAAGGGTCCAAATTTAATAAAATTCACACCACTTATTGCTTCCTCATAAATATTAAGCAAACAGGATTGCCCCCCATCCCTCCCCCCTTTAGTGTGGTGCTGAAGCAGGCAATGACAGTTGAGGACTAGCTCCTTGATTTATGTGGAGGTGCCGGCAGTTAGAGCCACCGCTGCACCGCCAGTGCAAACGATAACTTAGAGAAAATGGCAAATAACATCTGAGAATTATTATGAAAATAGTTTCGACTTTGTAGACCTCCTGAAAGGTTCCCTGGGCCCCAGAGGCCCAGACACTGCACTCTGGGACCTACTGAGCTAAGTGTGGAAGGACCTTATTAAAATGCAAATGTCATCTGGGAGGGATGGGTAAAACCCTTGGCAGTCACTGTCAGCTTTGTGTAGAGGCAGGAGGGAGGGTTCAGCAAGTGCAACCCTCGCCTTTAGGAGTCAGAGAAACCAGATGCAGAATTTCAGACTTCTCACTTACGAAGCTCTGGAAGTCATGAGCCTTGCAAAGTCTTTTTTTTTTAATGAAAATGAAACTGCCCAAACTTAAAAGTTTCCATAAGAAACTGTAAGTGGATATCTATTAAAAGCTTACTGTTCATGAGTTGGAGAATAGTAGTGTATCAGGAAGATATTGTTTTCTCTAGGAATCCACCAAGATTAGCCATCAGTACCCTAACAAAGAATTAAAGGCCACTTTTAGCTTTTCATTCATTCATTCATTCATTCATTCATTCATTCACAGAACATTTGATAATTACCTACTACATACCAATCTCCTATTTTCTATTGAGAAAGCCACAGCATAAAGACAGCAGCTTGAATGCAAACTCAGTGCAGTATAGCCAAATGAGGGAAAATGAATTTTGGTCTTAGGCTTGTACCCACTGTGTCAGTGAGGTATGCCCTTTAAAGTCTCTGAATTTTATATGTTTGCTTGAAAGAAGAAATGTCTCACTTTTTAAAAAAATGTACAATATGGTTAATATAATTTTTAAAATGATTTAATCTAGGGACATATGATTCTTTAATTTTTTAAAATTTATTTTTGTGTATGGCATTTTGCCTGCATCTGTGTACCATGTGTGTGCGGCCCAGCAGAGGCCCGAAAAGGGCTTTGAAATCACAAAGAGTTGTGAGCTGCTGTGTGAGCTCTTGGGATTGAACACAGGTCTTACGGAAGAGCAAGCAGTGCTCTTAACCACTGAGCCATCTCTCTGCAACCTGAGGGAATGTGATTCTTTAAGAATATCTTGACAAATGGTATTACACGGAATAAGAAATCTCTTCTGGCCTTTAGGCTGGGGTGTAGGCTAGCAGTAGAACGCTTGACCAGGGTTTAATTCCAGCATCACAAAGCCAAATCATAAGCTGTCCAAGGTGACCAACAGCAGGCACACTAAAGTAAACGGGGCAAAGCCCTCAAAGCCTCAACCCTGCGTGAAGATCTATAGGCAACGAAGGAGTGCTGAGAAATAGTATTTCCAAAGGAAGAGCACCAACTCGATACAATACCAAGTGCTCAGCCCCTGAAAACATGAGCACATTACGTATTATTTACATATTTACATATACATCTTATTCATATTTAGTAGGTTATTATTGCAAATATAAATAAATATACATACGCATACATGCATGGAAAAACAATGGACAAGGAGACAACAAATTTGAAAGAGAACAAGGAGGAGGTAGATGGGGAGGGCTTGGGGGAAAATGATCTAATTATAATCTTAAAAGGAAAAGAAATGATTACAAATAAAAGAATCAACAATGTCTTTCTAATCCTTTATCTCTTTGATTTTAAATTAGAATTATAACACCTGTGGATTCTTGAAGAGTCCTGGGATACACTGCATTAGTACAATAACAGAGTGGCACACAGTAGGTGCTCAACAGCTCTCAACAATTACTTGGGATTTTATGGTAGAATAGATATACCTACAATAAAAGGTTGAAAGATGATATATCACACAATAAGCCAGAAAAATAAGTGAGAGATAAGAGTTTTTATTTCAACATGAGGTAGAGGAGACATCATCGAGGGAGGGCTTACAGTTGAGTGACAGGTTCCTGGTTGTTTAGAGACCCTATGATGAAACCTTGGCGACAACATCCTCTGCCACTTACCTGTAAGCCCTGCTGGAAGTAATTGGCTTATAGGAATGATGACTCTAGTGGCTCAGGGCAGATGATTAGGCAAAATCTTGTTTGGATATGAGGAGTAAGTAGAACGAGGAGGAAGTAAAGGAATTGTAACCATTAAGAAGATGTGGAGGTAGAAAGATGGGGCAGTGTAGGGGACTTGGATTTTCTGTTCAGTACCTTCAGTGTACTGGATATGCAGATACACTGCAGTGTTCTGAGGAGAGCCTCAGGAACTGGCAGCTGGTTTCTCAGACCTATTCGAGAAGCCAAGAGACGATGAGTACCCAGAGAAGACGCCTCCCCACCATACTGTAGAGCATGGCAAGTGCTGTGATTCAAAGGTCAAATTGCTTCCTGGATTTGAACTGGAAGCCTTAAGAAGATGAGTGATCCATTTGGTCATGAGCCTTATCTATTTCATGAAACTTTAAAACAAATATTAGTAATAGTCTTAGGAATGACTTTAATTCTTTTTTACCCAACTATCACTTTATCTAATGACCCTATAGGCTAAATTAGAATGGCCATTTCATAGGTAGAGAAACCAAAGTGAGTTTATTTGTCTAGAATCTTCCTGTTTATAAGGAGTAGATTCTCAAGAGCCATCCAGATTCCAGGTGTCTAACCGTCCAGTTCTTCCACTGCAAAGGAAGGAATTGATCTTTCAGTCTTGGTAACAGTGATTAGTGGGGACCCAATGATGGGGTGAAGGGTTACGGTGACCATTGTCAAGGTAACGTTACACTATGTGAATGTCCGTAACCGCAACACTGGAAGACAGAGGCAGTAGGATTCCAAGGTCCCACCGGCCAGCCAGCCTAGCCAAAAATGGCAAGCTTAGGGCTTAGTGAGAAACTCCATCTCAAGATAATGAGGTGGAGACTGACAGAAAAGGATATCATGTTCTGCTCTAGCTTCTGCTTTTACATGCACAGGCATACTAGGTTCTACCCACAAGCCCCACAGCACCCTCCACATAAGTAGCACAGTTGCTATTCCCATTCTCTGAAAATGAATTAGAGTTATATGTTTCAGTTCTCAGCTTAAATGCTGGAAGGTCATCTGAACATGCCTATGCAAGGGGTGTTAGGTCAGTGGACTGTAGATAAAAGTTAGTTTATTCATTCTCCTATCCAGTTCTTATTCTTAACTTCTCATTCTCCCCCTAAACACCATGAAAGACTTAATAGGTTGCTGCAACACAACATATTATGTTGGGTTGAGGTCTCAACCTTCGGGACCTATACATCTCTGACTACATAGGACACTACTGGGGATCGCTAGAGGGAAGATGTGACGGCATTTATGCAGGGATGCTCAGCAAGAAACAAAGTCTTTCGAGTGTATTCAAAATGATTGTTCATGTGATCTCCTGCATCACTTTCAGAAGCCACTTAAGACGATGGCCACCTCTCAGATACTCTCTTGTCCCAGTGGACTGCCCAAATGCCAGACAAGCAGTTCTGAAGCCACCTGCTTACCTGGCTAGTAGATTTCAGGGAGAGAAGGTCAAAGGGGTCATCTTGCCTTGGGACAGAGCATCTCCCAAGTTAGTTGGCTACAAGTTAAAATCATGTGGAAAACAATAAACACACATGCACACACACACACACACGAACACTCACACACCAAAGCAACACCTGGAGCTCATGTTGCACCACATCTATTTATATGGATTATAAATTATATAGCTTATATAGATTGTGTCAATCAGATTGTAAAAAAACTTTCCACATCCATGGGACTCTGTTATGATGCCTGGGTCAACAGTCAGTTGTGTTCATACAAATCCTTCTATATGGCCAGAATTAATTATTCCCATGGCTGTATGGCCACTGAAAGAGGCTTCCTAATAGAAGAGGAGTTACCATGTCCCAGTAATATGAGAAGAGCTGATGTTTTGGGGTACTGGGTTCAAATTCTCATTCAAACGTTACTGACATATAGCTTCCTACAGACAGACATTGGTCAGGGCTGTCTTGAAGTGAAAGGCCTGGGTTCTGTCACTGCCAGTGGGACCTCACTGTGCAGAATGATTATATTAATGCTGCGCATGTTTCTCTTTGCCAAGTTTCTGTGACCATGAGGAATGAGGCACATGGACCACAAGGAGATTTTTATTAAGAAAAAGGACGAAAGAGAGAGCTCCTAGCTAATGGGGGAGGGGCCTGAAAGGATTGCTACTTCCTAGCGGGAGGGTCTTGTCTAGAGGTTATATGTGCTTTGAGATAGGGGAACAGGCCAGACTTTGTATCTTAATGAGGCTGAAAACTTGGAGGCCCTCCATAGAACTAAGGAGTCTGGCCATACTCCTGATGGGCCATTTAGGAAGCAAGGTCTGTAATACCTTTTTTTACATAGGAATGAGGAAGTTCTGTGACAGGAAGTGGGTATGGTGCTCAAGCTAGTCCTTGGTGGCATTTCAGCTCATGCGATCCTGCTAGATGATTGCACGCTGCCACTCCAGTGCAGGGCTCCTTTGTCCCTTTCCATAAGCCTATTGTAGGAACTGTCTGTCTCCTGTCTCATTAATGCCTCCTTGGCAGGAAGGTGTGGTCTGAGATAGTAAAGCCTCTAATTAAACTACGCATTACAGAGCTGGTGCCTCATAGCTACCACAAGGACTTGTGCATATCTCCCCCACCACAGCCAGGCAACTAGCCTGTGAGGATTGAGATGCCTGTGGGGTTGGGGAGCAGCATCTGAGACATATTGGAATACATCACTGGAATTATTGTGGACTTGATTTAATCTATTCAAGTAAGAGACCCAATCCAATTTCTCCTTCATTGCTGATTACAATGAGGGACATGTGGAGCGCAGGCTTGGAGATCAATAGGAATGGAAACGAGAGACTGTAAAAACTATACAGGCAGTGCTGGTAAAAAGAGGGCAGAGGTTAAGAATAGGCCTGGCAGCAAAAAATAAACTCAGGTTCTCTTACATACTCCTTGACAGGATGCTTTGGAGATTCCTGCTTACCACCAAACAAGCAAGCAACACTACAGAGAACATTCTCTCATTTAAGCTAATCCTAACATTATATTGTGCATATGATAGGCACACAATAGGAATTCCCACAACACCTTTCTCAGGTTGGATGGATTTGTTAAAGTCATTGGCAGAATTCAGGGCAATATTCACCTCTGTATTCTGGTTTATTACAGAAGATATTCAGAAGGGTACTAGTGAACAGCAGATGAAGACATGCAAAGAGCAGTGAGAAGCCTTCCAGTAATCGTTGTGGTTTCCCACTGATGAGCCTCAGATCCTCTCCTGTCCCCTGCTGTAGGCCTCCGTGGACATGCAAACAGCACCATCTTTACAACACCATGTAGCCCAGACTAGTAAAGGATGTATTCCAGTGAGGGAAAAGGTCCTACCCTGTGGGAGTGAACTGGGGCTATAGAACCACACAGACCTATTAAAAACATATCAGAAAAACTAGGATGAAGAACTTATTAGATGTATCAGACCAAGGAAAGCGCTTAACACCCTTCCTAGACCCCTTAAAAAAGAGACCCCTAGCCCCATGAAGACTATGGCACTAGTGAGCTGTCATCTGATTACCTGATATATACATCAAAGGACCAACAAGCAGAGAACTCCAACTACCCCAGGGGCTTTAGCTCAGGGAGGTCCCTGCTGTTGATACAAAATGCTCAAATTGCCATCTACCTGTCCCTCTGTTCATTTCTCGAACTTTCCATCCATCCATCTGCCCATTTGTCTGTCTAGACATGGTCCTGCTCTTTGACCTCTGCAGCTGGACACAATTCTGTAGCTCTGCTCACAACTGTGGCTCTTAACAGACCTCCTTCTGGTTCATTATCTCACCCCCATAGACTCTTACATTTCTACCGGTTTTCCAGCTTTGGCCTGGAATAATCATACATCTTAGAAACTCCTTGAAACTCTGTCTTTTTTTTTAACCTTTTGCAGCCATTCTATAAAATATATAGATAGATGGAGATATATGTACTATGGGATGCATAGTGTGTAACGGAGAGTCAATGTTAGTAGTTAAGATTAGGATAACAGAATCCATGTTTTCCTTGTCCAGGATGATCAGGGAAGTGGGACTGTCTTGCAAATTGCTGACAGTAAGACCACTCCGCTGTGCCTCATGAATTTATTGATAAATCCTGACATTGTGGAAAGACATAAATGTCTTCATCTACACTGTTGACATGGTGTACTCATGGTAATTACTGTGCCAAGAAATGGGAGGATGAACCAAAGACGAATGTGTGTTTAATAGTCACCAAGAGTCATAATCAAATGTGGCAGCTTTCGATGTTATCATGGGGAGAACCTGCGGGTTCATGAGGAAGAACGAGAAGTCTTGCACAACCTCAGGGTTTATGATCTGGATTTCTAGGTAAATGGGATATAAGTCTGCTTATTAAGATTTAAGCAGGTTTTGGAGAAGAGTTGAAAGCTGAGGTGAAGTTGCTATGTGAACTTGCAGATTTGTGTGAATCATTTATGTTCAGAAAAGACACAGACAAGCACGTGGGTATGGTATTCCAGAGAGGAGACCATAGGTACCATGTAGTCTCGAATCAATCTCTACAGAAGCGGTTTGAATCCACAAGGATAGTAAAGGTCACTGACATGAAAAAGAGCAGAAAGGCAAGGAACTCAGGATGCAACCATGCACATCAATAAGGACATCTGCCCTGTTTCCTATACAGTGTGAACTCCCCAAGGGCAGACACCATCTTATACTGCCTACCCAGGATAGACATCTAAATATTGAATGCAAGTGAATGGATCAATCTATGCTCTGCTAGGCTTGTGTCAACTTGAAACAAGCTAGAGTCATTTGGGGAAGACATTTAGAAGTCAGCTGGGGAAATACCCTCACCGGTTTGGCCTATGGGCGTGGGAGGGAACAATTCCTTATGGGTGGTGCCATTCCTGGGCAGTTGGTCCTGGGCTGTATAAGAAAGCAGGCTGAGTAAGCCTTGAGGAATCAAGCCTGTAAGGAGCGCTATTTTATAGCCTCTGTCTCAATTCCTGCCTTGAGTTCCTGTAATGACTTCCTTCCATGATGTGCTGTGATATGGAAGAATAAGCAAAATAAAATCTTTCCTCCCCAAGTTGCTTTTTGGTCATGTTTTATCACAGCAGTCGAAACCCTAAGATGCAATGAAACGGCATTATCAATGAAGTGGGTGAGACATGAAGAGATATTGCTGAGGGTCCATGGATATGTTCATTTTGATGGTGATATAGAAGTTGAAAATGAAAGGAGAGACTGAGCCCATGAAGAAATAGGAGGACCCTCAATCACCCGGAGAGTTTCTACTAAGCCCATGGCTCACAGTGTATTTTACCTGAGGAAGTTTCATGATGTTCAGGCCTCCACACAAACAGATATTTAAAGCATTAAGAAAAGCAAAAAATGGTTAGCTAATTACACACTTTTAGCCCATTGGTTTTATTTAATGAGGTTCATATTCCCCAGACACTTTAATCAAGATGAAAAAAAAATGCTCTTTCAAAAAATAAAAAGTGATTTTTTTTTTCCCTCTGAGACCAAAATGGAATCTGATTCTCCTCTGATAGCTGTGATCTCTGATGTCTCTCTGGGAAGCTCCTCATTCCCCTGTGAACCATGGCCCTTAGCCTTTTGTTACTTCTTATGCAGCCCTGGCTCCCACAAGGAACAGAAAAGAAGAGGAGAGAGGGGAAGGGGGGAATAAAAACATTCCCTTCACAGGTTTCCTGTAAAATATTGATCAGACACCTAGTGTTGATTGTCAATGAAAGTATGTTAGAGACTCAAGAGGGGGCTGTTGAAACACTCTGTGAAAAAATAAAAATTAAAAATGGCATTTATAGCAGTGCCTGTAATCCTAGCACTTGGGGAGACAGAGGCAGGCAGATCTATGTGAGTTTGAGGCTAGCCTGGTCTACAAAGTGAGTCCAGGACAGCCAGGGCTATACAGAGAAAATGTGTCTCGAAAAACAACAACAACAACAACAAAAAGCATTATGAGGAGGAATGTTCCAGCTATGGAAGGGGGCAGTGCTCTGGTTTATCTGTTTTCTTCTCCTTCTCTGGGTGGGAAGGTTGAAGGAACTCTAGAGTTGTTAAAAATTCTATTTTCAGAGACAGCACTTGCTACCTTTACTAGGGATCCCAAAGGAGACTGAGCTGCCTATGGGCTTACATCTGAGCAGGGGGTCTGGGTCCTCTTGATGCATGGTCCTTGGTTGGTGTATCAGTCTCTGCAGGGCACCCTGAGCCCAGATTTTTGCCTTTGTTGGTCTCCTTGTGGAGGTCCTGTACCTCTTGGTCTTTCCATCTCCCTCTTCTTCCATAAGACTCCCTGCCCTCTCCCAAAGTTTGCCTGTGAGTATCGGAATCTGCTCAGATCCTCTACTGGGTGGAGTCTTTCAGAGGACATGTATGTTAGGCTCCCGTCCTGTTCCTTCTCTTCCACTGCTTCTGGTTTCTATCCTGCTTGCCCTTCTGAATGAAAATTCAGCATCCTCCCTAGGGTCCTCCTTGTTATTTAGCTTCTTTAGGTCTCTGGATTTTAGTATGGTTATCCATACAGCAGGTGTTGTCTCTGAAATGAACTCATGAACTCGGTTGACTGCTCTTTGATCACTTCCCCCTGATGGGGCTTCCTTGCCAGGGCACAGAGGTAGTCCTGATGAGACTTGATAGGGTAGGGGAAGAAGACTCTCCCTTTCTGTGGACTAGGGAAGGGGAATGAGGAGAAGAAGGAGGGAGGTGGGACTGGGAGGAGATGAGGAAGAGGGTTATAATCAGGATATAAAGTGAATAAATTGTAAAGAAAGAAAAAACATATAACTTTATCTTCCAGGCTAGCCTAGGTTGGATCTCTAACTCTAACTCTCGCCTAAGTTTTTCTTAGTCAAGTCACCTTGAGATACTGCTTCATATATATATATATATATATATATATATATATATATATATATATATATGTATATATGAATAGACTTACATTTCTACCGGTTTTCCAGCTTTGGCCTGGAATAATCATACGTCTTAGAAACTCCTTGAAACTCTGTCTTTTTTTTTTAACCATTTTTTTTTGCAGCCATTCTATAAAATATATAGATAGATGGAGATATATTTACTATGGGATGCATAATATGTAATGGAGTAATATATGGGAAATAATGTATAATATATATGAGAAATAATGTTTCTCATAACTTCAGGCTCTATTTAGGAAGAAAGAAATGAACTAATGCATATACTGTATTTAGCACAGTGCCTGGCCTAAAATGAGTACCGAGAAAATAAATACTATAAATACTATACCTAGAGAGTATCTCAGGTGGCTTTATCCTTTGAGTCAACAGTTGTGAATATAGTATAACCTGGACTTAGCATTCTGTGTTACTCCAAAGTTGTCTACAAAGAGGATGAGCCAAAAATGTTTTTTTCCTCAAGTAGTTATTATCATTCTAGCTCTCTATAATTACTCTCTTATGCCTTTAAAAGTTCAAGTCCCATTTGACATCCATACGCAACCAAGCATATATTAAAATATATGCATTCATCTTTGCTAGAACTTCCCTTAGCTACAAACACATTAAGAAAACATGCTCATAATTCAGACTGGGAGTCTTGTATTCAAGGAGTTTACATCCTATCCCTTGTGTGGAATATTTTTTGGAGCGGAAACTAAATAGTGCACACATTTGTAAATTAAAACCTGGGTGCCCGAAACACCTTGAGGGATAAGAAATAGCAGATACCATGATCCATGCCAGTCATTAATATTACACACAGGGTCCCCTATCCATTAACCATTTTGGAACTGTATGTAGATTTTTTTTTCTTTATATTTGTAAGGTGTTTGTTTGCTTTTACTAAAGACCTCACTATGTTCCTTCTGGGAGACGTATGCCAAAAGAGGCATTAACAACAGCAATGGAATGTTTAATGCGTGAGAAGGGTTGAAATCATGTTGTAAGTATGTGGCAGAGGACTTATTAGGAGAATAACTTTGTTGTTTTGGAAAATATTTTGATAAACAGACTTGGCACATGGACCCTATGAGAAAAAGTCCAATCTGTGAGAGTGATGGGGAGGAATGCGTACATTGTGAGAGGGGCAGAAAGTAGGAAGAATCAGAGAAAGAGAGAGGATTTGGGGGTAGTGGCTCCCATCTGTAATTCTAGCAGTCGGGAGGTGGAGGCAAAAAGATTTGAGAGTTTGAGATAGTCTGGATTGTGTAAATTGAGTTTCAAATCAACTTGGTTTACAAAGCAAGACACTGTTTCAGAATCCAGACAGGGAAACTTCTGGGGCAATACGCCAAATTTAATAGTCTAAGGAGAAAGACGACCACTAGTAAAGTCCTAGTGGATGAAGAAAAGGACATGGGATTTTAAAAACTACAGTGCTAATTGTTTTACTTTCATATTGTCTGGCTGGCGATGGAAATCACCGGTGTCGCCACTGGTCAACTCTGCCACACACCCAAATGGTGTACACGTGCAGTGTAGAGGACTTGAGGCAGTGGGTCTCCTGTTAAGATGGTCAGATGGAGGGCTGAGAAGATCCCAAGACAGAAAGCATGAGTGAGACAGAGTTCTGAAAGATTAGTGACCCAAATCCAAAACTCACCTCAAAAGCAAATCCCTAGGAACTCACGGAAACCCAGGGTTAGACCCTGAACTTCCCACAGAATGCAGGATCAGAGGTTTTGGCCAGTTTTATTTAAATCTCAGAAGGACGGAGTGTCCTCAGTTGACCCCTGGGTCACACAGGAACAAATAAGCAGTGCCAACCACATCTGGCCTGGAAAGGAAGGGAACAAGTGCATCTGTGAGCTGCAGTGTGGTAACTGGGTAACTGGAGGAAGATTGGGGGGGGGGATAACTAAATAAAAACAAGATGCTTATTCCGTGTGCGTCTAGAGTATAGAATGAGCTGATATATGAGTATTAGAGAGCACTGAAGATCATCAGAGATCATTAGAGAGTATAGTGATCATTTCATGATTGGAGCTGCTTGGGGACACTGAGAATTGTCCGTTGGGATACGGATTCTTCTTATTGGAAGACTTGTTAGTACCAGAGACAGCAGCATGGTAGATGCTCTGAGGTGAGCTCAGGTTCATGTAGTAGAGTGTAGGCATAGGATCCTTTCTTAAAAGTTTTCAAGTTTCTCTGCCATATGACTGATACTCTACAGTACATGCTTGCTGTCAGGCTGTCTATGAATCAGCTATGAGGGTGAGGAGAGCAAGAATTTGGAAAATAGGTTAGTTCTGGAAACTAAATTATAATTTCAGAAAGTGCCATAGTTTTATCAATGGAGGCCTTTACAAAGTGGAGAGGCCCTGGCTCACAGAAAGGATTTTCTAAGATCAGGTTTCTTTAACAACAAAACTGGTTGCCTTATGGACAAGATGCCTTTGTCTCTATAACCCTCTTGGAGTTTTCCTGAAAAGACATTGTTTCACTAAATCAGGTTGGATCACAGTATTCTAAATTCCTTGTTTAATGTGAATATTCAGGTTATACATTTTAGTAGATACTTATAGGATGGCAATACTTCACCTGAGGCTATGGAAGAGGCTAGATGCTGCATGATCAAAATATTCCACCCAAGGAAGATACAATCTAGCAGATTCTATAATCCAATAATATGTCTGGGCCTGTGTAGGTAGCTAATAATATTGATTGCCTGTGATATGACTGGCATATTATATAATTAAGGTATCCAGTTATTTCATTAAAACTAATTGCTATTTACCATATTACAAGTTACAAATATATTTTTAATTTTTAATTTATTATTTATTACCGTTTATTCACTTTGAATCCAAGCTGTGGCCCCCTCCCTCATCTCCCCCCAGTCCCATCCTCCCTTCCTCTTCTCCCCCTATGCCCCTCCCCTAATATGTACAGTATTACATATTAACCAAATACAAAGTTACAAAGGTTAGTAAGAGCTGACTAAACATGTGAATTTGGATGGATTAAATTTCTTGGCATTCATTTCTTCATTGGTACAAAAATAACATCAAAAGTATAGATTCTTTCTCATGTTGGTCATGGAATTAGAGCAAGTAACGCAATTTACTCAGTGTAAAGCCATATAATCTTGTCACTGCTGCACGGTGTTCAGTACAGAACCTGCTGCTTTCAGTATGCATTGGGCTTGCACAGAACGGGGCAGGTTCTGCTTCGTGTTCTTTATTTCCTTTGAATAGGCTATTGGGAGTCACTGAAGCCACAGGACTTGAGAGGACAGGTATCTAAACCTCTAAGGTGATGTGATCTCAATTCAAATGTCACCAAATGTGGCAGTCAGTCCTTCCAATAGGGATCTCTCTACAAAAAGACAGGGGGAATTTAAAGCGTCCTGTGGCCTTGGTGACATTTTTGTTTATTCGATCGGAAGAGAGAGACAGATTTGTTTTGTTTTCTCTGCTGTGGGCCATGTAACTGGAAGAGTGTGAAGCAGGTGGAAATCACAAAGAATAACAATGTTCATCTTCCAGAAATATGGAGAAAATAATATACACTAGCCGCCATCTATTAAATCTAATAAAAGACAAGCAATAATTAAAACTAGCAGCATTATTCTCATAGTTAATAGATCACTGGTTAAAGCACTTAAGAAATATTCTCACCATTAGTTAATGTGTCCCCTACCCTTTCCTGATCATTTTAGTTGCAGGAGTTTTCAAGCCCGACTGGCAAAATGTTTATTTTCATTTATATGCTCGTTAAGTTCTCAGTGAGGTGATAAGTGTACAGATAAATTCCATCCTTTAGCAGGGGTGGTTAATAGTTACCACACAATACAAAACAAGATCAGCTGGACATTGAGGCTCTCACCTATAATCCCAACAATTAGAAGGTTGAGGCAGGAGGATTGCTGTAAGCTCGAGGACAGAACTATAAAGTTTATTTCAGCCATGCAATGCTACAGTTTAAGAATGTATCTTAAAGTGTAATTAATAAAATAAAAAAATCAATAAAAAATAATGTATCTTAAAAATACAAACAACAACAAAAGCATTTTTTTATATAAAGGAAACACAAAAGCCCCACAATATCAAAATTTATAGACCCTATTTTTACCAATGAAGAAACTGATATTTGCATAATGGTAGATTGGGTAATCTGTGCTATTGGAAACATTTTCTAAATTCTAGAAGATTGTGAAACACATGATTGCAAGAAAGAACAACCAAGCTAAAGTGGAGTTACTAGGAAATAGCTAGAAAAAAGACAGACTCAAGTAAAATGAGCCTTCTTTGGCCTTCTTTCTACCGTATAAATTTAGCAATGAAGCAAAAGTGGCCAAGACATTTAAACAATACAGGCTACACCATCACACAAGGTTTAGGGAAAAAAAATGATGTTTGAGTCTTGCCAAAGATGGGGTTCAAATAAAACATGCTACATCAACCTTTGCAGCTTGGCAGAAGAAAGTCCTGGTCTTTGTTTGCATGTGATGGTGAGACAGAATAACACAGTTTTGTTTGGTCTCATCTTGGTGGCCTAGAAAACAGTAACCTTTAACATTAGATTTGGATGGTCTCACATTCCTAGTACCCCATAAACCCAGAAAAGGCAAATGAGAGTCCTTTAGGATAAATAGAGCATCACGTTAGCCATCAAGTTGTAATTTTAGGATTAATTCCAACATTCAATGCCCAACACACACACAAGGATAAATTCAAAGAGTTCGCATCAGAGAATATCAAAGAAAACTACCAGCAGCAAATGACAGGGATCCAAAGTGCTCAGTGGAATCCTCAGGCATACATTGTAAAAGTCATCAGCCTTCCATATTCATAAGGATGAAAGTTGAACTTAATGTTCTAAGTGAAGAATTAAGAATTATAAATGGATCCTCAGGTTGGAAAAACAGCTAGAAATTATAAACTTTTCAAAAAGGACCAAAGAGTTGGTTTTCAATGATGTGTTAAATATAGATGAAGACAGAATAAGAAATCTGGAAGAGAGCTCAGGAAAAAACTGCTCAGAAAATAGCATGTAAAAAAAAAAGGTCCATAAATCAAAGGCAACTATGATTCTAGAGGATACAGTAACATACTTGTAAATAGAGAAAAATGCTTGTAACTGAAAAACCAGAAAGACTTCAAATAAGAAAAGCAAAAATATTGGAAGAAGATATTGTGGTTAAATATTGTCTAAAACTGACAAAAATAATAACCTACAAACTTGATGTATCCTAAAAAATTCCAAGGATGCAAGTCTGCAGCAAGTCACATCATAGTGAATGATTATGAAAGGGAAAAAACCTTCAGCTACACAAAGGAAAAGACAGTTCCAATCTTCAGAAGAGGCTCAGTAAGGCGGGGGCGTGGTTCGGAGGGTGAAGTGCTTGCTGAATAGTCATGGGGACCTGAGAGAAGATTCACATGTTTTTATGTGTGGATCTAAGCACGGTGGTATGTCTGTAAGCACCCAAATTGGTAAGCTCTGAGTTCAATGAAAGCCTTTCTTTTAAAAAATAACACAGAGAGTAATAGAGCAATACACCGCATGTCTGCCTTTGGCCTCCATAGTAGATGCACAGGTGCTGGTTCAAGTTCCAGCACCCAAATGGCAGTTCATAACTGTCTGTTACTCCAGTTCCAGGAGAGGTGACTCACTAACACAGACACATGCAAGCAGAACACCAATGCACATAAAATAAAAAGAAATAAATTTTAAAAATATAAAAAAAAAACAGTATCTAACAGGAAAGTAGAAGAAGTGGCTTCTTCACTCAAACCTGGGGTATTTTGGACAAATGGCTAGAAGGCATGGACAGTGTTCCAGTGCATGTTGGGAAAAATGAAGGGAAGCGTATGTTGTTGCCCTTAAAAGGAACTTAAACACAAGAATAGTTGTTCCCTGGAGAGTGTGAGGTTTGGGAGCTTCAGCTGACAGAAGTTTCTCATATTATGGTTAAAGTTGGGGCATCACATCTGGGAGAAGCTATGTAGGGCTTGGGCCCTACAAATTCTCAAAATTAACCAGCTCATTTCTCTCTGTGGTAAAATCTACACTGACAGAGACTGCTAGGAAATGTATTCAAATTGCTTAGAAAGAGCCCAGAGAAATAACGAGAAAGGCCTGATTAGAAGAAGGAGGAGGAGGAGGAGGAGGAGAAGGAGGAGGAGGAGGAGGAGGAGGAGGAGGAGGAGGAGGAAGAGGAGAAGGAGGAGGAGGAGGAAGAGGAGAAGGAGGAGGAGGAGGAAGAGGAGAAGGAGGAGGAGGAGAAGGAGAAGGAGAAAAGAAGAAAAAAGCCAAGAAGTCTTCAAAACCACAAGGCCATTAAAAAAAAATTACAAAAACATATTTTGAAACAACAAAGTATTCAGGAAAATCAAACTGGGTGAGCTAATATCCAACGTATTTCTAGAAATCTCTAGAGATAGAAAATCTTCTTTGGACATCCAGATAAAATTACCAAGTCACTTATAACAAATTATTATATTGTTTCAGAGGTTTTAATAGCTATGCATTATGCCAAAAGACTATGATGTAACAAAAATTCCCCAGGGAGGAGAGTGTGAGCTGTTTACTTAGGCAAACTGTCTTTCAAGGACAAGGAAGTCGAACCATGATGTGCTAGATGAAAGGCTTCAGACAAGCCATTAGGAGTCGAGAGTAATTGATATTGAGAGAAGAGGTTTGATCATAACTGTCAGAGGGGAGAACAGAAGCAGCCAGGTCGTGAGTGTCGTCTGCTGCAAGATCTTAATACCATATGCAGTGTCTGAATTGTCTACCAAGAGTTGAATCAGCAGCCAATAAATCCATTACCAATCTGTGGGTTATGAAGAGGGAGTGGAGGATGCTGACACTCTAGGAATTCTATCAGGGAGACTGAGTTCCTGGAGTACTCCAGAGGGCAAATGATGGTAGATGGAAAAACAATTCTAATAATAAATGAAGATACAACTCAAAAGTTACAGGTTAGGAGAATTACTAACGATTGGTCATTGTCATGTGCAGACGTTAGCAGAACCCTAATTCAAATAGACAAACTGGGAGAAAATGAGGATGAAATGCAGTCATTTTCAGACCAACAAAAGCACAGGCCTTTCTGCACATGGACTAGTGTGAAAGGCAATTTGAAAGGATGCCCTCAAAGAGGAAGAAAACGAGAGCAGGGAGGAGCAAAGAGGAACAATGGGAATTGTGTGAAATGACCCAAGAGCAATGTAAACAAAAGAAAACTAACAAAGTCAACATGTAGAAATCAATTGCATTTCCAAGTTGAAGGGGCAGTTTGAAAATGACTTTTAGGAAAAAAATGTCACTCGTGATAGATCTTAAATATCAAGTTGCTAGTACAGAATCTAACAAAATTTGTGGAACAACCTCCCCACCCCCATACCGCCTCTTTTAGAAAGCTGTAAAAATCTATTCAGCGATTATGTTTTTCATTTCAAAAGACAGGGATATACCTTGCTGATAAATTAGGAATTTCATTATTATAGTGTGAGACTTTTCTTGAGGAGATATGACACACACAGGTCTACCCATGACAGACCAAAGTAATGATCCTAACAAAGTCGGACTCACTAACTGATGCCTTTCTATTGGGTTGGTTACAGGACTGTGGGTCAGGAATGACTTACAGGACCGGAGATGACTAAATGCAGCCTCATCTCCAAAAAGCCCTCCACAACACAGGTGACGACCCACAAAACTGTAGCTCTGAGCTCTCTGTGTGATGCGCAGGCATCTCTACAGGTCTGAGAATCTTTTCTCAATAGCTCAGCTGCTCAGAATCTCCTCCCCCAACACTGCTGCTGCTATAGCCTTGGGGAGGGGCCTTATGAATCTTGTTAAGTTTGAGTCTCATGAGCCTTCCTCCACAGCCTTCTTGAGGGCATATTTCAGTTAGGAGGAAATGGCTATACAACACAAAGACAGATAAATTTTACCTTAAAAAAAAAAAAAATCCCCAAATGTCTTCTGTGCAAATTCTGTATTCTGGCTTCACTGAAAGACAGAAATTCAAAGAGATAGTGTGAAGAAGGAAAATGAGGTGGGCAGACTTGCTCAATGGGGCACCAGGATTCATGAGCACATCCACACAATGCAGGGACATTGGCTTGCAAGGATAGTGTTGGTAAAGAGCATCCCAGAGACAATTAGGTACATGCTTTGGGGGGAACTGTTTGCTTTCTGTTTTAATACCGTGAACAGTATCAACGACAAATCAATTTGGGACAGATGATGTATCTAAATAACAAAAGTGAGCGACATCATTTTCAAATATATTACAGGAGATTATGACTTTGGTTTAAGACAAAAGTTTGTAAAGATAGCATAAGGAAAACCCAGGTTGATGGACTTGAACACATTAGAAAGGAGCAGCTTCATTTCCTTAAAACGCACCATAAAGCAAATGAAAAAGCATGCCACAAGTCAGCCAAAACAAGGCATGCATTCCAGCTGAGCAGTGTGGCAGACATAAACTAAACAGGGAAAAAAAATGGAGAAGTGACTTTAACAGGTTCTCTGTAAAAGGAAACTCTATAAGAAACACTCAGGGACACAGAACGCTGCTCACTAGTGATCGAGAAAAGACAAAGTACAATCAAAATGAAATTACTGTCCCCCGTTGGCACGGCTAAGAGTTGAAGATGGACACCATTGAAGAGGACTAGAAAGACGGGAAAGTTGTTGGAATGTGTAACGGGAAAGAGTCTGATTAATGGCCCTGGCAAGCTGAGAAGCAGGGCTCCAGTGCAGTTAACACTTGCTCTGAAGGCTGTCAACATGGAGATTGTATTCCTTTCATATCTAGATAACTTTATGAGAAAGCCTGACGGTGACTGTGAATAGACTCCTTCCTATTCCCAGACATTTTCTGGGACCCTCAAGCAGGACTGTTAACTTTGTTTACATAAAGATTCTCTACTTCCCTGCATTCCTGTAGCCTCAGCTTTATCTTATCAGTTGGAATCCAGTAGAGGACCCCCGGGAATCATGCAGTGACCTCATTTAGGTTTCTCAGTAATGCTTTGAAGATGGTAGCTTCAAAACCCACCCAAATCCTGTATGTGACTACTGTAAAGGCAGTATTGTCTGTACGCACTCAGCAAGCTGTTAAGCATGGTTGCCTTAGAGAAACCCACACCCATGCTCTTGAACACATCTCTATTTCTTTCCCAGCATCCCCCACTGCTTTTAACTCTTGTACTGAAAGTCTATATTAAAATTGACTTAAGGGAGCTGTAGTAGGTACTGATCTTGCAGAAGGCTGGAGTATGGTTCCTAGCACCTGTGTTGTGTTGGGCATCTCACAACTGCCTGTGAGTCCGGCTGCTTCTGACCTCTGCAGGCACCTGCTCTTCTGTGCACATGCTCCTTTTGCCTCAGACAAACATCTAATTTAAAAAAAATACTAAAAATAAAAATAACCCCAGAGCTTTAATACGAAGAAGTTCAACCCTTCTTTCACAAGCCTGCACTGATGCTCAGGAGTTATATGTCACTCTGGTTTTCTTGGCCTCTTGTGCTGAAAATACCTTTAATCACCCCAACTCTGCTTCGTACTGGCTAGCCTCCAAATTCTTCACTGTATTGAAGCCAATGGTCTGGTTTGACCCGAGTCAAGTTCCCTCAGTTCTGAAGGAGAGTCCTCAAGCTACAGGGCAGCAGCTTGCCCGACACCCTTAGCAAATTTGAAGCATGGTGAGGCTAGAGAGCAACAGTGACTTTTAGGCACTACTGTAGAACCAGAAACCAACATATAATTTTGCATGCGTCACCAATGTGGAACTAACATGTGCCTGTGGCTCCACAGCTCTTACACAGAGTCAAAGCCGTGCCTAGGGGAAACACTCATATCAATTACTAAGAGGTATTACTTATAAGGACCTCAGGCTGGGAATAATCCAGATGTGCATCACGTGTGAAAGAGCTACATAAGTGGTGGGATACACATATGATGAAGTAGCATACAGCACTGAAAATAAATGAACTACAGCTGCTTACAACAAAGTACCTGGATCACACCCACAAAAAAAGTGATGAAATGAAGCCACAGACAAAAGCATACATAGCTCAGGAATGTGCTAAAAGGCCAACTGAGGCACATCCTTCGGAAAGTTTGCTTGCATTTTGTTAAGTGAGATGGAGAATTATGGGAAAGAGGATATGGGATGCGGTGCAACCTAGTGTGGCCATTTTAACTCCCACTAAGCTATCTGTTTATGCATGGTGCATTTTCTCTGTGTGCCTATTTCACATTATACAGCTTTAAAAATGATGCAGCCTTCTGCGGCTGGAAAGACCGCTCAGTCCGTAAAGTGTTTGCCATGTAAACATGCAGATCCGAGTCAGATACCTAGAACCCATGTAAAGTAGCTGGGTATGGGAGTGTATCAATAATCCCAGCGGCAGAGAAGCAGAGACAGAAGGACCCCTGGGCTTGCTGGCGAGTCAGTTGCAATCAGAGAATTCCAGGCCAGCCAGGGTCTGCTCTCTTCTAACACCCAGGGCCACCATCCCAGAGGCGGCACCACTGGCATTGAACTGGGCTCTCTCACATCAATCATCAGTAAAGAATGTATCCCACAGACCAATCTGGTAGTGGTATTTTGTCATTTGAGGTTCCCTCTTTCAATGCCATTCTCAGCTTGTTTCAAGTTGACATGAAACTAGCCAACACATGTGTGCATGCCCAGGACTGTGCATTCAGACACACACACACACACACACACACACACACACACATACACACACACACATACACACACATACACACACACAGAGTTTTCAATGAGAATAGGAAAACAAAATTTGGAGAGTTTGTGCTTTTCAGCGTGGTATGCTCATCATCAACCGAAAGCAGCCTTGTTCTCCCTGACCTCAGAGCTTGTATTCTCAAGTACTATCTTCAGCTTAGAGTCCATCTTGTAGAAAAGCATTTCTCAACCTGTAGATCGTTTGACCCCCATCAGAAACCACAGGTATTTACATTACAATTCATAGCAGCAGCACAATAACAACACAAATAACTTTATGGTTGGGGTCACCACAACATGAAGAATTGTATTGAAGGCTCACAACATTAGGAAGGTTGAGAACTACTGTTGTACAAGCTGGCTAATTTTAACCATACCACAAGAAAAGAAATCAACAGTGGCATAAAAATATATACAGAAAAGTCACACCCAAGGGATCATGTCCACTCTCATGACTGGAACATATTTTATAGATGTGGTGAACTGTATTAAGTCCAAAAGACCACAACATTTAGGATTCTCAAATCTTTTAGACTAATGTAGCTTTGACCAGGAAGAAAAAAATTGGTATGGGTGTTGCATCTGGTAACCTAGATATATAGACCCCTGCACCCTCTCTGAAATGGAGAAAAAAAAATCTGTTTTGGACAAGATGCCCAAAAAACATCCATAACGGGCCTGATGCCCAACTCATTCTTCACAAACAGGAAATTGTGGCTGCCAGGAGTAAACTTTGAAGGGTTTGCAGCCACGAAATTGTTCTCATTATACAACAGCTTAATGAGTTTAATGAATGAAACCATACGGATTAAATTTCTCCTACAAATTTACAGATGGGCTCAAAGAGCAAGAAGGAAAACATATGAGAAACCCATCCCCAGGGAACTGATCAAACCTCATGGGACTAGGGAGGCTGAAGATTGGGCGTGTAATTCTATCTAAAAATGAGTCCCCAGCCCAGCTTCCTTGCCCCTCCCCGCTCTCAGCTGGTCCCCAACCCAACTTCTCATTTCTTCATAGGCAGCCAGGAGCTTCTGCATCTTCCATCTGGCACCCAGGGAAGTGACTCAGAGCAATAAATACCAAGAAGAAAGAAGCCCTTCACAAATAAAAGGGAGGGGACCTGAATGACTGTAAGCACCCTGCTCTCATTCCAACATAACAAATTTTAAAAAGTGAGGCCAGGCATTTAAAAGTAATGTGTCTTTCCATCTTCTGATATCTTCTTTAATTTCTTTCTTCAGAGGCTTGAAGTTCTTGTCATCTAGGTCTTTCACTTGCTTGGTTAGAGTTACACCAAGATACTTTGTTATTTGTGGCTATTCTGAAGGGTATATATAGTTTTCCTAATTTCTATCTTAGCTCATTTGTCCTTTGTGTACAGAAGGGCTACTGATTTTTTTCCGAATTAATCTTATATCCAGGTACTTTGCTGAAGCTGTTTATCAGCTGTAGGAGTTCTCTGGTAGAATTTTTTGGGTAGCTTATGTACACTATCGCATCATCTGCAATTCGTGATACATTGACTTCTTCTTTCCTGATTTTTATGCCCCTGATCTCCTTTAGTTGTCTTATTGCTCCAGTTACAACTTCAAGTACTATATTGAAAAGGTATGGAGAGAGTGGGCAGCCTTGTCTTGTCCTTGATTTTAGTGGAATTACTATGAGTGTCTCTCCATTTGATGTGATGTTGGCAATCAGCTTGCTGTGTATAGCTTCAATTAGGTTTAGATAAGGGTCTTGTATTCCTAAAAGATCTCCCATGCTTGTGGATCAGTAGGATTAACATAGTGAAAATGGCCATCTTATCAAAAGCAATCTTCAAATTCAATGCAATCCCCATCAAAATACCAGCACAATTCTTTACAGATCTTAAAAGAATGATTCTAAACTTCATATGGAAAAACAAACAAACAAAAAAACAGAATAGCTAAAACAATCCTATACAATAAAAGAACTTCTGGAGGTATCTCCATCCCTTACTTCAAGCTATACTACATAGCAATAGTAATAAAAACTGCATGGTACTGTTATAGAAATAGACTGGTTGATCAATGGAATTGAATCAAAGACCGAGAAATGAACTCACATACCTATGGTCACTTAATTTTTTACAAAGGAACCAAAACCATGGAAAAATGGCAGCATCTTCAACAAATGGTGCTGGTCCAACTTGGTGTCTACATATAGAAAATGCAAATGGATCCATATTTATCTCCCTGCACAAAAGTCAAATCCAAGTGGATCAAAGACCTCAATGTAATACCAGATGCACTAAATCTATTAAAAGAGAAAGTGGAGAAGAGCCTCACACTCTATGGCACAGGAGATAGCTTCCTGAACAGAATACCAATAGTTCAGGTTCTAAGATAAAAAATTAATAGTTAGGACCTCTTGAAACTGAAAAGGTTTTGTAAGGCAAAGGACAGTCAATAGAACAAAAAGACAATCTACAGATTGGGAAAAGATCTTTACCAATCCTACATCAGTGAGGGCCTACATCAGAAGGCCTATAGTGAAAAGAGAAACTGAGGGTGGGGACATCTCTGTGACAAGCTAGAGACTTAATCAGGGTAGGCTCCTAGTAGACTATGAGGGGTATTCAAGCAGAGACTCCTAGTAGGAGACAACATAGAGACTAAAGAGGATACCCACTAACTAGACTAGTCTCCTAGCAGAGGGAGCGGAACACCAACCCACTCACAGAAGCTTTGATCCAAAATTTACCCTACCTATGAGATGTGCAGGGATAAAGATAGAGCAGATAGAGCAGAGATTGAGGGAATCCCCAACTGATGCCTGACCCAACCAAAGATCCACCCTATTGGAGAGTGCCAACCTCTGACACTATGAAGTGCCAACCCCTGACACTCTGCTTAGCTTGCAGACAGGAGCCTGTCAGAGTTGTCTTCTGAGAAGCTCTACTCAGCAGAGCCTCAAAACAGATGCTGAGACTCAACAGCCAAACATAGGGAGTCTTGGAGAATTGTAGGAAAGAAAGAGAAAAGGACCTGGAAGTGACAAGTGTTCTACAAGAAAAACAACAGAGTTGACTAACCAGGGCCCAGAGGGGTTTGCTGAGACTGAAGCATCAACCAAGGACCATGCATGAACTGGACCTAGGCCCCCTAGAAAGATGTAGCAGATGGACAGCTTAGGCTTATGTGGACCCTCTAGTAAGGGAAGTGGGGACTGCATTGGACGTGGACTCACATGCCAGCTTTAGATCACTTTCCCCTGGCAGGACTGCTTTGACAGGCCACAAAGGAAGAGGACATGTTCAGTCCTGATGCAACTTGATGTGCTGGGGTAGATAGGAAAGGGAGTTCCCCTTTTCTAAGGGGAACACACATACACACACACACACACACACACACACACACACACACTCCTGAGAAAGAAGGAGAGAGAGGGAGAGAAAGAAAGATATGTATGCAACAATCTGAATAACTATGAATGTTAGGTACCTAGTATGGATTGGATCTCCCAAGGAAGAGGAAATAGAATACAGTATTATGAAGAGATAAAAGGAAAACTAGAATAGGGGAATTAGAGAGGGAAGGGAATGGGAAAGCAGGGTAAAGGAGGAAATACACGGAGAGACAGCTGACACTAAAGGCCATTCAAACAACCACATAGAAACCTATTACTTCCTAAAACACATACATATATGAAAGGAATTTAAATAGAGTCTCCATATATAAGGGAGACATTGTCTCAACTAGACATGAAACCAAGTTTCTCCAGTGCCAGGAATAGGATACATCTTGTTGAGTCATTGGCCAAACAGGTCCTATGGACCGCTGCAAACCCCACATCACAGGCTATTTCTAAGGATAGTGGATGCTTTCTACAACCTGATGCTATGGCCCTATTTCTGAGGAAAACATGTATTTATGTCATAGAACATGATGAAATCAAACTGGTGCCCAACTAGAAACTTCATCCCTTCTAACTACCACTCATGATTCTTGAAGGTATTCTGAACATGACTGGAAGAGGAAGGTGATCATCAACAGCATCCAGCTACAAACTTTTCAACCTACAACAATGATCTTCTTGCAAGATATTGGGGTAATAGTGGCGCAAGTAATATGTGAGTAACCAATCACTTTTTGCTTGGATTTAAGCCTCACTCCATGAGATTGAACCCATACCTGACCTTGCTAAAGTGGCCAAGAACCTGAGACTAGATAGGTCACGGACCTAGAGGAAAATCTATTAATTCTGCTAAAAGAACATGGTGATAAAATGATTTCCAATGACATATTGCTATCACCATAGAGCAGTGACTCATTCTTCCCTCATCAGAGAAGCTTCTTGCAGGAACTAACACAGATACCCACAATAGGAAAGTGTGCAGAGAGTGAGAAACTTCAAAGCACATCAACCATCTCTCTTTAAGGCTCAGGTGTCTAGACAGAAGAGGAGGCAGAAAGACTGTAAGAGCCGGAGGTGGTGAATGATTCCAAGGAAACAGTGCCTTTCAGGTAGAACAGGACAGATGCCCATATGGATTCACAGAAACACAGAATCATGTGTTCCAGGTTCAAGCTAGATGGGATCCTAGCACTGAGAGGGGGGGAAGTGGACACACTCTCCGACGCCTAACTAAGGAGCTACCGGCAACTGATAACCTCTGACAAAGAGAAAAATCAGTTATCGGCAATGGAGTCTGACTGGGTATATCAACCATACTTAAGGCCAGACCCGGAAGAGTTGGCCAACAAAAAATGACCTCTGCGGTTTTGTTGTTCTTGTTTTGGTTTGGTTTTTGGTAAGCTTTTTGTTCAGTTTTGTTCTGTTTGGCATATTTTATCTTATGGGGTTTGTGTTTGTTTGTTTTAATTTTCATTTTGGGTTTTTTTTTTTTTTTTTTTTTGAAAAGAGATGGAACAAGAGAGCATTAAGTAGATAGGAAGGTGAGGAGGACCTGGGAGGAGTTGGGGGCAGAGGAAGCATTTTAAAATTAAATAAAAATTATAAATAAATAAATGTAATGATTTTTTTAAATAAAAAAAGGATGTGCAAAGGCCTGAGTACTAATAGTGATGTTAACTCTAATTTTAACTCCAACTCCAGAGGATAAGAATGCTCATTTTAATATAGCATCTTTCTTTTGGAGAATTCTTGTGAGTTAGGTGCTGTGCCTGGCTCTTCACATGAGTGGCTTCATTTAAATCCCAGAAAGATTTTACAGCAACAATTATTCTTATGTTTCCCCCCTATGATGCTTACGCTCTTCCCCATGATTGGTGAAGTTATTCTGCTGGAGCTTGAGGGACCCCAGAGAGTGAGGCATTGAAGCACTCGTTTGGTGAGTAGGCTACCCCATCCCTGGAGGTGTAAGTGTTCGTCTGAGAATGGAGCTGACGCTCACTAATGAAGACATCCAATATGTGGAGCTTTTCCTCTTCTCAGAGGACACTGAAAAGATCAGAAGAGGGAGGATGTGCAGATGGCTCTTTAAACAGGCATTCATTGTAAGGAAGAGATTCTTCCATGTAGCAAAGAACCAAAGGCATGGGATCATGCTGGGCCTGGAGAGATTGAGCAGAGATGGGCTCATGCAATGCTAGAAAGGAGACATCAAGGGGTCAAAGCAGACATGACTAAAATGCACTTTCCAACACAGGCAGGAGTCTTGGATTCATTAGCTGCTAGAAATAGAAATCACCCTAAACATGATTTAAGCAAAACTTCTGGGGAAAATCAGTGTGTTTAGGGACAGAGTCAATGGCAAGAACATCCAGGTCTATCTTGGCACCAGGTAGCCTCACTCCTACCAGCCTGTCCTACGGCCACGGTGAAATGAAAGTCTGCAGGGAGGCAGCTTTAGAGAACTCCAAAGGCTAAAGCCGTGTCTTCCATTTAGACTATTTATAAACATCCACTTGTTAACACTTAGGAACCGGCACAACAGTGATAACATGAACAAATGCTTGCTGGTAGCCGACTGCGTCCTGTGTCCCAGCCTTCAAGTTCACTCATCCTCTCCACACTCCTACACAGTTGCCATGCATGACTGCACTGTCAGTGTTAACGGAGGGAGATCAGTCAGTCTCCAGAGTCCAAGGCCTGATCTCTTCACCTTGGTTTGAGGGGAATTCTGAAGGATAGAAAGCGGGTCCTGGAGACAATAGGCTGATTTAGCCCACACAGATACTACAGGCCTGATCTGGGACCCAACAGAGATCTCCCACAGATGCTCACCACACCTGTCACTTTGTGGGTATTAGAACAGAACATTTTTTAAAGCATGGAGCCCATAGAGGGATTTGAGTGACATTTATTACAGAATTTTCACCCTGTCTCCAAAGCATGCTGGGATGATGGGAGATGCTCCAGGATATGCTTTATGCTCACAATCTTTTAAGAGTATGAAACTGATGGAGTCAGATGAACCTGCATTTGACTCCACATCAAGGAGATGCTCACACAGTTGTCATTAGGCAGGAAGGCAGCTGGAGCTGCCCATGGAGCTGTTCTTTGTGTATAAGGCTGACAAAGAGCCTCCATTCCCAGATGTCTAACAAAGGGGTATTGCATCACCCCAGGAATGTTTTAGAAGGAAGGAGAGCATATCCCCTGGTTGAGCTGAAGGGCCCATTTCTGGAAAGACAAGTGAGGAGAAGACTAGGCCTCCTGCAAGAACATTCAGGATTGGGAATGTGCCCTCTGAACACACAGAGAAACCCATGTTCAGCTTTCTATGTCTGTGTGGGTCACTCAGGCCACGAGCCAAACTCCCTGGATCCAAATCCAGGCTCTTCCGTTTATTGACTATGCTACCTTAGACAACTTGTTCAGTCACTTTGGGCCTCCTATTTCTCAAGCATAAAGGGGGTGGTCAAAATATATTCCTGTGTGGGGCTTCCAGGAGGATTAAATCACAAAATATATGGAAAGTGTGTGTGTCGGTATACGGCATATTCAATGTTCAATTAATATGAGCTACAGTTATTTTGTATCTATTACTGCTACTTTATGTATTTCCCATTTTTATGCCTGTGATAATCTTCAGTACAGACTCTCTGCATTCTGTTTCTATATTACTAGCCACCACAGTGTTTAACATATGACAGACCATCAGTGAAGTCTGTGGAAGTAAAGAGGCCTCATCTGTGCCTGTTCATCTGTATACAAGCATGTACTCATTCATTCTGAAAGATAATGATACTGAATTTTTTCAGGATGTTACCAAAGTGTGGAATCTCAACTGCCTGGCTCCAAAATAGAACCATGATAAAAAGTCAGGGCATAACACATTTTCCTCTTCTACTTTCATGTGGGAACTTCAATAGGGAAGACTTTTTATTTTAGGATATCATAAAAAAGACTTCATTGAAAATGTTAATTTTCAATCATAATAAGCCCAGGTAAACATTTGATTCTAGAAGATTGCTTCTATATAGGAGCAACCCTCTTTGCCTGCCTGTACATTCCTTAGTGCTGCTACATTGCTCAATACAATAGAAAAAATTTCCTTTTTCAAATTATTTGGATGATAGCCCCCCTGCCTTGCAATGTCCTTCTCCATCACTTGGCAAGACTGAAAGATGTTTACTCATGGGATGAGAAACCAGAGTAGAACTTTCAGAGACTGAACCCTTTAGGATGACTGTCTGGGACTTGTCCACAAGCATGTGTTTTCGCCTCTGTTTGCTTATAGTGAAGGTAAGATGGCGTCTGTGGGGCTTCTCCATCTTGCAGACTGGTGGTTACAATACTCTTTTGGTAGACCAGAGGAAAACCCATTCTCAATAAACAATGTTGGCCCTCTGTATCTACTTTCCGGTTTTCCAAACACAATAAGGAAAACACTCGAGACCAACTTTTCCAACACCAATATTTCTGAGTAGGAAGTAGCAGTCCAATATTCTGTAATCTCAAAGCAATGTTTACGGAAAGGCAAGGAACTTTGGAACTTCTTGATGTAAGAAAAACACACTTTCAAGATAAATATTCTTTTAAACTAATTAGTAACATAATGGACCCAGATCAGTCTTCTATCACTGACTTTCCCCAACAGGCCCTGGGGTACACTTAAAGTAGTGTAATTCAAGGAGGGTTTATTTATAAAAGAAAAAGAAAACTACAGTCACATGCTACTTAATGGCTGGATATATTCTGAGAAATATGTTGTTAAACAATTTCCTCCCTGGTTCAACACTGTGAAGTGCACTTACCCAAACATAGATAGCGTATATTTGTTCCTCAGTGTGACTTCTTGATGCAGGCAAGAGACCCAGTAAACATGAGCCTGAATGAGGCTGATGCTAGTTAAAACTACATACTGTTTTACCCTAGGTTTTGCTTTTTATACACAGAAGTACGTTCTATCCCAATGAAAACACCAGCAAGCCGTTATTTATTGCTTTATCAGGTACTGTGTAATTTACATAATTTTATACAACCAACAGTGCTAGTTTTGTTTCGATCCACTACCCCACAAGTAGGTGAGGAACGTCATTCCTTAGCAGCTAGTTCCCAGGTCCATTGCAGCTTCATGGGACCACAGCTATGTATTCAGTCCATTCTTGACTAAAATACGGTTTCTTATTTACAGAACTTTTGACAGACTGAAAGGAAGTGTTTCTCTGCAGTCACTTTTCCCACCTACCATTTCCCTTCTCTCCCACAATTTAGACAAGTTTAGTAATCTGTACTTGAGTCGTTAGTTTGTAGCCTGGATTCTTTGTTTTTTAAAAAATGGAGCTCTAGATCTTTGAAGAAGATTCTGAGTTCATTGACTCAGAATAGGCTAGGAGTGTGTAGCCTACCTGAGAAACATCTGGCCCTCTCAAAGCATGGCAAGTGAAAGATGGCCACACCTGGAGTTGGATCAGGTACCTGACCACAACCTCTTGGTAGCCCAGGCAATGTTGCATTCCTTCAGTTAGCAAGCAGCTCTTCTTTGTGGTACACAGCAAACATTTGTGCAGTGGGGGCGGGATATAGAATTTTCTTCCCATGAGCTAGGCTGAATTTGGAGGAGGAGGAAATGTGATTTCCAGATTCAGAAGGCCCAAACCAGCATACGCTATGACCTAATCTAAAATTATCTTTGGCCAAAATGAAGAGCAGTCTTTTACTATGATGTGAACACAAGGAGAGGTGCTCATACATAATTGTACCTACACTGCCATGGACAAAGCTGGGGAGAGAGTGTTGGCACACAGAGTCATGACCTCATTCCTGCACTTACTTACTTTCCTGTACATACTTGAGTTTGTGAAGGAAGAAGAAAGAAAGAAAGAAAGAAAGAAAGAAAGAAAGAAAGAAAGAAAGAAAGAAAGAAAGAAAGAAAGAAAACATAGTTCTAGCCATTACTATGGGACATAGCTCAGTGATTCTCTCCTATACAGCAAGAACTGGCTTATGCACCCCAAACATGTACCCTTCATCTGGATAGATATATTGCTGGAAAACACAATGTTAATGTCCAAGAGGAAGCTCTGCCTATCTTCCTTCAATAGGAACCCAGTTATTTTCCACGTGGCCTTGCTAGAAAACACAGCCAGACTTTATTTACCCAATCTTCACCCTGATCCTGCCTCTTTACCTACAGGCCAGCCAGCATATTCCCACATCCTGTCTGTCAATAATTAATCTGCCTTTCTTGAAAGCTATGAAGCTCTTTGATAAGCCTAAGTGACTCTATCCAGAATCTACCTTGTTGGACAGTCAGGTCTAACACCTGCTCAGCTTCCTTTCCATTGTGAAAAACTCTTCTTGCTCAAATGTGAGAATATGAACTGGTTTTATTTTGTTTTGTTTTGTTTCTGTAGGAAACAAAACTAGAAGTCCACGGTTTTGACTAATCATTCACTCTGCTATGCTGTCTGTGACCTTCTGCCTTGCTCAACCATTCATATCTGCTGCCAATCAAGGCCTTTCAATCTCAAGTCAGATGTGGAAAATGTTCAGACAATTGAAATGGAGTCTGGTGACATTTTGGTTTATGCAAAGAAAATATTGACTCACCACCGTGGGTTCAGTCACCAGTATCATAATTTGGAAACGACACACTGCAGATGATGTAGGAGGTGGTCCCTGCAATGATGGAAATGTTAGAAACTAGAATTATTTTTCCAGATGGCTTGAGAAAAAAAATTTAAATTGTTTTTCACGGTTTTTCTTTTTATAAGATGAAGTCCTGCTCTTTTGCCCATGGTGGTCTTCAACCCATGGATTTGAGTGATACTCCCATGTCAGTCTCCCACATAGCTATGACTATGGGCTTAGCCACTATGTGCAGCCAGCAATCACATTTTAAAGGTCTGTAATTTCTGAGTCATGATGGTCAGTCTTGGGCTCCTTGCCAAATTCCCACCAGTGCTGGTTAGCTTTAATTGTCGACTCGAAACAACCAAGAATAACGTGGGAAGAATATCATTGAGCAATTATCTAGATCAGGGCATCCCGTGGGTGTGTCTTGGGGATTTATTTTAATTAAGTTAATTGATATGGAAAGACCCTGTCCGCTCTAGGTGGCACCATTTCTTATGCAGTGGGTCTTGAACTGTATGAGAGAAAACAAGATGCGTACAAGTGAGCTGTGTATATTCATTTCTCTCTACTCTTGATTGTGGGTTTGATGCAACTACCTGTGTCAAGTTTCCGTCTTGATTTCCCTTAGTGATCGGCTGAAATCTCAAATAAACCCTTCTTTTCCTAAGTTGCTTTTAATCGGAATATTACATCATTGCAACAGAAATTAAACTAGAGCACTACCTCATTCTGTCCCTGGACAGACAGCTAATTACAAAAAACTAAGCAATGACTCCCAAATTTTATGGAACCAAAGAGTGAGCACTCTTTGAGGTCTAAATAAACTCTTTAGGGGCTAATGTCTGGGTTAATTTGGGCTTTGCAAATTGTTCTATAGATTTATATGATGAAATTGGGGTATACCATTCCCTAATTTTATTCCATTTCTGAAATCATTTTAGGGTTACCTCTTCAGGGGGAGTAATGTTACAGTAAAGAATTGTTGTAACATTTTCTTTTCCTTCTCTTCTGTGGTTTTCTTTGCAATGCTGGTGAGAACCTAACAATGCAAATTCAGGTCCCTGGGGTCTTTTGTGCTTTTTTTCTATTGCTTTCCTCTCTTACCATGTGGTTGTTTGTCCACCTTGTGGTCCATGCCAATCTAACTTAAACAGTATGACTTTCTTTCTATCACCCTCCTCTGGCCTGCTGCTGACACTTGTAGCTTGTTTTCTTTGCTGACTAATTTTCTTTTAACTTCTAATTAAACTGTCCTCAAACTTAAAAAAAAAGCAAAAAAAAAAAAAAAAAACAAAACCCACAAGAACCTCTTTGAGCCCAATGGATGAAAACACGAGTTAGGCATAATGCATTGGCATAATGGTACATGACTGCAAACAGTTTTTGTACAGTACTTGGGAAGCTGAGGCAGGAAGATCATTTTAAGTTCAAGGACAGAGCCGATAGCTAATGAGTCTGGGCTAACTAGTGAAACCTTGTCTCAAAAAGAAAAGAAGTATCTTATTACAGTGATTCCCACAGGTTCAGATTTTACTGAGGAAGAAAATAATTAGGGAATGGTAGAGGATTCTCAATACTTTACTTTTACCTAGTTAGGATATTATTCTTAAAATGTAAAAACAGAAACATACCATTTGCAGTCGCCACTATTTCACAATAGAAGAAACATTTCAACACCAGTATGCAAGAAACTATAATAGCACACAATGAAGGAGCAGCAGTTGGTGTTGGCTTGACAATGCAGCCACTCTGGATGTGATCTGATAGACTAAGATCAGATGGAAGGAGAGGGGGACCTCCCCTATCAGTGGACTTGGGGAGGGGCATGCATGAAGAAGGGGGAGGGAGGGTGGGATTAGAAGGGGAGGAGGGAAGGGCTTATGGGGGGATAAAAAGTGAATAAAGTGTAAAAAATAATAAAAAAATGAAAAAAAGAAATAATGGGAGAGATACATATGGGGAGAAGGCAGTGATAGCTTTGGGGGGTGCAATAAAATTCAGGCAATGACAGCAGATAAAAAAGAGAGAGAGAGAGAGAGAGAGAGAGAGTCAAGGACCTTTTAACTGCCGAAAAACTCACAAGACTAGTTTGCGGTCTTATTTTAAATATAATTCATTTCATATCCTTTTATTGAAGTTGGGAATATGTACACATCAAAAGGACACAAACAGGAGTCCTAACATTTTGTTTTCTGCTTATCTTTTGTGTCAGGGATTAAGCCCAGGGCTTTGCCAAGCAAGCAATATACCACTGAATTACATAGTCCAGATCTGGATTTCACAGGTATAAGGACCTAAATAGAAGCAATGTGTCTTATCATTCTCATTCTTGCAATAAAGGCTGCTGGAAGCTGACTTTTCTCTCCCAAAGAGATAAATTGAGGTTCTAACCCCCCAACACACGTGAATGCCTACTTCTTTCCAATCAGAGTTTTGCAGATGTCAACAGATTGGATTAGGGTGGACCCTGGCCAGCTAACTGATGTCACTCTAAGGGAAAGGAGAGGAACACAGGGGAGACAGCTGTGTAAAGATGGAGGCAAAATTAGATTTATATGCCAGTGATGCCCGGAATGACTCAAGGGACCTCAGGCCACACCAGAGCCGAGGAGAGGCAAAGAAACATTTCACACAGCCTCTAGGGAACATGTGGCCCTGTTAGCTCTTCAGTTTAGGATTTTACACCCTGCCAGAACTGTGAGGCGAAGACTTTTTCTATTTTTTTCTACAGCTGGGATACAAAGTGAATAAACTGTAAAAAAATTCACCCTGGTTTTAAAATAAAATAAAATAACAATAAGAAAAGAGACAGATAGTTTGTAGAGTGAGTATCCACAAGTGAATACTGCTTAAGATCTTCACTTTGAAATCCCAGAGAACACCAAGCCCTGCGCTCTACAGATACTTGTTAGTGTACCTGAAACATACAGACCTAGGGTAAATTTAGCATATAAATTTGGCATACTAAAATACTAGCAATAACTACAGCAATATGGCTCTATGGAAGTTATAGGATCTCTCTGTGTCATCTCTGTCTCTGTCTCTCTCCCTCAGTGATTAGCCACAGGTCCCTGGAGCCTTGAAAGCCTGGAAAGTGAAGTCACTGATAAGGGAGACTACTACACCCTGTTACTGCAGCCCTGGAGCACTAACACAGGGACACATTTGGATGTCTAGGAAACCAAAGGTCACAAGGTGAAGTTGACAAATGCCTGCACCATCTGTCAGTGACTCATGTGATCAGAGCCCTCCCTGCCCTGGTCACACATAAGAAATAGAAATCTACGTGAAAGGGCTGCTACATTTTTTTTCTCCCAGATCACAGATTCTCATGAGTTTTCCCAAGTAATAGGAAGAAGAAGAAGAAGAAGAAGAAGAAGAAGAAGAAGAAGAAGAAGA